>NC_056744.1:685813381-685983381 GCF_019279795.1 Protopterus annectens | reverse complement strand
AAGCCATAGTTGTCACACTGCTCTGTTCAATGTCACCACCCTTTGACTGTCCACTAACTGTGGCCTCTGGGAACTGGGTATGTGTGGGCATACTGACTGTGTGAGGTGACAATGGGGGCAGAAATTGGACAGATTCAGCCACCAACAACCCTGCCTGTGCCTCACTATGGCCACCATCATCAGCAGCATCCAATGAGATACTGATATCCGGTTGTGAGGGGGACAGACTCCACCCCCCCCCAGTCACCTGTAAGAAGTAAAACAACAGTAGTACAGTACTACCTGCACTATTATGGATGGTAGTCTACACAGACACATACAGTTGAGGATCCAGAACTGCATTATAAGTCCCACATCTTCACATCTCTGCTCCCATATACAACAGACAAACTCACAACAACATACACAGACAAGTCAGGCCCATTATAACATGCACATCAGCTGCATCCAGTTAACGTTGCCAGTACAATACAACTGTAAGGTATGCAATATGACAGTGTATTTGATAGAACTAAACATAGCACCCAGTACACCTATATTGAGAATGATAAGCCAGTAGTAGTATCACTGCCTCAGGTATGTACCATGAGTTTTGGCCTTTACCCTCATTAATTATGACTTCGTCCTGAGTTCTTGTTGTAGGAGGTTGACAGGTATGCTAGGCATAGCTCTCAACCAAACAGCGACAAATGTCAACAGACACAGGGACTTAGCAAGAGTACATCAGGGACATTCAGGGTCAGTTTTACAATGTTAGAACTAATTATGTGAGACATGGACAAAATGAGCGGAAGTGAATTACAGTACATTGTTTGATGTTACAGGGGTGTACACCCTCCCTTATTGTCACGATGTACTACATGTAATCCACTAGATTTCCTACAACAGCCGACCATTGTAGGTGGGATTGACATGGACAGAGCTGAGATATGATTGAAATCAGGGACAACTGAGAGTCATGCATGTAGGTGTAGGACAGCAGAGTATCAGTGACATGTCATCACCATAGATCTATAACAGGCTTACTGCTGTAATCCCTATTCTCCGTACCTCCATCCTCCCATCTGCATCTTGTTATATGTAGAAATCTATTACATACCTGGTGGAGTGCAGTACTCATTTGCTAAACTTTGCTTCAAGTAATCTTTTGATAATACACTCTCTGTGTGTGTTAAGTCTTATACAGACCTGTTCCCCATAACCAGCTGCTTGTCTTTGTAAGGTACTGCTTATTAGCAGGTAATTGTCCCTGCACCACTCTGTGTCTCAGAATTACTAATTGCAGCCAAAACAGCTGTATTGCACTATCATTAGCTAATGACACAGTGCAATATATAAGGCCTTCATATAGGCCTTGGCTCCTGTCTTAGTTTTTGAGAGGGACATTACTGAGGTGTGGAGACTACACCATCACAGAGGGTAGGTACAAAAACCATCCACTACAGAGATTTATGATGCATGTCCACAGGTTTGCCTCATATGTGTGGTCAGTGTCCCAAACCATTGTGGTCATCTGACAGTGCACTGGCAATCATTGTGGGCTGAGGTCAGTAAGGGAAGACACACATGTGTGTGTCACATTGCATACCCATCAGACTATGCATGCTACTGCAATAGCTGTTATTCTATCAACTTACTATCTTTGTAGGGGCAAACTGTTACACATGTCTCTATTTGTGGGCCTTTGCCACCCCCTCCCATTAAGTATGGCTGTTTCTGTATCCCTTGTTCTAGGGGGTTGGGAGGTATGCTAGGTCTATAGCAGCTACCTTTACATGCAGCTGTGTATGCTACAAGCTGCAGCTGCTGCTGCAGCCTACAACACATAGGGAGGAGTGTGAACACTTAGGTGGGCAGCAAGCTGTAGGTGTAACTGTGTCAGCTGTGTCAGGCCTGTTGTTACAGCAGAGCCAGGGCAAGAGTATTCTATACAGTGCAATCTGGCATGTGCTTAAGGTACATCTGTTATGCAACAGTGTCACTAACAGAGTAGTAGGTTAAATATAGTTAGGCTATATGGATATGTGCATTGTTTCTCTGCCTGCAGACCTTTGTCTTGCAAAACTGGGTAGCAGTTAATTAAGTAGCAGTAACCTGTGGGGAGTAAGATTGCATGACTCAGTCATTACCTGCTGTCTTCACAATAATGTAATTGAAGTGTGACACAAAACTGGATTCGAACCCAGGACTGTGTGTGGCAAAATGTACTGCATGCAAGGCATTTAACAGACTAAGATACTAAGACACTGCAAAAGCTTGTGTATTTGCAGGATATATGTGCACATATACAGGCTGTGAGAAGCATTTCCACATCCACGAGTATGTGTGTGGCTTTGTATCATTGTATTTCTGCACCAGGGTCACAGTTGTATATGTACTTTGCCATTGCTGCCTTAGCAGGTGTCTTTCCAGAAAGAACACAATCACAGGCCTCACTTACATCTATTAGTATGTCTTCATTATTATTTATTATTGCACTACAGTCCAGGGTACACTACCAGTTTTCACATTAGTTTTTTATTTAAATTATATGCACAATATATGTAAGTAGCAAGCAGTATGTTTTGCTAGAAACACCTGCTTAAACTAAAGCATCTGTAGCATGGTGGGTTAATGCAGTGTGCTATAGATGAGAAGGGCCCTGGTTAGACACTTGACAGAGGTGTTTATTTTCTTCATGTGAGTAACACTGTAATATACATTAAAGTGCTTTAAAGCTCATTTAACCTCATTTAAGCTGAGCTAAGTGAAGTGGGGCAGCACGCTGTGCTGCACTGCTCTGCACAAATTGGCAAAAACCTGTGCTAAAAAATATAAAAAAAGAAAAAGGGGGTGATAGGAAAGGGGTGAAATGGTTGCAGTCAGGGCAGAAACAGTGTGAAAGGCAGGTAGGGATGTGCAGGACGGCTGTAGGAAAGAACCATAGTTATCCATTTCTTGTTCAGCAACAGCTGTGCATTTTGACGGGTTTTGTAGATGAATTTGGACTCTCAAACTCAGAGAGAGAGGGGTGAGGACTACAAAAATGTGTTGTCAAGCCAATTGGACTAATTTAATTGTGTCCAGTGGACACATGTGAAATGGCGAGCTATGTATGGAGCAATTTTTTTTTGTGGGACAGATGTCCTTTTTTTTAGTAGAGAGTGGAATGTTGGGGAAGGGACATAAGTCCATGTGGGGAGATAAGTTGGGTAGGAAAGGATGCAAAAGCAGACAAACAAAACTGACAAGACACCAGACAGGGGTGGTGTGTGAAATCTGTGGGGTAAACAGTTTGGATGGGGAGGGTGTTGTGGAATTGGAGTCAGATGTGCCTCCAGATGGCAGCAGTGTGTCTGACATCCCCACTCATTGGCAGTCGACACTGCTCCTTCACTGCCCTGAAGGTGGCTGTGCTGGAGGCTGGGCACCAGGGCCGGCCAGCCCCACCATGGTCTGATAAATGATCCTGTGCACCATGACTGGCAGTTCCTGTTGGGTGACTGCAGCCCCTCTACCACCACTCCTAGGGGAAGGCTGGGCCCCATTCCCAGAGATGGTTCAACCCAATCCCACAGGTGGTGCAGGGGCAGCAGAGGAGCACCACTGACTTGGGTCCCAGATGTGCTAGGATCTGGTGCCATGGCCAGCTGAGGCAAGGTAGGAGGATCACCAGGAACAGGCCTATCCTGACGTGCTGTGGTGATGAAGGCATAGTAATAAGTATAGGTTAGTTATGAACAAAACATAGTAATAACAGAATGCCAGAACAGTAGAAATAACCCAGTTACAGGTCAATGCATATTATGTGAAACACAACAATACATGACAGAACAATCAGTATGTTAACAGCATGTCAGTAACAGTTACAGCATAAGGCCAACAAAATAGGCAATTCAAGAAGATATGTTAATATTCAACCATTATAATACATAACAGTAATAATATACATGCCCAAATACAGATAATTTAACAACATATTGAAAAGTAAACCATAACCAATGGATAACAATAACAAATAAATGAAGATAAGGGGTGGGGAGAGAGAGAAAAACAGTCCATTATTACCATTATAGGCTATTTACTTAACAACAGTACTACTGCTTACTCTAAGGGTCTGTCCTTTCTTTATGTGTACCAGTTCTCTATAGCTGCTGTAGCACATACATAACTCTCAAGCTATTCACATGGGACACTATTGGGCAGGCAGTAACAACTGCGGGTACACAACTACACAGAACACTTGAATATCAGATGGACCTATATAACTACCAAGGTGTATTGTGGGCTGATGTAGAATACTTTGCAATTTAGGCAATCATTCCAATGGTAATCCTGTGACAGATGGATTATGCACTACTAATTACATTACATGACAGTGTGTCACTTGAGAAACATGCATGTGTGGATCTACTTCACTTCACCTAAAACACATTTGACTGACTTTCATTTGACTGGGACCAAATCACCTAAATTTCCAATTACTGACAACTCATTTGACTGACTCTCATTTCACCAAACTTTAAGCTATAGACATGATGTGGGTTTCCCTGCAACTGTGACTTGGTTGTGATAAAAAGAATTACCATAACGTACAGTGCTGGCTGTCAGAATATGGACAGTCATGTAGAAAGTAGTGCTGTAGTGTTTCTAAATGTGGGTATGTCTCTTTACATTTTTATGGGGAGTATCTAAAGTAATATGGTGGATGTTTTGCGCATTCCCAGCAGTAGTGGCAACTTGTAGAGTACTATAAGGCAGGTAAAAGGTATGTGCCTTTTTCACCACTGTAGTGCGATTCTGGAGTTAGTATATATAGTTAGGGGGTGTGGGGGCACAGCCCCTCACATTGGGGCGTGTGGGTGGTGTAGCCCTACACCTAGTTTGGTTTTATATTGTTTGGATTCTGTTAAGAGAGTAAGCAAGTAGTTTTTTTCTGGAAAGAGTTATTCATTG
This sequence comes from Protopterus annectens, assembly GCF_019279795.1. NCBI lineage: Eukaryota > Metazoa > Chordata > Ceratodontiformes > Protopteridae > Protopterus > Protopterus annectens. The sequence continues at coordinate 685,978,446 of NC_056744.1, read as the reverse complement.
GTGTTGTAGGTGAGCATGTCTATGGTGTAAAATCTAGTATGTTGAAATTCAGCATCTGTGAAATGAGAGTCAGTCAAATGAGTTGTTGGTAATTTGAAATTTAGGTGATTTGGTCTCAGTAAAATGAAAGTCAGTCAAATGAGTTTTAGGTGAAGTGAAGTAGATCTGTATGTATCCAGTAGAGAAAATAAACAACTATTATGCTTTGCTTGGCAGGCATGGGGATAGCAGTGACCACAGAGGACATCTACATGGAATGTGTGAATTCGCTGTAGCAACAGAATAGACACTTCAAGCATACAGCCATACCAAGATTACATGTTATTTAATTATATATTTTATTATTATTATATTTATTTCCTTTATGTTATGCTGTACTTTCACATTCTTGGTAATGATTTTAACTGTCTGTGACATCTAAACACACAATTATTTACTAATAATATGGGCTACCTCACCCATTTACCTGTAGGTCCTGTGGAGAGAGAATCTGTAGACATTACATGACTGATACTGTTACATTTAGTGCAACATAGCATTGGATTCAAACCCTGGTCTGCGTGTGGCAAAATATATTATAGATAGAATTTAACAAACTGAGCTATTGAGTCAATGCTGACTACTGATTGTCTGATATTTGCTTAGAGCTCACCTGGAACCACTATATGACTGGTAGTACTACTACACAGGAAAGTCTTCAAGGTACACCACCATGAGCTTGCATTGTGTTAACAGTGATAAAAACACTCTTTATTCAAAGAAAAAACAATAAAAATGTTAAAAACACATGACATTCCCAGCTGAGATAAGTGCTTTTGGCTTCTTAAGCTTTCTTCAGATCATAAATAACAAGTGTTGGGTAAAAACATATATATATTGTGTTGCAGCCAATCCAGTGGCTTAAAATATTGTTTATCCAATCAGCAATGCACCTCTTAACTCTTAGTCCTTGGTCAGAAACAAACTCTGCACAGGATCTAGCTTCCAATCAAAATCCTTTGCTGCTGCTGCAGTGTCCTCAATCAGGTACATAGGCTCTCTGTTCTTTACATCTCTGCACTCCAAGAAGGTTAACACCCTGTAGTGTATAAGTACCAATCAAATTCTTTAAGTATTGTTTCCTTCCAATCACTGGTGGAGCCTATTGGAGTGCTATTACCAAGCCTTCAGCCACTCTTGTAAACACTGCTATTTCTTCATTGTTCACAAAACCTTTTTGATAACTAACCTGCTGTAAAAAGCAGAAATGTTAACCTAATGAAGTGGTTTTAACACTTTTTTAACTTAATTTTAATATTTTTATTTTTATTATTTCTATTCATCTATGCTTCCTCTATACATTGCTGTCAGTTAGCAAAAGCTTCCTGGTGAACAGAGGGGAAAAAACACATTAAGCAAAGTTTCCTCATTGCTTCATACGAGGAACAAAAACCTTGCAAAAAGGTTCTCATCCTGGTTCTCTGCATATCATTTTTTAGTTCAACAGAAAACATTCACGATATTTGCTGAAAAGGACATACTTAGGGTAACTTCTATTGTACCCCCAAATTTACTGTATACCCCAATGAGGAGGTACGGCCATTGCAAGGAATGTCCTTATGGTAATTATAACTTCATCTTGCCTTTGCAGGATGCAACTATATTTTTTATTATTTATATTTATTGTTTATTGTTACCAAGCGTCATCCTCTAATCACAGTCGGAGGATGTAACTAATAGAAACACAACCTATCGGACATGAAAAGTCCCAGATATGTCCTGTTGATGAGAGGCTACTAATTAGTTGTACCCCTCAGAATATGAGGCCGGAATCCCTTAGTGAACAGGAGGAAGGGGAAGAGGGAAGGGAGGGAAGGAGGGGGGAGTATTGGCTAACTTCGACAGTCCAAACAATCACAATCTTAAAACTATGCAGGAATAAAAATAAACCAATATAAGCTAATATGGGATTAGTGCTGAAACTGCTTCCCATCTCTATGCCCTCCTGAATATAAAACTCTATTCAATCAGAGGGGACCACAGGTCCCCTCAACTCATGTCATACCTAAGTTCTCACATGCTTATTACAACTTAGCTTAAAAGAATGATATCAGTTCAATAAACAGTTACACGTCTATTCTTTAAAACTGGTTTCAATGGGATCATAATATTAAGACCTGGTGGTTGGTGGGCTTGCAGATTCATAATCCAACCTATTTCACAAATTTCTGTGAGGTTTTGTATGTCTCCACCTCTAAGATTGGTTGATATAGTTTCTAAAGCTTTAAATGTAAATGCATGGCTGGGATTATGCACAATGTGGTTTGCTAATGCATTCATTGTGTCTTTATGTCTGATGTCTTTTATATGTCATAGTATCCTTTCTTTAAACTTCTGATCCATTTTGCCTATATAAAAACCTGGGCATTTCCCACAATTTGCTAAGTAAACCAGGTGTTTGGTATTACAGGTGGCTACTGCTTTTATGTAAATTATTTTGCTGTTATTGGATGTATAAAAGTTTTTTAGTGTCAATAAAAGGGCAAGCTTTACACCTTCCACATCTGTGGATGTCCTGGTGCAGGTCACTTTTCTTTTTAGGGAGACCATCTTTATTACAAAGTAACCTTTTGATGTTCTTCTTGTTCTTGAACACAAACCTAGGCTGTTCACCTACTATATCCTTATCATCCTCAGTTAGGACAGACCAAAATCTCTTTACTATTTCACAGATCCTTTATTATCAGTAATGTAAGTAAGAAGACAGTTTAGTCACTGAGATTCATGATTAATGGCTTCATTGACCTCGCCACATGTCTGCTTGGAAAAATATGGGCATCCTTTAATGCCTCTTACTATTCCAGTCTTCATTCTCCGCAAAAATCTATATCTCAATAACCTCTATCTTGCAAATGCTGATAAAGATGTCAACATTCTTGATTAAAATCATGTTCTTCCATACACAGTCTCAAAGTACGTGTGACCTGGCTCTCCATGATATTCTTGAAGATGTCTTTAGGATGCATACTACTTCGGTGGAGGTAATGATTCTTCCAAGTGTTTTTCCTGTGAATGGTAGTGCTTAAATCAACTTCTATATCAAGTCATAAGCAGACATCTAGGAATTATATTTCCTTTTTAGAGTAATTCATAGTAAACTTTAGAAATTCTGTGGTGGAGTGCAGATATTCCAGAAATGGTACCAACTGTTCTTCTGCCCCCCCCCCTCCACAAAATAAAAATATCATCTACAAATTGACCATAACAGAAAATATATTTGCTCCATGGATTAGCCTCAGACAGTACATTTTCAAACTCCCAGTATGCTAACACCAAGTTGGAACAACTCTTAGAAACACTATGGAAGAATTGAAACAAGTGATGTTTAGATTAAATTAAATTTAATAGCCGCCGTTCGTCCAGAGGACTTCTTCAGAAACATACAAATAAAACCAACAATTAACTTCTTTAAATAATCAGTACTATTAAACCTGTATCCAATCAATATTAAGAAACAATTACTACACTTTAAATTAACTATTGAAACTCCTTATAAAACTTTGCAATTCAAAAAGGAATAACAATTATAAAAACTGAATAGACTAGGTAGGTATTACCTCCTAATTTTTGGTCTATTGTCTTTTAAAAAACATTTAATATTTACTGTGTCATTTAAACCAGGGGGCAAATGGGAGGCCAACCAAAGCTGCCAATGTGCCTCCCCTTTCTCAACATTTCTATAACTACCTCCCCGGTGGTCCGGACTAACTACTTCTAAAATGGAAAAGATAAACTTCTTTCAATTAAGACAAACCTTGCTGTGTTTGTAGAAAGCATTATTTTCATTTTTGAATGTTATCACATAACGATTGTCTCTTATTCTTTTCTTTAAACTCCCCGTGGTCATTCTATGTGGATATGAGTTTGGACAATTATTCTATTATGAATATTTATAAAAAACAATTGGAAGTTTATTTTAGGTAATGGTGAAGTGGCTAGAGTGTTAGGTACAGCTCCAAATTTTGTGCATAGGAAATGTAATTGTATTAAACAAATGTTGAAAAATGAGAATGTACATAATGCTTGTAGTGTTACAAATAAACCCAGAGGCATGTATAGATGTTTTGAGTGTAATGTTTGCAGATTCATCCACGAGGGTCCTTTTATTTGTGCAGCAGGTTTAGATTACACAATTACAGTTCTAGGAAGATGTGATTGCGGAGCTATAGGTGTAGTGTATATTGCTTTTTGTACAGTCTGTTCCACATTCTATATGGGAATGACCAAGAGGAGGTTAAGGAAAAGAATAAGAGAGCATTGTTATGTGATAAAAATCAAAAATGAAAATAATGCTTTCTGCAAACACAGCAAGGTTTGTCTTAATTGGAAGAAGTTTATCTTTTCCATTTTTGAAGTAGTTAGTTTGGACCCTCAGGGAGGTAGTTATAGAAATTTTGTTGAGAAAAGGGAGGCACGTTGGCAGCTTTGGTTGGCCTCCCATTTGCCCCCTGGTTTAAATGACACAGTAAACATTAAATGTTTTTTAAAAGACAGTAGTCCAAAAATTAGGAGGTAGTACCTACCTAGTCTATTTAGTTTTTATAATTGTTATTCCGTTTTGAATTGTAAAGTTTTATAAGGAGTTTCAATAGTTAATTTTAAGTGTATTAATTGTTTCTTAATATTGATTGGATACAGGTTTAATAATACTGATTATTTAAAGAAGTTAATTGTTGGTTTTATTTGTATGTTTCCAAAGAAGTCCTTTGGACGAATAGCAGCTATTAAATTTAATTTATGGTTAAAAACTATCACTTGTTTCAATTCTTCCATAGTGTTTCTTAAGTGTTTGTTTTTTTTTTGTTTCTTGTTGCTTTGATACACTGAGCTGGGACCAAGATGCTTTTTTCTGAGGTTGTATTTTTTTTCTGCAATTATCCCATGGCTGAAACAGTAGAGGAGGAAGTTTTTGATTTGCAGGTATTTGAAGCCACTTGTGAAAGGGACCTGAGAAAATTAATTGATAACAAAAACAAACATTATTACAATAATTTAAGTATGGAAATGAGGCCAGCATTGTATGAACTGTCCAACAATAAAGACATTAGGATTATGAGTAGTGACATGACCATTATCATGAATCAGAGTGACTATTAGATAAAATGGAAAGAATGTTAAACAATGAACTTGAATATTCTAAGGTTGAAATTAATGACATTAACAAATGTTTTAGATATGTTCATAGATTTTTGTATGACAGTTTTATGTGTGGAGATCTGGATACAGCAACTTATAATTTTGTAATGTGGAACATCCCAAAATTGGTATTGTATTTGGTATTCCCAAAACTCATGAGTTTAACTGATCCACTATTTAGACCAATTATTGCGGCTCCAAATTATATTATAGGTTCATAGGTAGGTACTAGGCTATCTGCCCATAGGCATTTATAAGCCTAGCCGGAATGTGTTGGCTTTTGCCACCCCCTTAGATTAGTTCCCTGTGCCTCTGTCCAGCAGAGCCATTGAAGTGATCCCTGGGGTAAACTTTCTGTTTCCCATCCACTCATCAAGGTTTCTTTTGAAGAGGGTTAGCGAGGAGCTCTGCCTAATGTAGATTTGAATCTTGTTCCAGAGCATGGAAAGTCTCTGGGACAGGAATTGATCCCTCCAGTACGTCCTATTTATTGTTGTGGTGAGGTTTAGATCCCTGGAGCATGTGGCTCGAGGGGATATGGTTTTCTTTAGGAGGAGCATGTCCATCAATTCTGGGTTGGACATGACCTTGTATGTCAGGCAGAGATCACCTCTGAGTAGGTGGTATGCAACCGAGTACAGCTAGAGTTTCTTCAGTCGATGTATAGGGCATCTGCTTGAGGCCAGTGATCCTCTTGGTGAGGTACTTCTGTGGTATTTGCAATTGTTGCAGGTGTCTTGTAAGGTACATCCCAAATGGGGCATCGTACTTTATGTTGGGTCTGATGAGTGATGCATAGAGGGGCCCAATGACCTCTTTCGATCTGGATGCAAACCCTTTTGTGATTAGGTGGGCCACATAGAAGGATTTTCTAACCACTTTGGCAATGTGATTATCAAAGGAGAGGTTACTATCTACTTGGGTCCCCAGATCCCTTATTACGTCTTCCGTATTTAGATGGCTACCACCTATGTGGTAGTTTGCGGGTACTTTGTTTTTTCCAAAGAGGGTGACTATGCACTTTTTGGCATTTTGCTTGAGGCCATGGTTTTGACACCAGGTATCTGTCTCAGTGAGACCCTTTTGGAGGATGTCTGTTTCAGCCAGAAAGTCAATTATAGCCCCTAGTTTGCAGTCATCTGCAAACTTGTTCAGCCATAGTCCTCCTGTGCTTGCCTGTACCTCTGAGAAGTATATGCCGAACAGGAGGGGTTCTAGGACTGAGCCCTGGGGAATGCCACTTGTAACCAGTTTAGAGTCAGACCTAGCTCCTGCAACTCTTACCATGTGGGTTCTGTCCCTGAGCCAGTTGGCAACCCATGTCATGATGTAGGGGTTTATGTTCAGGCTGGTGAGCTTGTTTACAATACCTGAGTGGGGAATGGTGTCAAAGGCCTTTGCAAGGTCTAGGTAAGCTGTGTGGACCACCTTTCCCTCATCTATAGCCTTGGTAACTGTCTCAAAGAAGTCCACCAGGTTTAGGAGGCATGATCTGCCCTTAACAAAGCCGAACTGGATAGGGTTCAGTGTTCATGATCTGCCCTTAACAAAGCCAAACTGGGTAGGGTTCAGTGTTTGGAGGTTTCCAGTGTCTCTGTTAATGAGACCCATGATGATGTGCTCCATAGCTTTGCAAACTAAGCTAGTTAGGCTTATAGGGTGATAGTTTCTGGGGTCCGTTGTGGCTCCACCTTTGTGGAGTGGAATAACCATTGCTGTGCACCACTCTGTGGGCACATAGCCTGTGGAGAGGCTGAGTTTAAACAGTGTGTTTAGGTGAGGGGTTAGTTCATCTTTGAGCTCATGTAGGATGCATCCTGGGACACCGGCTGGTCCCATTGATGCTGTGCTTTTGGCTTTGGAGAAGGCTGTTATAACCTGAGTGCCTGTGATTTCACGGGAACTACATTCTTCCGGTATAGTTATGGGCCCTTCTGGGGATGCAAGAGGGGTGAAGTTTGCACTGAACCTGTCTGCCAGGATGTTGGCTATATCGGTTGGTTCAGTGTATTTTGTGCTATTCTGCACTAACTCTGAGCAGATCTGAGAATTGCCACTTCGATTCTTGACATAGCTAAAGAATAGCTTGTGGTTATCTTTGCAGTCCATGGCAGTTTTTCTTTCAAAGCTAGCCTTGGATGATTTCATGAGGGAATGTAGTTTCTTGCTGATACTGATCAGGGATGTCTTCCCTTCTTGGGATTTTATTCTTTTCTGTACTAGTTTCCTCCTTCTATTGTATAGTTTGTTTATGGCAGGGGTCCACCAGACTGGTTTCCTTTTCTTGAAGGAGTGAGTCTTGGGTTTGTTTGGCATAGCACGATCCATGCATTGTTGTAGGTGCCCATAGAGTGCATTAGTAAAGGATTTTGCAGCTTGGACAGCATTATCCTTTAGCATGGGAGCTTTGAAACTTCCCACCTTGGTCTTAAGTAACATGAAGTTTGCTTTTGAAAATTTTTTCACGGTGGTTTCTTTGACCAGGGGTGGTGGCGGAATGTGTATACCCAGAGTGATTAGTTTATGGTCAGATCTAACCAGCGAGGGGTTGACCTCCGATGTAGAACACCAGTCGCCCATGTTGGTGATGACTAGGTCCAATATGTTGTCACCTTTTGTGGGGGTGTTGACCAGTTGATTCAGAGCATTTGAGCTTATAAATTCTAGGAGATGTTGGGCAAGGGAGTTTGTACTTGAGTAGTTCTCCTAGTTAATGTTTGGGTAATTGAAAACACCCAATATCAGGGTGTTTGGTAGGACATTTATATTTCCCTGTGTTTCCAGGAATGCGGAGTGGGGGTCCTGGGACATGGTGGGTGATCTGTAGCAAGCTATAATTTGAATAGCAGTTTTGCCCATTGTTAGTTGCGCATGGATGATCTCTGAAGCATCGTGCTGTGCCACTAACCTGGAGGTGTGGGTATCCTTGATGAATATGGATACTCCCCTGCCTTTTGTATTTCAGTCCAGGTTTTGTGGCCAAAATGTATGGTATGAGTTGTAGCCTGGTAGAGCTGGGGTGCTCTCTGGAGCCTTAAACCAGGTTTCTGTTACTGTACATATATCGATTTTCTCCATACTGAGGAGTGCCTCGAGTGCGTGCATTTTGAGGTTTAGACTTTTGGTATTGAGTAGCATATTACAGAAGGGATATCACTTATGGTGGATGTTGTGTTAAATCCTTTAGTCCAAAAAATGGAGTCTATTTTAAAAGATTCTTGGGATTTTCTTGATAGTATAAGGAATTTTAATGAAACATACTGTTTTGATCCCCACTGGCACACTATATTTACCATATGTGTGGTTTCTCTGTATACTTCTATTCCCCAAGATTTAGGAATGGAATATGTAAGGGCATTTCTGACCAAGTATACTGACATGGGCAATACAAAAACTAATTTTCATTGTGATGCATTAGATGCGTTGTTGGACAACAATTATTTTGTGTTCAACCGCCACTATTACAAACAAGTCAGAGTGATGGCCATGGGTTCTCCGGTGGCCCCCTATTTTGCTAACATTGTGATGGGGGTGTTGGGAGCACCTAGTCTTAGATTCAGTCAAGAAGGACTTTCAGGTAATTTACTATAAAAGCTTTATAGATGACCTGGTTTTCATTATGGTTGGAGATCAAAATGATGTCCAACTGTTTGCTGACAAGTTAAATGTAGCTTCTTACTTTTTAAAATTTGTTTTGGGGGGTACAGGTACCGGAATTAATTATATGGATGTCCATTTATTTTGGGACAGTATTGGTAACACAGTTGTAAGTAAAATTTACAGAAAAAAGTTATTTACTAATGGTTGCCTACATTTCTCTAGCCAGCATCCTAAATTTATCAAAAGCAATATACCCAAGGCTCAACTGATTCGGGCCTGTAGAATGACCATTCAGGATGACCTATTGGCTATTGAATTTGAACATATTATTCAATTATTTTGTGATAGAGGTTATTGTAAAAACTTTTTGAGAGAACTGGCTACAAACATCTGGGACAGGAAGGACATTAGTTATCCACCTATTTTGAAGCAGGCTATTATTAGCAAATCCAAAAGTGATGGTGTGGGAGACAATCGCTTCTGTTTTAATATGGAGATGACCTCCAATTCTATGGGTATTAGAAATATCATTGAACCAAACTGGAAGATTATTGAGGGAAACCATGATTTGTTACAAGTAGTAGGAGTGAAGCCCAAATTTGTACATATAAACAATTTCAGTTTAAAAACACTGTTAGAAAATGGAAAGGATAAGATGTCTATAGATGGATTTAAGACAAACAAATCCTGGGGCATGTACAAGTGTAAAGATTGTGGAATGTGCAGGTTCATTTTGGAAGGGCCGTACATTGCACTACCACACATACCCTACACCATTAATGTTCAAGGAGTTTATACTTGCAAGACCATGGGGGTAGTTTACGTGGCAGTGTGTGATAAATGTCAACAATTTTATGTGGGGATGGTGACCAGAAACCTAAACAAGAGAATCAGGGAGCGTATTTACAGTATAAAAAGGAAAGACAAAAAACATGCCTTGTACAAACACAGTCAGGAGTGTGTAAGTTTTAACAAATTTTTATTTTCCATTTTAGAACAGGGCAAACCAGATTTTAGAGGTGGATAATTTGAAAACATTTTGGAACAGAGAGAAGCCTGATGGCAGATAAGGTTACAGGCAGACAAAAAAACTGGCCTTAATGATATAATAAACATTAAGTGCTTTTTAAAAAAATTGTAGGTTATGTGTAAAAGGAATGTTTTTTTTATAACCCTACTGCACTGTGTTTATGTTTCTTTAAATTTTGTTTTTAAGTTGGTTAAGTAATTTCTTTTAATTGCCAGTTGATGGTTTGTTGCTTGCAAGAGTTGTATTTAAATAGGTTTTGTATCAGTGTTTTGTCATGTATTGTTCTGAAGAAGTCTTTTGGACGAAAGCGGTGATTAAAGGAAGAATACGCTAATTTATTGCTCCTGTGGTCTCTTCTCGTGTGGATTTGATGTTTGTTTAATAGAAGTTTTTGATTTAACCATCCATTCTATGCCTGCCAGTTGGGATAAGGTGTTAAATGAATTGACACGTACAGTAAATGAGATGCAAAAGTCTTCAGCAGCCCATAGCATTAAAATTAAGGGCTGTTTTAAAGGCAATTTATCTAAGGACAATTTGAGAGATAGTACACTGGAAGATTTTGGAAGTGTTAATCCCACCATGTTTAAAGGTTCAGTCGGAGAGGTGAAGAACAACTCTGGTCTTCAAGTGGATGTGAGGAAGCTATTAAATGTAAGCTTCGATCCTTTTTCCAGCAATAGAGCATAACCAGAGGTGTAGCAGGTTAGGAATAACATGAATAACCTGTTGGAAAGACTTGAAAAGGAACTAAAAAGGTATCGGGCAATACATGTTGAGAACAAATATTATGAATTTTATATTAAGTCAGCTATTGTTCCAAAGGGCTTGAGATTTTTCAAGATGGCCAATGGAACAAGTGTTGAGAGTCCCTTTTAGAAAGATCTAGCTAATTTTTTCAATAATGCTGGGATTGAATTCCTTAAACTGTTGATTCAAAATAACAGAGCTATTCTGCACAAGTTAAGGGATGAATTAACTGAGATCGATAACTGTGTTAACCAACTTCTTTCAAAGTACACAGATTATGCATTTGATTACCATCAAGTTCTCAAGTCTGTGAATAATTTTGAAAGGGGTTTAGTGCAATGGAAGACTAAAAGGATTAACCGTGACTTAGTGGTGTATGAAAAGGGCAATCCTTATGCTGATTTTACATCCTACAAACCCAACTTTCAGGAGAGTAATTATTTTTAATCAGTTAACAGCAATTCATCCAATCCAAGGCAAGAGAACATGCTTTTGGATAAAGCTGACTCTTTAATTGAAAGTTCATCTTAAAAGGAAAGTGACGTCAGTCGGCATTCACAAGCAGACCGGATTTCCATCCCAGTGGCTGAAACTATGATGATGAATTCTAACAGAGAGAACTTGTTGGCATCTAATAATACCATTAATTTCAATCACCATTTTGTTCAAAAACAGAATAGTTCTTCTTTTTTTCGGGCGAGCAACACAAATCAATGAGCAGGAATCGCAGTCAAGGCAAGGGTTATCAGACCAGGAGTCGAGGACGGAGCAGGAACAAAAAGTAGTGAACTGTTCTGAATGGGTAAACCCTGAAGCTTCACAAATGACTGTGTGCAATTTATCTGACTTTTATTTAACTGACAAACATATGAAAGTATTACAATTGGGTTTCAATTTTCAGCCTAGTAAGAGGGCTAATGTATCAAGAACTCTAATTGAGTTAAAAAAGTATACAAGGAAGTTACATTTGTCATATATTCTAAATTATATCAGTATTAATAGGTCTATTAGACAACCTTCTACGTTTAATCCAGCACTCATTCACACAATTAAAATATTCAAAACATATTGTGAGAATGATATAAGAAGTCTTTTGAAACAGAAAAACGACTTTTGTTACTACAATTTAAACTGTAGTGAGAAAAAAAGCTTTGTACGACCTGATGCAAAATAAACAATTCCGCTTTATGGAAGATAATAAAGGGGGTGGGACTGTTGTAATGGGTGTCAAACAGTACAATGATTCCATGTTTAAAATGTTACAAAATGTAGATGAATATAAAAAAGTTAGCAAACATGAAATTACTGCAAGATTTGGTTACATCTCTAACATTCTGTATGACTTGTTGATGAACAGTCAAATCAGTAATGAATTGAGATTTTAAGGGTAGATGATCCAAAAGTTGGTATCTTGTTTGGAATACCCAAATTGCATAAAGACATTTTAAACCCCCCCTTTTGACCTATTGTTTCAGCAGCAGGAGGTTGCACAGAGTGTATTTCCCTATAGTTGGATCATGTGTTTAATCCCCTGGTACAGGCTTTGCCCACTTACATTTTTGATTCATGGGATTTCTTGAATCAGATTAAGGTGGTTATGGATAATGGGGGCATTCTCACTAATGACAGCTTTTATATGTTTGCAGTTGATGTAATTTTCCTGCTTATTTGTATACCACAGAATGAAGGTGTTGAATTTCTTAGATGTTACCTGGACACATTTACCAACTTTGCATCTGACAACATAGCCATCCTTATGACACTCATCAAATTAGTTTTAGGGAACAATTATTTTATGTTCCATGATACATATTACAAACAATTAAAAGGTGTGGTAATGGGGTCTGCAGTCGGGCCAACCTTTGCTAATTTAGTTTTAGGTTGGTGGGATCGTGCAATTTTACCCAGGTTACCCTTTTATGATAAAATAATTTTTTATCGAAGATTTGCAGACAATCTGTTTTTTATTGTTGAAAAGATAGGTTTTGATATGGACATGTTTCAATATTTCATTAATCATAGTACTGCTTTTTTTTAAATTTACCATTGGTGATGTAGGTTCACAAGTTTATTTTTTGGACTTTTATTTAAGATGAGATGTTAGTCATGGCAATTTTATTAGTCACATTCATAGAAAGAACACATTTTGTAATAATTATGTTCATTACAAAAGCAATTATCCAATTTTTATGAAACATAATATTCCAAGGGGCCAATTTATTAGTGCTTTGTGCATGATAGTTGATAATGAAGTATTTTTTGAGGAATTGAATTTTATCTGTACCCTATTTCAGGAAAGGGAATATCCCTTGGACATTTTACTTAAATCTAAACAAGAAATTATGTTAAGGTGGGATACCGATTTCTCACCTATTCTATTAAAGGGATTTGTGAACAAGAAGGATAGAAATTCCTATAGAATGGGCAATGGTGAAAGTTGGCGACAGTTTGATGTTCCAAGATTTTGTGTGGATATGAGTTTGGACAATTATTCTATTATGAATATTGTAAAAAAACAATTGAAAGTTTATTTTAGGTAATGGTGAAGTGGTTAGAGTGTTAGGTACAGCTCCAAGTTTTGTGCATAGGAAATTTAATTGTATTAAACAAATGTTGAAAAATTAGAATGTACATAATGCTTGTAGTGTTACAAATAAATCCAGTGGCATGTATAGATGTTTTGGGTGTAATGTTTCCAGATTCATCCATGAGGGTCCTTTTATTTGTGTAGCAGGTTTAGATTACACAATTTCAGTATCAGAAAGAGGTGATTGTGGAACAATAGGCGTAGTGTATATTTCATTTTGTACAGTCTGTTCCACATTCTATGTGAGAATGACCACGAGGAGTTTAAGGAAAAGAAAAAAAGAGCATTGTTATGTGATAAAAATCAAAAATGAAAATAATGCTTTCTACAAACACAGCAAGGTTTGTCTTAATTGAAAGAAGTTTATCTTTTCCATTTTAGAAGTAGTTAGTCCAAACCCTCGGGGAGGTAGTTATAGAAGTTTTGTTGAGAAAAGTGAGGCACATTGGCAGCTTTGGTTGGCCTCCCATTTGCCCCCTGGTTTAAATGATACAGTAAACATTAAATGTTTTTTTAAAAGACAATAGACCAAACATTAAGAGGTATCACCTACCTACTCTATTTAGTTTTTATAATTGTTATTCCTTTTTGAATTGTAAAGTTTTATAAGGAGTTTCAATAGTTAATTTTAAGTGTATTAATTGTTTCTTAATATTGATTGGATACAGGTTTAATAGTACTGATCATTTAAAGAAGTTAATTGTTGGTTTTATTTGTATGTTTCTGAAGAAGTCCTTTGGATGAATAGCGGCTATTAAATTTCGTTTATGCTAAAAAACATCATTTGTTTCGATTCTTCCATAGTGTTTTTTTTTCTTTTTTTAATACACTGAGCCGGGACCATGTTGCTTTTTTCTGAAGTTGGAATAACTGTTGGCTACAACCCTTGTTTGCCAATAGTAAGTATTTACATAGGTAAAGATATTATTCTCTAGGATTAGTTCCAATAAAGAGCAGATTAAATCTGCTCATAATCCTATTGATAGGGATAACTCTCTGATGGCTTCTATAGCATATGAATATGGTATGACTGTAAAAAGACTATTCAGATCAAGGGTTACTAAAATCAGGTCACTTGTTTCCATTAAATTTTCCACCTTTAAGTATAAATCTGTAAGGAAACTTCCTGCATCTCTTAGGACTGTCTTGACTTTGGATAATTGTGGTTTAAGTTCATTTTCTACATACATAGATAGAGGTTCTGTTACCCATCCTCTTCCTGCAACTATAGGGCGTAACGGAGGGTCATTACAATTTTTATGGATCTTTGGGAGGCCACTGATTGCTGGTATTGTAGGTTTGGATACTTCAAAAAAGTTCTTTAAATCCTGACTAATACATCTTTCCATCAGCATATCCTGAAGGGAGTCTTCTAAGTGAGATACCATTCAACTCAATTCATAGTGACTAATAATGCTATATGTATGAGTATCACTTAACATCTTAAACATGCATGCTCTGTACCATGCTGAGCCCATAACCACAATCGCTCCTCCTTTATCGTCTGGTTTTATTACTATATCATCCCTTGATTGTAGAAGGAATAGAGCTTCTCTTTCTTGTTGTGTCATATTAAAATAATATCCTTTATTGGATCTATCTTCTCATAGTTTGGCAATCTCTCTCTCACAGAGGCATATGAATAGCTCAATGGCTGGAAGATTAACAGGTGTAAAGGTACTTGATTTATTATATTGGTTAGATATGTGTCTCCCATCACTGCCAAATAGTGTTTTTAAAGTCATATTTCTGTCAAATAATCTAATGTCTGTAACAAATTCATTCAAATCTGATCTAATGGATGGAATAAAGGTCAATCCTTTGTTCAACAGACGTATTGCTTCCTCACTTAATGGAACTTTAGAGATATTGCATTTATATCATGTTATCGAAAGATGAAAATAGTGAACGCTATTTCATCGGTCCCAAAACATCTAAACATGAAAATATCGAACATTCAGAACAGCGAATTTTTCTTCCCATGGAAAAAATTCACTGCTCCGAAACACGTACACACAACACAAGCACATCAAACAAACAGCAACCACACACATACACTTAAATTTCTACATCTAACGCTACACTAAACTAAACATACACTACTATCTACCCACTTACCTTAACCCAAACCCTAACCCTAAGGTCCATCACCATCGCACACTCACCTAACCTGCGTCCTAACCCTAACTCACTTAAACCGCCCCTAACCCTAAAGTCTGTCACTATCACACACACGCCTAACCCGAGCCCTAACCCTAACTCACTTAACCCGCCCCTAACCCTAACGTGCAAAGAATTGCACACTTACCTGAGCCCAGCCCGTAACTTTCCACCACAGTGCTAAGAATAGCGAAGCCACAGAACCGGCCAACCAAATTCTTTCCCGAGGAAAGAATTCGCTGTTCTGCAGCTTCTCTATTCTTAGCGTTCACTGAATAGTGTTCAATATCAGAACATTCGAAGTTTTAATACTTCGATGTTCTGATACAGACCCGAGATATTAACTACTAAAGCATGGTCATTATGCTTCAGCAGTTGAATTTCTTTCTCTTTATCTCCTAGCTGGAGGACCTGGGGTGTTTGTATTTCTTCTCTTTAACTGGTACTGGAAAATGGTAGGAAAAAGGCATGCACTGACCCTTCTTTAGGCCTAGTGCCATTGGATGTACAAGCCACTGAATTTATGAATGCTGCCGGTGAACCTGATGTTCCTATTTGTATGTCTATAGTTTCTTCTGTATCTTTGACTATCTTGCTCGTGGCTTCTTTCATTCTATTATTCGGTTTCATGCTTGATTTCATATTTGAAACACTAACTTTGCATTTATTCAAAATTCTCCCATTTCCATTGGTAACCCTTACTTCACTCGGCCATTCAAAATTATGGCCTGCCTCTGTGAGAGAGAGGTTCCCAAACTACGAGAAGATAGATCCAATAAAGGACATTATTTTAATATGACACAACAAGAAAGAGAAGCTCTATTCCTTCTAAAGTCAAGGGATGATACAGTAATAAAACCAGCTGATAAGGGAGGAGCGATTGTGGTCATGGAATCAGAATGGTACAGAGCAAGCATGTTTAAGATGTTAAGTGATGCTCACACACATAGTATTATTAGTCACCATGCATTGAGTCGAATGGTATCTCACCTAGAAGACTCCCTTCGGGATATGCTGATGGAAAGACACATTAGTCAGGAATTTAATGAAAACAAGTGACTTGAATTTAGTAACCCTTGATGTGAATAGTCTTTTTACAGTCATACCGCATTCATATGGTATAGAAGCCATCAGAGAGTTATCCCTCTCAATAGGATTCAGAGCAGATTTAATCTGTTCTTCAGTGGAACTAATCCTAAAGAATAATATCTTTGCCTATGTAAATACTATTGGCAAACATGGGCTGTAGTGATGGGCACTCCATGTGCCAACAGTTATTCCAACTTGGTGTTAGCATACTGGGAGTTTGAAAAGGTACTCTTTGAGGCCAATCCATGGAGTAAATATATTTTCTATTATGGTCAATTTGTAGATGATATTTTTATTTTGTGGAAGGGGCAGAAGAACAGTTGGGACCATTTCTGGAATATCTACACTTCACCATGGAATTTCTAAAGTTTACTATGAATTACTCTAAAAATAAAATAGAATTCCTAGATGTCTGCTTATGACTTGACATAGAAGTTGGTTTAAGCACTACCATTCACAGGAAAAACACTTGGAAGAATTATTACCTCCACCAAAGTACTATGCATCCTAAACACATCTTCAAGAATATAATGGAGAACCAGGTCACTCTTACTTTGAGATTGTGTATGGAAGAACATGATTTTGATCAAGAATGTCAACATCTTTATCAGCATTTGCAAGATAGAGTTTATTGAGATATAGATCTTGGGGTGAGAATGAAGACTGGAATAGTAAGAGGCACTAAAGGACACCCATATTTTTCCAAGCAGACATGTGGCGAAGTCAATGAAACCATTAAGCATGAATCTCAGCGACTAAACTGTCTTCTTACAGTACTGATAATAAAGGGATTTGTGAAATAATAAAGAGATTTTAGCCTGTCCTAGCTGAGGATAATAAGATTAAGGATATAGTAGGTGAACAGCCTAGGTTTGTGTTCAAGAACAAGAAGAACATCAAAAGGTTACTTTGTAATAAAGATCGTTTCCCTAAAAAGAAAAGTGTCTTAAACCAGGGCACCCATAGATATGGAAGGTGTTAAGCTTGTCCTTTTATTGACACTAAAAAAACTTTTATACATCTGATAACAGCAAAAGAATGTACAATAAAAGCAGTAGCCACCTGTAATACCAAACATTTGGCTTACTTAGTAACTTGTGGTAAATGCCCAGGATTTTATATAGGCAAAATGGATCAGACGTTTAAAGAAAGGATACTACAACATCTAAGAGACATCAGACATAAAGACATGATGAATGCGTTAGGAAACCACATTGTGCATAATCCCAGCCATGCATTTACAGTTAAAGCTTTAGAAATTATATCAACCAATCTCAGAGATGGAGACATAGAAAACCTTACAGAAATTTGTGAAATAGGTTGGATTGCAAATATGTAAGCCCACCAACCACCAGGTCTTAATATCATAATCCCATTGAAACCAGTTTTAAAGAATAGACACTTAACTGTTTATTGAACTGATATCATTCTTTTAAACTAAGTTGTAATCATTATGTGAGAACTTAGGTATGACATGAGTTGAGGGGACCTGTGCTCCCCTCTGATTGGATAGAGTTTTATATTCAGGAGGGCATAGAGATGGGAAGCAGTTTCAGCACTAATCCAGTGTTAGCTTATATTGGTTTATTTTTATCCCCCCATAGTTTTGAGATTGTAATTGTTTAGACTGTCTTAGTCAGCCAATACTCCCTCCTCCCTTCCCTCCCTTCCCCTCCCCCTTGCTCCCCTTCTTCCTGTTCACTAAGGAATTCTGCCCTCATACTCTGAGGGGTGGAACTAATTAGTAGCCTCTCATCAATAGGACATATCTGGGAATTTTAGTGTCTGATGGGTTGTGTTTCTATTAGTTACATCCTCCGGCTGTGATTAGAGGATGGTGCTTGGTAACAATAAACAATAAAAATGAATAATAAAAAATATAGTTGTATCCTGCAAAGGCAGGATAAAGTTATAATTACCATAAGGACCATTTTTGCAATGGCCGCACCTCCTCATTGGAGTATACGGCAAACTTGGGGGTACAATAGGAGTTACCCTAAGTGTGTCCTTTTCTGTCAGTATCTTGAATGTTTTCTGTTGAACTAAACAATTATAGGCAGAGAACCAGGATGAGAATCTTTTTGTAATGTTTTTGTTCTTCGTATGAAGCAATGAGGAAACTTTGCTAATGTGGGGATTTTTTCCCTCTGTTCACCAGGAAGCTTTTGCTAATAGACAGCAATGTATGGAGGAAGCATAGATGAACAGGAATAATAAAAATAAAAATATTAAAATTAAGCTAAAAAAGTGGTAAAACCACCTCATTAGGTTAACATTGTCTGCTTTTTACAGCAGGTTAGTAACGGAAATGTTCTTGTGAACAATGAAGAAATAGCAGTGTTTACAAGATTGGCTGAAGGCTTGGTAATAGCACTCCAATAGGCTGCACCAGTGATTGGAAGGAAACAATACTTAAAGAATTTGATTGGTACTTACACACTGCAGGGTGTTAAACTTCTCTGAGTGCAGAGATGTAAAGAATAGAGAGTGTACACATCTGATTGAGGACACTGCAGCAGCAGCAGCAAAGAATTTTGATTGGAAGCTAGATCCTGTGCAGAGTTTGTTTTTGACCAAGGACTAAGAGTTAAGAGGTGCACTACTGATAGGATAAAAAATATTTTTAAGCCACTGGATTGGCTGCAACACAGTATATATATTTTTACCCAGCACTTGTTATTTATGATCTAAAGAAGGCTTAAGAAGCTGAAAGTGCTTATCTCAGCTGGGAATTTTGTGTGCTTTTAACATTTTTATTGTTTTTCTTTGAATAAAGAGTGTTTTTGTCACTGCTGACACAGTGCAAGATGATGGTGGTGTATCCTGAAGACTTTCCTACTTTGTTGTACCGCTTTGGGGCACCTTTGGCAGTTGGGGTTGATTGATTTTTTTTGGCAGTACTCCTACAGTTTTATACTAGACTGCAGTGACAGTAGAACACACATGCATGAACTACAAGCATGACAAAGATAGTAGGTAATCTATACATTAGTATATAGACTGCAGGTGTACACAATATATTGTTATTGGTTTGAAATATCTGTGAAGTCAACAAACAATATCAAGTCATGGAGTGGGTTACCTCACCCATATACCTTGCTTGCCTGCAGTTTGTGGATGACAGAACATTATGTGGACAATGTTGGACTAGAAACAGCCTTGAGCAGCACTGTATGTGTTAAATAAGACATTTGGCTGACATTATATTTGCACGCTATAGCTATTACAGTGTTATACTTGACTGCAGCACTTTACCTTACAGCATGAATGCATGCAATGGTTAAACCAAGGCAAACTTAATGTACACAATTTACCTTGGTGTAATTGGTAGTGGTTCATGTGTTATTTTAAAACAGTTGGCATTATTCATTTCTTGCAAAACAGCTCTAATTCCACACTTATTGCACTACAGACTTTATTGTACATATTTTCATGCCGTTCCTGGTACTGTTTCAAGTTTTTATTGAACAGCACCTGTCATTATTCAGGTTTTGCAATACAGCTCTACTTCCACAGTTATTGCATTACAGTCTTTGTTGTATACACTTTAATGCAGGTAATGGTACTGTTCCATGTTTTTATGGCACTACAGTTGGCATTATTCATTTATTGCACTACAGTTCTCAGTCCACATTATTGCAATACAAACTTTAATGTACATACTTTATTGAAGGTAATGCTTTACTCCTTCTTGCTTATTTCACTACAGTTAGCATAATACACGCATACTCACCACACTCATGGTGCAACCTGGCCAAGTATCCGGCATGCGCCTTGAGGTTGCACAACCTCTCCTCTGCAGCTGTTGGAAGAGAAGCACACCATTATGCATACCAGTTTAGCAGACATTCAGATTAGATATTGGTGGTACAGAGGTTAAAATGCTTACATACATGTGGGACATCCCTTGCCCAAAACTCTTGGACTCAGGTGTCCAACAGATCTCCCTTACATCTCTTCAGGTCATCATGGTGTGATGACACTGCTCACCTGTGTGGGGGATACCAGTTACACTGATAAGTTCCCTTTCCAGATGGTCACAGGCCTCCACCTTGCACTTTGAGCTCTGGTAACCTCCCTGCAATAGTTTGTCTTCATGTTTTCTTTGCAAGGAGTCTGACTATGACCCTGGACTCCAGGATGTCCCACCGCTGTGCCCAAAAGTGCAAACCCTCACCAACACCTGCCATAGTATTTTTCAGAGACAGAACTACATTATTTTGTATTCCCACCTATTGGGCTTAATAAAGCCTGTTTTCCCACCCTTACATATCATTAAGCAATATTTAAAAATGTGGTGCATCGTTTAGCAGTATGCATACCAGAGCAGCTAAGTGGATGAGTGTGAAAACCCAAAGACCCATATGCTTAGCAGTGCACAAATCAGCCAAGCAGAGCTGAGTAATGCATAAATATTTTCAATCATTATTGTGTTTATGCAGTGTGTAGCAGGTCTTAGCAGAGCTTAGCATAGTGGAGCAGGCTAGAATTTAAATATAATTGGTATAATTTGTATTTCAGAAATAAATGCTTATTTTCCCTTGTATGTATTCAAGCCCTGCACCTAATGCTCATGAGGCCATCACTCTACTGATTTAGCTATGAGGATATGTGGAATTCAGCTATACCTTTACATATAACTGTCAGCTGCCTATAAGACACTGCTGAGCACCACACAGCGCAAACCCGCTCAGCTATGCTTAAACATGACCTTTAAATAAATAATTAATTGCATCCGTTTTCTATTTTTCGATGTCTGTCAGGTGTCTCTGTGCTACTTAGGATGTCCGTGCTCCGTGTTGCACAGCGCAAACATCCTTTTATTAAAAAAAATATATATATATATATAAGCTGATATGTCTGACATTATCAAAATATTTTTTTTATTTTTTGTTACTGAGGATCGCTGGTCTGTGACAAATAAAGGCTTGCTGCTTTGGAACACTACCTGTGTTTCATGATTTTTGGAAATTATTGTGACTGAGCTCATTAGTGAAGTTTTAAGACCACTATTTTCTCTGTTTTTTAATTTTTTATTTCATATGTTCACCACAGGTTGCGTTTTTGCTGCTCACATAGTCCATGTCTTGCTTAGAATGTGATGCAATTTATTCTTATAAAGTATTTTCCCAAGAAAGCATATGATAGTACTTTTCTGAGGCTGTGGATATGTTTAAGTTATCTATCTATATTCCCCTTCATACTGGTCCTCAGTTGTACAATCCATGCAATTATATTCTTGGTTGCAGTGTGAATTGTTGTGTTTCACGTTCTGTATTGTATCTTAATATTTGCAGAAAATAATTATAGTCGACTGCTTGTAGAGGTAAAATGACGTGTGGCATTGTTGCTCGTGGTATTTCTGGATCTGAACTGTATCCATGTGGTAGTCTCTGGATACACTGATATGTACATGAGCAGTTTTACTGACTTAGATTTAGTATGGATGTGCAACTCTGTGTGTGTGACTGAGACAATCTGTGTTATGGAAAATGTTACCTTGTACCTATTACAGGTGATGTAGAGCTGAATTAGAAAAGGTGGCTGGTTGGTTCATTACATGCAAATAAGTTCATAGGTTCATAGATTCATAGGTTCATAGATTAGTACTAGGCTAACTGCCCTTGCAAGCCATTTTAAGCCTAGCCAATTATCCCTTGCGAGACTCAAACCATGCACCTTGTGTTTGTAAGGCAAACACCTTAACCATTAGGCCACATTCCCAACCCCTTGTTGTAAATTGAAAATGTTGTAAATGGAATTATTAGTTGTCACTTTTTCTGTTACACTCTGCACACAGGCCACACACAGATGTTTCTTTACAGCTATGTCTGCCCGTGACAGGATTAGGCCAAGCACTGAGCACCCATACATATGGCCAGATCCACTGATAAACAGTAGATGATAGCTAATGAGCACAAGAGGAAAAAGAGTGTTTTCTATAGGAAAGTGATAACTCTGAGGCACTGCTACCATAATTGGTGGCCTTCAGTGTGGCGTCACACACAGTATCAAATAGTGCTGCTAGCCAGCTTATAAGTGCAGTGGCTACACAAGAATAGCAAGACTGGTGGTAGAAGTGTGTGGGGGGGATTTTGCAGAAGATTCCACATATGACATAACAGCTATGTGGTACTGTGAGTACATTGTCTAGGTTTGGTTATTGTTCTCAGCAGTAAGGGGTACAGTTCAACAAATGGCCACACTTCCAGGATCCTGTGTATTAGAAACACTAACTCATGGGGGACAGCTAGCACATGGTGAAGGTGGACTTATCAGATTAGGCCACATCTAATGATATAAAAGGTAAACATTATAGATGGGCATAGCTTGTTTATTCTATCTAAATACTTTTGAGCATTTTTATTTTTTATGGCAATATATGCATACTCCCATATATGCCTGTACTTAAATAAATAAATAAAAAAAAAAACTACATGTCAAGACTTGCTCACTTGAACTGATATTTTCTTTCTTCTTTCCCTTTGTCTCATGCCTTCCATATGCTTTGTGTGCATGATGCATGTTTCTC
This sequence comes from Protopterus annectens, assembly GCF_019279795.1. NCBI lineage: Eukaryota > Metazoa > Chordata > Ceratodontiformes > Protopteridae > Protopterus > Protopterus annectens. Next base: position 685,955,523 of record NC_056744.1, on the reverse strand, counting down.
ATTGCTTTGTCACTATCTGCCATTTATTATCTGTTATGTGCTGTATACCTTATTCATAGCTTCATATGAGATTACTAGGTGAATGGCTTAAAGGCCCTTTATAAGCCCAGACAATATAACCTGAATTTACCAAATATATGGCTCCTAGGGGCAAGAGGATGGCATGGATTTGTGCCTGTAAATCGAGTATCTTACAGATTGCCCCTGTCCATAAGGGACACAGGCACTACCCCAGGTGATAATTTGTTATTCCCCATCCATTGACGTAAACCATGCTTGAAGAGGGTCAAGACAGGTCTCTGTTTGATGTGAATGGGAAGCCTCTTCCAAAGGGGCAATCTCTGAGACATATCTGTTTCTCCGGTATGTTTTATTTGAGTTGCTGACTAAGTTTAGATCCCTAGATCTGGTGACCCTCATGTTGTTTGACTTGTGGATGTGTAGCAGCTCCACCTGGACTGGATTTGTGAGTTGCTTGTAGGTCAGGCATAGATAGCAGGTCACCACTTAATAATCAGCAGGAGACAGAGTAAAGGGATAGTGCTTTTAGTCTATCTGCAAAGCTCATGTTGTTTACACTCTGTAATTTCTTTGTGATATCCATGCCAGCAGTATTATTTTACTCATCCAGTAATGGTAATGGTCACCCTGCTGACAGAATGGTTATATTTATATTACCAGATAGTGATACAAACCTCCATATTCTGAAAAGGAACCTTTCTGCATTAAATTGATATCAGAATGACAAATGCCAGCAAACTGAAAGTTTGTTTTATGATTCTAATTTAAAACTGAGATTTGCACTCATTGTTTAAAATATACGTTTAACGTTAAGTAAATCCTACATTGTTTCACAGCTGAGACATAATTCAACAGAGTAAAAAATTAATTGTTAGTTGTATTTTATGTGGTTTAATCATGAATAACTTATGTAAGTGGAAAGCTGAGTCCTATGAGTGTAGAGGGAAGAGGAAGTTAGGAACTGGGTAATAAAGCTCAGAAGTTTGGGCTGTAAATGTGATATATTGAAGGCTTTGGTTAAAACAGTGAAGTTTGTGGGGCTCAGTCATTTTAACAGTTTATTATCTTTAAGTTGTTTTGAAGCCAGTGTGGGGTGGCTGAACAATCTACAGATACAGCACTCAGGTTACGGAGCAGTGTGGGTGCCTACTGATTAAGATTTCTTCCTCATAGCAGGGTTCAGAGTTCACAAACTGGAAACACAAACAGGCAGCTTCTGGAAACCAACTGTAGCCAACAAAAACTGATGTATTCACTAAAAACAATAAAATGAAGCTCTTTTCGTTTAATCAGTGATGCAAACTTTATCAGATATACATTCATTTGATCCCTAGTGCCATTTAAATTAAAAACAACAGTCATGTGATACCAATCATTTTAAATAATTCATTAGTTGATTTGTACTTAAAGAACTATATAAATAAAACCATCAAATTTGTCTTTTCTAGTACCATAAAACAGCCACAAACAACTATGATGAAATATACTGTCATGAAATGTACAATGAATATAACTTTTAACTACAATTGTATGTAGATATTAACTCAGTTTATCTGGTTAAGTTTTTTAGTTTAAGAAAACATGTGATGGAACAACTCTCATTTGAACTAGGATACATACAAGCATTAGTCCGTAGGATCCACAATAATATTAGTTTTTCTAGCAGAAAAATAATAGGACCCCCCCCACTTCTGTATTTATTAGGTCTTTTATCTTACATTTAAAGTGGTGTGTTGGGCATTCATTAATATGCTTTGCTAATGCATTTTCCACTTTGTTTTTATTTATACAATACAGATGTTCATACATACATTCTTTTAGTTTCCATTCCGTTTTTCTGATGTAAAAGGTGGGGCAGGGCTGACACTGAGCTAGATATACCACTAATTTAGAATTACAATTGTATTTCTTCTTTAAGGGGTATGTGTTTTATTGAATGTGCTATTTACTACCTGTCTCTATGTACTTACTGTAGTTACACATTTCACATTTGAACAACCCTATGTTCTGTGTCAAGCTGACTAATGGGCTTTCTATGTAATTTTTTTAAGTTAGGTCCCCTCTTAAAAGTAATAGTTGGTTGTTCATCTATTTTCTTTATAATTTCTCTCTCTGAACTCATTAAGGACCAATTTTTCTGTACAATTCTTTTGATTTCTCTTGCTTGTAAACTATAAGTGGTGATGAAACTAATATTATACGTGACCACCGTGTTAGTGTCATTCTCACCATTACTGTTCAACCCGTTAATGTTAGGTGTTTCTAATACCATTGAACGTGTAAAACATCTCTTCAAATGTTCTTCTGGATATTTCTATCTTTAGAATTGGTTGGTATATACCTGAATTCCTTTTATTTTGAACTTCCTTAATTAAATCTGTTAGTAGGCCACTTGGATAGCCTCTTTTTAAGAACATAGATTTCAAATTTTCACACTCATTCTCAAAATCATTCCCTAAAGTTGCCATTCTTGCAGCTCAGTTGTCCCTTGATGACTGATTTTTTCTGTTGGTATGGGTGAAAACTGGTAAAATGCAAGAAGGTATTTGAGTATGTTGATTTTCTGTGAATCTTTGCTCTATAACCTATCAGATGTCTATCCTTTGTCAGGTCTGCATCCAGATATGTTATAGCTTCCGTGTTAAAGTTACTAGTAAAGAATAAAAATGCTGTTGTATCATTTAAGTATTGTATTAACTTGTCAGCAGCTTTACAATCTCCTTTAAAAATTATAAAAATATCCAAAATTTGGGTATAGTAGTGTATTTGGGTTCTAATATTAATGTTAAAAATGTATTCATTTTCCCAGTGTGCTAGTACCATATTCACAAAACTTGCACCACAAGGGGAACCCATTGCTACCCCGATTTTCTGATGGTAGATTTCATTATCAAAAGAAATAAAACTATAAGACAAAATAATGTATGATAGTTCTTCAATAAGTTTAATTTCCTCTCTGTTATCCCCCATTTTCCTCATGTGCATTGACACCCATTCAATTCCCTTTAGATGGGGTATTGAGGTATAAAAATCTCTAATGTCGATAGTAAGAAAATTGTAATCTTTGTTAAATTCTAAGTTGTTTAAGTCCTCTAGAAATGTCCATTAATCATGACATATTTGTTTTTCATGTTTTATATCTTTCTTAAGGATCAAATCTACTTCCTTTCCGCTTGCATAAGTAATAGACTGTCTTGCATCTATTAATACACACATCAGGGGATTGTCTATACTCCTGTGTAGTTTAGGTAATCCAAATACCCTAGGTGTTCTTGGGTATAGTGTGGTCATGTAATTAAATGTGTGAACATCTACTGTGGACTGAATGAACATGCCATTAAAGTGAGAGCTCACTATTCTGTAAGCTGCATTCAGCTCATTTACACTTATTTTCTCATATGTGGGCTCAATTAGTAGTGCTTTTATCTTAAAGTTGTAGTTGTCAATATCCATGACCACAAGCCCTCCCCCCTTATCTGGTTTCATTACTCTAATGGGTAGGTGTCTGTAGTCATTCAACATTTTAAATTCATTCCTGTCCACAATCTTATCTTTTTTCACATTGTTGTTATTGTTATTTAACATTTGTATATCAAGTTCACAAACTTTCTCAAACAACATTAAAATAGGGTGGGTAGGTGGGTTATACATACTAGGAATTCTCAAATTTGTAACTGTGTTTTGTGAATTTCGTAATAACATTGTCAAGTTCAGTTTCCTAATAAAACATTTCAGATCTAATAAGGTGTTTGCTACGGCCATATGATGTGCAGGCATGAAAGACAAGCCTTTAGACATTACCTCAATCCATTCTTTATCAATTGTTGTGTTTGTATAATTATATATTTTAAAATCAGCATCATTATTAAGTAAAATAAGGCACTGTGTACTATTTAAACATTGCCCATTTTCATTATTTGCCAAATTGTTCATTACCTTCCCTGTAATCGTTTGTCCCCATTGCTCAGACTGTATTAGCTGTTGGTTTTCCTCAGTTAATAGTATTATTTCCTTATTGGCTATCACCTTTTCTGTTTGGCTTTGCCCCTGGTGTTGCATGTATGCTCGTTGTTTGTTCTCCCCGGATTGTGGTTTTGGTACCTTGGAGCTGGAAAATTTTGGTATGAGGATTTCACTTTTTGTGCATATGAACCTATAAAATTATTGTTATTAGGAACCATACTGTTTTTCACATTATTGTTGGACTGCATGGCGCTGTATTCATTCCTTCCATCTCTACTCATTGATGGCATAACTGCTGACATCATCTCCTGGGTTGAACTATTATCCACTTGCTCTGAAGGGGTGTTCTCATATCTGTCCCTGTTCCAAATCTATCTATCTATATATATATATATATATATATATATATATACACACACACACACACATATTGCATTTATCTTTGCCCTTGTGATCCATATATGAATATGGTTCAAGATAGACAAATTAACAAGAGAATAAATAAATTAAAATAATTAAATTAAAATATCTGAAAGTTAAGTTCATTGTGGATAGATATACATAGCATATTTCTTGAATTCTTGTTAAGTGAAGGAAAAAAACAGTCAGAAAAGAAAGAAAATCACTCTTCACCTGATGACCTTCCAAGTGAGTGCCTAAGAATAGCAGCCAATAGCATTGCCTATCCTGTTTCAGCCCTTATAAATAGATCAATCCAGGAATCCCACGTTCCCTCTCTCTCTGGGAAAAGTCATATATTATCCCTCTGCACAAAAGAGGAAATTCAAGAGACATTAATAACTTTAGACCCACAGCAATCTTATCTCCCTCACCAAAATACTTGAAAAATGTATTCAAAAGCAATTGCTAGACTACTTTCTGCAGGAAATAACAAAACTAACCCAACTGGGTATAAAACTAATAAAATAAAACAACCACGACCACCAGTGTACTTCGTTTAATAGTGTGTGGAGCAATATTAAATGCTTCGGAAGTACACTGGTGGTCGTGGTTGTTTTACTTCAACTCAAAGAAGACCAAACTAATACTTTTTCCCCTAAATCACTCTCTCATGAAAAAAAAAACATTTAAAGTTCTCTCTCTCTTGATAATACAACCATTAAATCACATCTTGTAGCAAACTATTATGGTTGATAGTGAATGATAATCTTATATATATATATATATATATATATATATATATATATATATATATATATATAAGAAAAGCTCATCAAAACCAGGGATGCTTTACAGAGCCAAAAACTTTCTCACTGACACAACTAAAACACACTCACCACTACTTATCTCCTCCACACTCTTCTTTATAACACTTCCATCCTTACTAACCTCCAGGCTTCTCAAAAATTAAAAAATTGAACAGTGCTATAACAAAGTTGCTAAATTTGTAGCACATAACCCTTTCAGAATTCACCACTGAATAGAACTGAAAAGCATTAATTGGTTAGAATTGCCACACCAACTAACATATACACAACCTCTTACTACCTGTAAAATTATCCAGCATCCATCTCCCTGTCCAGCACTAAAAAGCATTCTACACAACTATGTTCCCAGTTGGTCATTGCAATCCAGTGACCAAAACTAAACTTCTGTCTGTTTACAAACCATACAAATCTGCTTGGCATTGTCTGAACTTGTACAAGGTTGTTAAGGCCTGGAACTCCTTACCTGTGTCCATTAGGTCTATACCCTACCTCCCATCTTTCAAAACCACTCTGCAAGACTTCCTATCTAAAATCTGCTTCTAGTCTTGCTCAAAACCAGGATAAACTATATCCCTAAATGTGACCAAGTACCTTTTCTTTTCTTATACCGCCTTAATTTCCCTTCTTCACTTGCGTCCTTACTGCTATCAAATTATTTTTTTGACTTTCTCTCTAAGTATATCATAAGCCTGTTTTCCCTCACTTCATGTTGCAATTCCTATTTGTATTAGACCAACTTACATTTAATTTCTCTACAGACTGTCTAAAAGTTCTCCAAGTATTAAATGATTATCCGAAGTCGCGGTGGTATAGCGGTAGCATTGTTACCTCACAGCAAGAGGTTCTCCTGTTCAATTCACAGCTAGAGTGCCTTCTGTGTGGAGTCTGCATGTCTTCCCCACAGTCGAGTGGCCTCTGAAAGACATGCGTGAATGGATGTGCCTTTGCTGAAGGTTGGGCATCGGGCTGGCAACTCGGCGCCATAAAAAATCTACTGCAGTCAGTAGCGGACTGGAGTTCCGCTGTGGCGACCCCTAACTGGGAAAAGCGGAAAAGACAAACAACAACATATACCTTGTATTAATTCTTAGCCAATGTTTTTATATTATGTGTAATTTGTTATAATTATTTAAACTGCAGATGTTTTTGTTTTATTTTTTAAGATTGTAAAATTATTGTTCTTAAAATGTTTTGCAATAATTTAGAGCTTTTCTTCCCAGGCCTCCATGAAAATGAGCTTCTACCCAGTCAGACTTTCCTGGTAATCAAATGCCAATAAATAAATGTATTAGAGGATGGAAGCAAATGTGAATAAGTAGTTCTGTGAAAGTGAGAGCTAGTAAGCTACATTTTATTGTTTTTTTTTATAAACAAATACATTATTTTATTTTATATCAGTTTACTTTTTATTATCCAGTCATAGACAACATTTGTGCTGAATAAAACATGAGTAGTCCGCTTATATTTTGCATCATTTTCTCACTTCTTTTTTAAACTTTTTAAACTTGTGTTTCTGAGTGATGGTATCCCACAGTTCTAGTAGAAGAGAGAAGGATTATGATATTAGACATGCAAATTGTCATGTTAAGCAGCTGAACAGTTGTTTTGCCAGATGTACTTACAGTATTTTTCAGGAACCTTTAGGATGTAAATAAAACTCTTCTGGGTAGAATAAAAGACAAAAAAAAAACAGTGAACTTGTCATTATATTTCAAAATTAAGAGATAAAATGCATTACAGAACATCTGGAACCTCAGAGCTTCTGAGGGCCTGACAGCTCCTAATATAAGTATAATTTGACCCAAGCTTAGTAGTGGCCATTGTCCTGGATCCTACTTAGCATACCTCTCAACCGTATAGATTTTCTTACAATGTCCAGATTTTTGCCTCATATTTTTGATCTGTTCCTCATAAAATGTGTGACTTTCTGGCAAATCACTGGGATGATCTGAGGATTGAAGTTACTAAGTAATTATACACATTTGTGTTTCAGACTTCATATCCTTCAGAAACAGCATGCTTAGACAAATCCTGTTATTCTAGTAGCTTTTTAAGTTTATAAGAGTCATATTTAAAATATGTCCCTATTTCTGGGCCTTTGTCCCCTCATTCTGTCAAGCTTTGTCCAGATTTTTGAGCTAAGAGGTTGAGAGGTATGCTACCTAGCCTAAAACCAGCCCTATCTAAGGTCTGAACAAAAGGTCACTGTAGTTTGTGGAGGATATGGCCATTATTTCTTTATTTTTTCTCACAATCAAACCTCAGAGATGTGCACAGAAGGTTGCTACATGTTGTGTGATGGCTGAGGGCATTTTGGTCTTTGTTTCTTTAACTTTCCTCACAAACCTCAGATGTATACACAAAAGGTTGCTATATTTTGTGTCTGGAATGGGAACAATCTATTAATTACTTTTTTTAACTTTCCTTGCAAACTCAATAGCATCTCTGAGGGCTTTGTAATATCTAGGAGCAACAAGAAGGAATTCTTTACTCTGAGTATTATTTTGTTTCGCTTTCCTCACAACCAAATGTTAGATGGGTATACAGGTGGTTATATTTTGTGTATGGGGTAAAGAAGTATGCTGTTCATATACATTTGATAGAAACAGATTAAAATATGTTGCTGCATTATTTGTTATTTCACATTTGTTCCATTCAGATGCCAGACATAGAAGGTGACTTTTTTTCTGCTGGTAGGAGTAAGGAGGCATATTATATATATATGGATGACAGCTGTTGAAATTTATGACTGAAGCCATGTGTTCCTTCACTTCCATCCCAATCTAACACCACAGTGATGCACAGAAAGTATCTTTTTGGGGTAGTGAAACAAGCATTATTCACATATATTGTTATCCTTGCTAGCATTTATCTTCTCAGTTGGGATCTATTGGGATCTACTGTTTGTCAGCTTTGAACTTTAAGTCTTCAACATAATTTTTTTCCTTGAAAGAGGAAAAAATAGGACTGGATTGTTTTCCTTACTTATGATTTTTATTCATGTCATCATTAGCTGAAAAGGTTGGAAAAAAGTTGTAAAACATGTCTCAGAGAATCGATAACCATATAACTTTTTGGGGCCTGGAAGCCCAGATACCCCTAGCTTAACTCATTTATTTCCACCACAGTTATCACAGTGCAGTGTTGGCCAGTTACAGTATGTTGTAATAATACAGGAGGAAAAAAAAAGCAAAGCTGCAGACTAAGGCTGAATTTCTTTTCTTAGTCGTGATTTTTATGCATGTCATCTTTGGATGAAAATGTTAAAAAGCTCTACAACGTACATCAGACCATCTCAACGTCTGTAGCTTCTGATGGCTAACAGATCCTCAACCCTCAGCTTCCAGTTATTATACTGCAGTCTTAGCCAGGGATAGTGTGTTGAAATGATGTAGACAAAATGAAGAGTAAGGCCAATGTGAGAAAAGCAAAAAAAAAAAAAAAGTATTCTGGATAGTGTAGAGAAGCCAAGATGAGTGAGAAATAGGGGCATCGGGGAACAGTAGCCAGTGGGCAGTGTGCCATGTCCTTTGTATATGGCTCTTTTTCACCTAAAGTGATCTCTGGCATTGTCCATTACACACTGAAATGTCCACATTTTAAACTTTCTTTTCTGTGCATCAGACATAATTTCACAGATAAGGCTGTTCATTTATTTGTATATACTTAACATGCTTTGTTTTCACTTTGAATACTTCTCTTTGACACTCTATATCAGATCTTCACACCCCATCTTTGCTGTGTAATATAATCTCCGTTGCAATGACAGGCTCTGACCTTAGAGATAAATAGTTGACAATATGCATCTTGGGATATGGACACATGGAGTGCAAATAGTTTGGTCAGCAAGTGTGCTGTAGCATAGGGGAAAGCAACTGTTAATAAATAAAAGAATGTCAGTCTTAAAATTAAAACAAAATGAGTATAGAATTACTAAATACTTCTACTACTAATAATAATACAAAAATTGGTACCTACCTTTTACTTTGAACATTTAATCATAACTTAAGTTTTAACAAAATATATTTTATTGCTCAAAGGTATATCTAATCACTGGCCCATCCAACAATAGTGTTGATTATATTTTATTACAATGTTTATGCTTTACATGCAGAATATATTCTAGGTAGGAGTAAACAGATCTATTTCTCTAGGGTACACCATTCTATACAAAGCAGTTGTGGGAGTGAAGGAAAGAAATATAATTTATTCAAGTATGGGATAGCTTTAACATAAAAAGGAGAAACAGACTGAAGAAGGTTTAGAGATCATATCAGTGCCTGGATGCTGTTTCTAGACATTATATGTTGATGCCTTAGTGTGATCCTACCATAAAATGCTTGAGGTATTTTCTGAATTAAAAATTAGGATGCTGGCATGCAGCTAAGAAAATACTTTCTTATTCTGATTGCTGTTTTAGATGAAAGGGTTTTATTGCTCCCTTCTTGCACCTCCTCCCCAGACACACACAAATGGCACTCTGTGCAGGCATATCTGCACAGCTGCAGTTTACTTGGACTGAATGCTGAGCATCTGGCTGTTTCAAGATTCCACACAGGGGCATCTGCGGAAATAAATCAGGTTGAATGGAAGGACATTTGATACCAATGGCTCAGTTCCCACTCTGACAGTCTAGAAGTGTAAGACAGTCACCAAAAAGCTTTTCTAAAAATAAACATAATCAGAGTTACAGATACTTGATATCAAATACAGTACATTACTACCATACCCTTTATAAGAGTACTGTGCTGTGTCTTGGAAGGATAGTAACAATAGAAAGAATATTGTTACTGGCCACTGATTTCTGCACATGCATCATAAGGTTTGCCAGTTAGTTAGAGCCTTGTTAATTATTTGTAGGCTTTAGGAGATGGTTATAAAATGTAATGAACTGCATCCTGCCTATAAATATGTTTCTAAATGCTAGCCAGGTAACTGCTCTGCTCTGTGACAACACATATTTAGCAAATGACTGACACCTTGGTTCTGATGGCTATAAAGATGACCTTTGAATGTTTTTGGTTAGTCAAACAATAACCTTCAGATTTGTTGCAGTGCATGTGAAAACACCTGGGAATATGAAGCTCCATGACTGGCATTAAAAAGAATATTTAAAAGGACGTGAATCATAATTAAGCCACACCATTGCTTGGCCATTTGCATTTATATCATGAACTTATTATGTATGAAGCATTTCTTATAGAAGTTTAATTCCCTTAAACTTAAGGCATGATCTGTAGAATAAACAAGAAATCTGAAGTGGTTTAGTGCTCTTAAAATCATACATCTATATGCTGGTAGGCATGAAGTATAGGTTTTTGGTCTGTCACAATTACCCTTCCCCAGAATAAAGTCTTTGAGCCCAACCTATAAAAAAATCAATGTGAAACTCCACATACAAAAATTCATATGCTATACTGCACCTAACTAAATGAGCCATACCCGCCAGCATACACACCACATGAACACACATAGGCACGTGTGAGTACCAATACCCATACATTCACACATACACAAACATGCATAGACACACACACTTATACACATATATGAAAAACAATGATAACTGGTTTAATATAATATCCTTTTACTACTGATTTGCACTTTTATTGGCTATCCTTCTGCATTCCCTCATAAAAAAATACTTGCTAGTTATCACTTTAAATACGCATCATTTTCAGACTTCCCTGTGCCTCCCATGAAAATGATGCTGTATCTTCCTTGGGAGGTGGAGCTTAGCATTTCAACAATACTGGCATAATGAAGAAATATACAAGTAAATATAGTTTAGAATCTAGTCATTGAAAACGTACCATTCAGTATAAGAAATGAGTTAGGATTTGCCTTCAACCATGCATTTTTATAAAACTAGCTTCCAATAAAACTGTGGTCTCACAGTTTTTTTTTCTCAAAAGTCAGTCCTGCATTGAGCCCTATCTTCCCAGTTAATTGTTAACATTCCATATGAATATAGGTTGGTCTTACTGTAAGCTGTTCTTCACCAGAGATACAAAGGCTTGTAAATGGGATGTGCCTTTGTTGAAGCTTTGGCGTAGAGCTGGCACCTCAGCGTTTCGTAAAAATCTAATGCCAATCATTAGGGGACCGGAAATCCACTGTGGCGACTCCTTACCAGGAAAAGCCGAAAGACAAATAAACAAAATACAAGGAAGGTATTCTGAAGCCCTGTGTATATTTCCTTCTGAGATATACTATTTCTCAATCAGTCTTGAAAATGTGATTTGCATTTACATTTTATTGACTAGTTTCCCAAGGAACATCCTTTACCATTTCTTCTCTTAAGTAGTTCATCTAAATTTGACCACTTCTATTGACAGCTTATTTAGTGTGCAACAGAAAGTATCAGTCCTGGAAGATTCAAATTAAGCTGTATGAAATAATGATGAAGTGGCCGATGGTGCACCATGATGGCATGTGAGGGACCATGGTTCTGTTCCCAGTGAGTGAAATGATTAATTTCTTACTCTGAGGTTGAAGGCTGAGCTATGACTGTAATTATTGCAAAGAGATGAAATTTAACTATCATTTTTGAAATATAAACTTAGAAAAGGGACTTGTCTCCATATTAATATCATTATAAATAATGCTTATAGTGCACTTCCATTTGGAAGACTATGGTATGATTTGAAGTTTTATAACAACGTTTCAACAGAAGATGTGGTCCCGCTATTCCATTTTCTTTGCACATGTATGCCACAGTTTTACAAGTTTACTTGTTTTTTTTACTTATTTTGTTTGTTTATTTATTTACTTTTTACTTGTTTAATAACCAGATTGGTAGACTGGGCATAAAGTTGTTTTCATCCACAAGGTGGGCACAGTACTATTTAGAAGAAAACTAATGCAATAACAATAGTATCGATTAATACAAACAAATAAGCAATATCAAATATTACAAGTTAAGTATATACAAACTATACTATTTACAATGAATTAAAATATTCCATTAGTATCACACGTGTAATGATATGAAACACAACAGGCACTTTTAAACATAGAAGAAAGCTATTAATTTTATTAATTTATGTTATCATTGATGCAGCAACTTTTATTGTCTTTAAAAAGAAACATTTTCAGTTTAGTTAGGAAGCCTTGCGATGTTTACTGTTGTCTTACTTCCACAAGGTCACTGTTCCAGCAGACCAGTCCAGTTTTACTAAATGTTTTCTCACTGATAAATGTCTAAAATAGTGCTGTTAGAATGTCTGCGATACGAACATAATTTTTTTTCTGAATTCATAAGGGGTATTTCTTATTATCATCTTTGTTGATAATAGAGGCGTACTCATTGTTTGAATAGTTTAAAAAGAAGAGTAGAAAGAAATTTAATAGCTCTTGCTGTCACAGGAAGTCATTTTGAATTTTGTAGAAACAAGCAGTCAGAGGCTTAGTAAACTAGAAAAAAAATGAAATTCCATGGTTTATTATCATGTGAAATTGTGTGGTACAGTATTTGTAGGCGAGTTTAAAAAACTACATTCCTTCAAACCTTCCTCACACCTGAGAATTTAGATATCTGTGCAGTTATTGAGACATGGTTTAAAGCGGCAGCGATTACCTTGGCAGTGCAAGGTTTGAGTATCAACCACACTTTTTGACCAGTAACTGCATAGATGAGGGCTAAAGGTGCAGATGTCTTGATATACATCAGTAATAGCTATACCTCTAGGGTGGTTAAACAGGATGACATGCTAGAGTTCTACCATACACAGATCACCACAGACAAAATTCCATACCATATCCTAGCCAGCTATTGGTAACCCTCCAAGCACCAAGAAGCTCACAATGCATACTTGGACCTACTGGAGACACTTACCATCTAGCCTAACATCCTACTCGTGGAAGACTTTAATTACTCCTCTATAGACTGGGAATCCTACATGGCCTCAAATCTATAGGCACACAGAGGTTCTGGACTTGGTAAATACAATCACCCTTGGCCAAATACTGAATATGCTGACTATGGGCTCCAAGATACTTGACCTCATACTCACAATTATGGGAGAGCACTGCACCCCCCACACACACACACATATCTGGTCCTCCCTGATAACATCTGACCATAAAGCAGTTTCCTTCAAAATCAAAATCATCTCTGTAATCCCAGTAAAAGCAGTAGCAGTTAGAAACGATTCCAAGGCAAACAACCTTTTGTTAAGTAATGCTTTGTCAGAATTCATTGTCCCTCCAAACCCTGAGAACACAGCAGCAAACATTGAATTACTTTCAGAAATTCTGTACAACCATATCATGGGCTGTATAGAGCCTGCTGTACCTACCAGAAGTAAGAATAAAATTAGCCCCAGAAACAAACCGCCCTGGTGGCATCCCAAATTAAACAGAATATAGAACAAAAGGAAAACAATTATGACAAAAAAATCAGGAAGGATAATTCCAGTAAAGATAAAACCTCTCCTTTTATACTAAATAGTCAACTAAGAGGACTAATTAGCTAAAATAAAGCCAACTTTGAGCTTAAGATAACCTCCCAGGTGAGAGATAACCATGAAATCCACTTCAGCAATGCTGGAAACCTAAAGGGCTGCAAAAAGCAGTGTGCTGAATGGATGGTTAATAGTGCTATATTCACCAGGCCTGGCAATATAGTGAACCTATTAGTGGACAAATTCATTTCTAATTTGCCCCTTTTTCACCCTCAACCATCCCTCAAAAAATACCCTCAAACATAACCCGTCCAACTATAACTAGGGAGCTTGTACTAGCTGTGCTCGCTAAGGCCAAGAACACAGTCACAATGGACCCCAATAACATATAAATTATTAAAGCAATCTGGGGTGAAAATGTAGTTTTTGTAAAACATATTAAACATTTACAGTCATCTGTGGCTAAATCTGTATTGGAGGTGTTAATTGTATCATTGATGCTTGCTGAATGGCCTGATAAGTTCTTCAGGGGGACTCAATAAAACCTACATGGTCGTTTCCCACTGTGTGCGCATCATGGTGTAATGCACACATGACAGCAGAAAGTTTTAGATTCAGTAAGCACCGTGTAGTGGTGCACACCACTGCACAAACAAGGTAAACACTGTGGCATGCTAATTACTGCATAATCAATCCAATACGCTTTACCGATACAACAAGCTATAAAACATCCGTGTAGACTGCATGTTGGTTTTTCCTGTGGATTCCAAAATGTTTGGAATACATACATGGAAAGTAGTCTATACGGGCAGAATATCAGGGGCTGCTGCTGTTTTAATTCATTTGTATGTGCTATGGGATGAAGCCACTGCTGCTGCTAATAGTCCTAGGCTGAGAAGGAGAAGTGTTTTCAGGCCTTGTTTAACTTTTCACAACCTACATGATGTGGAAATTGTGGAGCACTACAGGGTGGACAGGGATATAGTACAGAAAGTCTGTATCCTTTGCTGTCCTCAACTCAGAACCAGAGCCGACCAAGAGGAACTCATCCTAGTGGAGACAAATGTATGTATAGCCCTTAGAATCTTAGCTACAGGTACCTTAAAGAGACCAACAGTGGACATGCTTGGGGGTGTCACAGTCATCAGAATCCAGGATCCTCCATTAATTCCTGAATGCTATGCTCCAACATGCCAGTGACCACATATGTTTTCCCCACAGTTCTGAGGAGAATGCCAGAAATATGCAGGAGTTCTACTGTGTGGCACACTACCCTGAAGTACTGGGTGCCATAGATTGCACGCATGTTGAAATTAAGACAGCAATTGAGGAACAGGGTAGGATGTACATTAACAGAAAGGGCTACCACTATATCAACTGCCACATTATGTGTAATGTCAAACAAATAATCCTGAACGTGTGTGCTGGCAACCCTGGCAGTTACCATGACTCACCCAACTGTACCACATGTTTACTAGGGGGATATCCCAGAGGGACATTTACTGGGGATGCAGGCTATGCATTGGAACCGTGGCTGATAACACCCATCAGAAATGGAAGAATGCCATAATGAGGTAGGTGCTCAAACAAGGAGTATCATAGAGTGTGTGTTTGGACTGCTGAAGTCACGGTTCCGGTGCCTTGATGCATCAGGGGAGCCCTGCAGTACAGTCCATGGACATGTACAGAAGTATTCAGAGTATGTGTCATGCTACACAACATAATCCTGAGAAAACAGCTTCAGCAGGATCAGCAAGGGGAAGAGGCACACATCCCAGTACCAATGCCAAGGTCACCACAGCCACAGGCAGATGAGGAGCCACAAGGGGAACCACCAGCTACTGTGGGTGTAGCCAGACATAGGTATGTTCAGTCCACTCTTGCATTGGCTAAGAGACAATGCATAGCACACTCAATCACTACCTAAGGGCCCAAAACCTTTCTCCTACTCACATACATATCCTAACATTGATACCAGGCAGTTCACACAACTTTTACCTCCCCATGTATTGACTGTGTACTGTTTGCATCAGACAAAGTCAGCTCTGAACTAAAACTGTGTCAACTGCTGCATTTACAAGGTAAGTCTTGAACCTGGAGTGTATGACTTTGTGGAATATCCTTGCATTTCATTACTTGGTCCAGTAAGCTAGTAAAAAGTGGGAGACCTGTACAGAACTTACCTTAGTATGTGACAGCAGAGACTTATTTGACTTATGTGTCCATTACTAAGTAGTAGGCCTCAGGCATCAAAGATTCACACAGTCATCCCTCTCAAATGTACTGATGATCACTGCATACCCTCAGTTTAGCACCATATGTTTGTACTGGAAAGTGATTAAAGGAAGAAGTAGAAAGTAATGATACACATTGCAGTTTCTGATTTCACAACCCTCACAAGATCGTTCACTACAGAGTTGGGAAGGTTTGATGCTATCAACTGTCTAACCTTTCAAGGCCAATATAAGTCAAAGGTATAATTACCAGTTCAATACCACAAATGCAGAAATACTAAGCACTAAGTTAGCTATGCACCCTGTGCATCAGACACAAAGCTTTTGTATCCCTGAATTCAAAAGATAGAAAACAGGGATATGGCACAGTTATCATTGGTTGCACAGGGTGTAGTGTTGGGGGGAGGGGCAGAAAGCCTAGGCTGACACAAAAGGTCAGTGAGTGTGTATGATTAAGACAGAGAAGAAGGCAGACATGTGGATAAACCAACAAATGCCCAGTGAGACAAATGAATAACTGTTGTGTCCTCCAGGTGAAATTGGTGTGTGAGGGTCTGCATGAACACAGCCAAGCTCTGTGCTGGCTCTACATCTTGGTATGTCAGACAGGTGTGAGACATGTATGGTAGAGGTGGCAGTTCATCATTGTCATCCCCAACCATGAGAACTGGCTCTGTTAGGAGTTGCACTAGCCCCTCTACACCCAATGTCACATGCAGTGCTGCTACCTGAATGTGACTGATGTCTGCTGGATGAGCTCCCTTTATAGGGATGCCCAGGACCACAATTCCATGGCCTGCCACATCTAGGTGTGAAAAGCATACTCACTGATGGAGCAGTGGAAGTACTGCCACTATGGGAGCATGACTGGGCACAGTCACATTGGCTGACAGCAGATGATGTGGCTGACCTTTGCCCACAAGGATGCCGTTCTCTTCCCAGCAAATGTTTCATCACAGACACTGCTCATTCCATGACAGACACTCCTCGGTCCATCACAGACACCCCTTGTTCCAATGTGTCATTCAATCTGATCCAGTGAATCAGCAACACAGTGGAAGCAATCACACTTGTCAGGCTGTGCCACATCCACAATCCTGAGCACATTTCTAGAGCACCTATCAGAAGGTGTCCGTGCCTCCATGAAGTCCCTAAACATACATTGAGTTGCATGGGAAGAAACACCTGCAACAGGTGGAGGAGGGACAGCAGAACCCCATCCAAGCACCCCTGTTGATACTCCTAAGTGGCACCTCACCCACACTTTGGCTATGGCCAGACTCAACAGACACTGAAGCCACAGTAACCCCACTTCCATGATAAATGTCCTCACCCTCCACCTGTCCAATATCTTGGGCTTAATGGACTGGGTAGGCATAGGCCTACTGGCTGTGTCTGACAGAAATTCAGGGGATGGCTGTATGTCAACCTCAGTGTCAGATTCAACTTCTGCACCCCCTGACTGTGCCTCACTTTGGCCACCATCATCATCAGAGTCTGCTGATACACGGATATCAGGTGGCATGGGGCCCATACTCACACAGTCATGATCAGCTGTGATAAAAAGCAAGAAACACAGGAATGAATTAATACCTGCACTACTGTAGTGCAATACATGCTAACAAACTAACAGTGCTGCTACTATTATAGACAGTACAGCAAAACAAACAACAGGCCTGAGATCAACATCACACACTACAATATTTCTTTAAATTGCTCAGCAGTGCTGACATAAAAATGTTTGCCTTACCATCTGCAGACAAGATACTCCTCTGTAGTCCAGATGATCCTGGAAGAAGTTAAGCAAGAGGTAAGGGCAAGATCACCACAATTAACAGTCATACAAGGGTAATACATCTCTCCCTTTATATGTTCATGAACTGTAATTTCAACAAGAACATGGCTGACAACTCTAACCTAAGCTTATAACTGTAGCAATTTTAATCCCCTCCTCCCAAAAAAGAAGTGACACAGAATTAACTTATTGATTTCAATTGCTTTACTATACAACAGTGTTCAACTGTTCAGATAGAAAAGTATACCTGAAAGCTACTCCTGGGATGTGCTTGCTGTCTCAGAAACTGCTGCCCAACATCCAGGGCATGCTGTACTGCACTCTCCTGGGAACTGTCTGGATCTCTGATATTGGCAGGAACTCTTCCCTGGGGGTTAGTGGTGGTGCCCTAGATGGCTTTCCCTCCGTAACCATCTGTTCACAGCCCACTGCAGCTGCTGTCCTCTGTGCAGATGTGATCATGTCAGTGGCCGTGTGGTGCATCTGCACATATGTCCTGCTGTGGCCACCGACAGCATTGACATCATCTGCAATCTGCCATCATATTTGCATCCTATGTGCCATATCTGCCCATCCCATTTTCAGCAGAAAAGCACCGTGTTGCCTAAAGCCATCTACAATCATTTGGTTCTCAGAATGGGTAAAGGGGTTTTCAGTGGATTGACACTCCTGGGTGTAATACTTGTAGGTGTCCTAAAAGGCAACAGAAGGATAATACACATAAGTATCACATAACTACAAAATAACTGTTTCTAGATAAAACAGAAAAGGTAGTAACTCAGTATTTCCCACTGGATAAACATAAAATGATGCAAATCAAAGAGAGTAACAAGAACACTGTATCCTTGTTTGTGCCATAACAGTAACTCACCTTTGCTCACTCTCAAAACCAACAGTCCAGTCTTGTTTGTGCCATAACAATAACTCAGCTTTTCTCTCCCCATGCAAATCATTAGGCAAATGACCCATTTTGCTAACAAACCATCTTTGAAATGTTAAAGCTGCTATCAAAGGACCTGTCCCTGAAACATTTTTCCATATTTATCACACAGCATTCCATTTTCATGTATTGGCAATCATGTATACCTCCGAAATGGCTTGACAAATATGCCCATGGCATTTATACATTTCTAACTAATGCATACAAATAAAACCATAAAAGCCTTTGCTTCAGATTTTTCTTAAATACATTCCTGCATATGCAGTATGTAGGTGACAAAATGGAAGCATACCTTCTAAAGTTCAGTACTCCTCTGTACGATATATCCTAAAGAAAAAAAAATATTTTGGAGTTTTTAAAAGATATATAACTCTATTCATAACCAGTTTGCCTAGCTACATGGTTGCCTTTTTATACGGTGTAGATTCAGGGCTGTTTGCATGGTGAATGTGCAAATGAGGTGTGAACTCATTAGAACTGCTGAATCCCAAAAACTTGGATCTGTGTAGGAGATGTAAACATAATACAGGCACTCACTCATTGTTTGTTTTTAATGAATTGCACATGTGAATGATTAGTGGTTGGGAGAAGGAAAACACAACAGCACTGCAGGCTGCCTTACTTCCACTGGCTGTGTCAGGTTATTTCTTAAAGTGTTGGATGTAAGGTTGAAAATGTAGGTAAGCAGCACTCAAGTCACATGTTGTGTTCCTTAACATCCAATCTGCCCTTCATTTGTTGGCAAATGCATATGATATTATTTCCACTTAGTATCCTCACACATTTTAAGGCCAATGCTATAGAATGGCTTACACACTGCATGTCTTAGATTACTGATCAGATAAATGAAGAATGGCCAGCAAAAACAGAAATGTAAGGCAGAGCTGTATATTTGCAAGCAATAATCATGACAGGTTGTGTGATCACTAGGTGCACTGCATCCAAAACTAATACATAATAACACTTGTATGGTTTGATAGCAGTGTAGATGCTGTTGCAGTTGGTTGTGTGCATATTGATTTAAGTTCTTTACTGCAAAGCTGTTTGTACCCATCCCTGTGTTTTGAAGGTGCACTGGAGTGAGAGTTCTAATCCAGACCTATGTAGAAATATCTCATGTGTACTAACATTTTCTAGTGTATATGTCATAGGTTGCTTCTCCTCATTTCAAGTACCTCTCTTTTATTTTGTTTTTTCTTTTTTTTTGGGCCACTGTTTGCACAATGTACCACTTAGCACAAAATAGACAACTGGCTGGACAGGATCCGAACAGAAACTGGATGCATTCAATTAATACGATTAGGCATTGTGCAAACCCGCTAAGTGATGTTGCATGGCGGTTAACAACGAGATGTTAAAATTGATTAGTAAAATAGGAATGTCATGTAGCTCTTCCTCTGGCAGCAGGTTTAAGTGTAGGGCTGGAGAAAAGACTGGCCTGGGGTCTAAAGGGTGTGCAACCTTTGTTTTAATGTTGTGACATTGTAGTTCATAGCAATGAACTGCAATGATGATGTGTTTTTTTCAACCTTCTTATGGCAAAAGGTGTAAGTGTAGGGCTACCATTCACATGGGCCTGGGTTCAAATACAGCATATTCCATGCACTTTTACTGTTGTTTCACTTCCCATTATAGCCATGCTCACTTATAACTTGTAGCTTATATTAATTATATGTATGAGTGCTGAAGCACTAGTATTGTGTCAGCTATGTATTCATTTATCTATGTGTTATCACATTTATTCATAAATGTATGACTGTGGGTCTATTGTGTACTATATTCCTGTAAATGTATTTCTGCTATCTGGACTGCCATGGCCTTCACATTTGTTCAACATACGTACACAACTGCCTGTACATAAAATAATCTTGAATTAGCTTTGCTTGCTACTGTTGAGCTCTACTTACCATCGCACAAACGCGGTGCTTGGAAGTGCATACCGGAAACAAATTCATGTACTCTGTGTATGCTACAGAATTCAATAGTTTAATATAAAATACAAGGCTTTTGGATAAAATAATCCTTCATCAGTGCAAAAAAACATTTAAAAGGCAAATACTCTATTAAACAGTATTCAAACAGTCACAAGACACAACCAAACCTATCATGACAGACCCTTAAACAACTAATTACTTTAAAAACATAGTGTATCTATTTCCAAACAAAAATATAGTCTAAGGGCGTTTCATTTTCAACATGATTGCTTATATTTTAGCACAAGTTTTTTTGCTTACAGTGACATTAATTCCAGACAGCTTTTGTCTGATAATCAATTTATATTCACTGAGTTCCAACTTATTGTCCAGGTCATCACCTCTAGAGTTTAGAGACACTACTTCAATCACCCTAAACTTAAAGTCATGCTCAGAGCCATTA
Source organism: Protopterus annectens (assembly GCF_019279795.1). Classification (NCBI taxonomy): domain Eukaryota; kingdom Metazoa; phylum Chordata; order Ceratodontiformes; family Protopteridae; genus Protopterus; species Protopterus annectens. Next base: position 685,934,560 of record NC_056744.1, on the reverse strand, counting down.
TCCAATATATGTTTCATTAATGCATTAGTTTGAAAGCCCCTACTCATGTAAGAATGATGCTCAATAATTTCTTCCTTTAATTTTCTCCTAGACTTGCCAATATAACAACTTTTACCTTTCTTGCATGCAGCAAGATAAACAATATTTGTTATGTTGTATGTTGCTGAACATTTAAAGTTATATTCCCTTCCTGTGCTAGGATGTATAAAAATATTCCATGGGCATATAGTATCACAGCAGCAGCAGATGTAACAAGAGAAAGTTCCAAATGTTCTACTGACATTTCTCCTAACATCATTTTTTAAAACTTGAACAGTTTCTGTAAGCAAATCATGGCCATTGACTAATAAAGCATCTGAGCTCAGGCATAGTTCTTAAAATGCCTCAATTGTTTATTATTATATTTTTAACTGACCAAGTGTGCCTATTATAGGCAGTTACATAGTGCACTGCCCAGCATTGTGTTTGAGCAAGGTAAGTGAAGTGCAACATTTTCAAACAGTGTTTGCACTCCCAGTAAAGGAGATGACTAGAATTGGTGGAAAAGTATCATTCTCCATTGCTCTAGATTTGTGGCAGACATAGCAGGCATTTGTGGTGAAGGTGTCAGGTTTAGGGCACAGAGGTGGGGTGTCCAGGAGTCCAAGATTTTTATTGGACTCCTAGTGAAGGACCACAGTGCCATACTTTTGTAGGGGGACTATTCTGGCTCCCAGTATAAGTCTGAAGCTTGGGATAGTTTAGCCAGAGCTGTAACCAGTGCCTCCAATATCCCCCCTGCATTGGTGAACAATGTAGGCATCATTAAAGTGACCTCTAGAGGAGGAAGAAGGATATCCTCTTCTATTGGATCAGGGAATTTAGGACTGCAGACATCCCACACCTGTGTAAATATCAACTGCAGATAGTTCTTGTAAGACTTAAAAGCTAAATATAGGCAAGACTGGTATTCATAATGATATTCTGTTATGTTCTGTTTTTCCAAGGCTGCTAGGGAGCATGAGATCAATGTAAGAACCCATGGGGCTAGATTGCTGAGGATGAGAGAAGAATGTGGTATGTAGGCAGCAGAACAGTAGTGTTATTCTAGTATTAAAAGTTAAAGATAGCTTTTTTGGTATTTTATAGAGTTGTATTAAATTGAGCATGTATATCTCAACTGTAAAAGCAAGTATGCATGCCTTAGTCTGTAGCACAAACCAAGAGTACAATAATAGACTTTAGTCAGAGGTTGTGGGTTTACCGACCACACGTCCTAACTATACAATACTGTTATTCTTCAACTATGTGTAATTTAAAGTTTTAAAGTAAAAGCTCTATACCAGCAGTACACATACTCTGCTGTAAACTGTAATCTGTATAACTGGAACATGCATATGTGCAATAAATGCACATGTCAAGGAGCATTTCTACAATCCGTAATATAGTGTGCATAAGTAAAAGTAATCTGTTAAGAGTTGGTAGTCTTAAAAGTAAAAGTTAAGATAATAGAGTCAATTGTATCAATGCATTGTATGTCACATATGAAGGTACTAAGGTTATCTCTGTTTTTCTCTCACCTCAACCCCTATCTTCTCTTTTTTATTTTATATTTTTATTATTTTTATTTTTTATTACATGTCATCAAATTGTGTCCATGTCATCCATGTGTACCACATCACTAAATGCTCCACAGCGCAGTGGGGTAGTTCTGCCCCACAGGATCCATCAGCACCTCTACATTGGCTCCACCACTGTTGCCCAGTGTATCCAGAAGCCAACCTGACAGCACCACCTCTGCTGCCCTTGCACTACCTACCTCCTCAAGTAGTCCTGCCTCAGAGGCTGGTCCAGTGTTAGCCTCTGGGAGCAGTGTCAGAGGTGTTGATTTTATCACCCAAGTTTGAATTGCCAGGAATGGTGCATAGGGCTGGATGCCACATTGCTGACACACAGCTACACTGGCTGGAAAGGCTGCTCTCCCTCATTTTACATAATATCAGGAGGAGGATAAGATCCAGATGTCAGGCACTTCAGCCAGCGGAGAAGTGAGGTTTCAGTGATCACTACAGTGGGTGAGAACTTAATTCTCCCTGTCACCCAGCTTGACAACCATGGGTTTCTGATGTCCACACTCTCACTCCAATCATTGTGCCTCCCAGCCTTTTGTGTCCATCACCATTCCTGTCTCTTGTTTTGTTTGTCTTGTCTGTTTGCAATTGCTTTCTCACCTATTAAGCTTACCTCATCCAGACATTACATCATCCCTTCCCAAACATTTATCTGTCTCTCTCTCTCTCAAAAAAAAAAAAAAAAATCATCTCATATGTAGCTCTCCATTTTGCACTCAGGTCTTCTACACACACGCATGTTTCGATCCAATTGGATATTCAACATTATTGTGTTGCAATCACGCCTCTCTCTGGAGGTGACAGTCCTAATTCAGTTAATATTTGGCAGATATGTTCACTACACATTGTTAACTCATTCACCCTGAGCAGCTCAGAAAATGTTCCCTCCTTACTTCCTCCATAGGAACAACAGTGCAGCCTGATCTCATTTTCAGAAAATCCATTTGTAATACCATAGAGAAAACAAATGTTCATAACTCTCTAACCATATGAGCTAGACTAGAAAATGTAAATGTGAAAGTTGTTCAGCGGGCACTGACCTTTCCAATAGTGTAAATGTTGGTAGTGTGTATCTAAGTCATTATTAAATATTTGCCAAGGAATGCTGATATTGTGCATAGGTTTTACCTTTTTGGTAAAACAAAGCACAATATCTTGGAGAATATACCATGTAGGCCCATACAAATTGTAATTAACTTGTTTGTATGAATGTCAGCTTTAAAATGATACCTTAACCATTACTGTGTGATGCTTCTTTATGGAGATATTCACAGAAATATGATTATTATTATATTTCTCATAACTGATAAATAAACAAAGCATAATATCTCATCACCTGTAACAGACAAAGGCTACATAACAGTATACAGGTTGTGTGGCTCAATGTCATCTTCAAAATAATGCATCATTTGTGTCATCACCATGCTCCCTTGCAAAGATATTGGCATAATACTGTCTTCAAAATGAGGTATTACTTGGGACATTGACATGCTCCCTTGCAAAGTTATTTACCAAAATATGAGAAAATTTCATAATTTTCATAACCTTAGTCGTAAAAAATTTTGATATCTGTACATGTGTAAAGCATACAGACACAGTTGTTTTATCATGTTGTAAGGACTAACACTGTCTTCAAAATGAGGTATCACTTGGCACATTTACATGCTCCCTAGCAAAGTTATGTACCAAAATATGAAAAAAAAATAATAATTTCCAGAACATGAGTCTTAAACAAACTGTGATATCTGTACATGTGTATGGCATACAGACACAGTTGTTTTACCCTGTTGTATGTACTGATACTGTCTTCAAAATGAGGTATTACTTACCAGATTGACATGCTCCCCTGCAAAGTTATTTACCAAGATATGAGACAAATTAATAATTTTCATAACCTTAGTCCTAAAAAACTCAGATGTCTGTATATGTTTACAGCATACAAACACAGTTCTTTTATCATGTTGTAAGGACTAACACTGTCTTCAAAATGAGGTATCGCTTGGCACATTTTCATGCTCCCTAGCAAAGCTATTTGCCAAAATATGAAAAAAAAATCATAATTTCCATAACCTAAGTCCTAGAAAAAACTGTGATATATGTACATGTGTACACCATACAGACAGCTGTTTTACTGTGTTGTACGTACTAATGATGTCTTCAAAATGAGGTATTACTTAGCACAATAACCTGTTCCCTAGCAAAGTTATTTATCAAAATATGAAAAAAATCATAATTTCCATAACTTAAGTCCTAGAAAAAACTGTGATATCTGTACATGTATACAGCATACAGACTCAGTTATTTTACCATGTTGTACATACTGGAACTGTCTTCAAAAGGAGGCATTACTTACCACATTGACAACTTTCCTAACAAAGTTATTTACCAAAATATGAAGAAATGTCACAACTCTCATAACCTAAGTCCCAAACCAACTGTGATATCTGTACATGTGTACAGCTTACAGACACAGTTATTTTACCATGTTGTGAGAACTATCATTGTCTTCAAATGAGGTATTACTTAGCATGTTGACATGTTCCCTAGCAGAGGTACAATTACAATTCTTTTACTGTGTTCTCAGTAGTGAAAAGGGTTTTCATGAAATGTAATAGACTTTCACTTACTATACTGCTCCTATGTGGTCATGGTTGTTTTCCATCTTTTGTCACTAGATGCATGTTCCCAGTATGTCATGCATTGCTGCCATTATGCCATTGTGCAGATCACTCAAGAACGTTCAATGCCATCTTCATTTAGGTGAACTCCATCATTTCTGAAAAGGTTATCATTTTCTAAAGTGATGCTGTTATGGCTGATTGCTGATCCGCCAAACCTCAGCATCAATCCACACATGAACCCATTCTGCAACCATCTGGCTTTGTGCCCTGCCCATTGGCTGTTTGCATGTCTCCAAGTCTGGTGAGGAATAATGTCAGACCACACAAAATGACAACATGGCCACTATGACTGCATGCATTCAAAAATCTCCTTGATTTGAAACCTGAGCTGTCCAAGTGGATGAGTGATGACATTGTTCCCTCCAATGTACAAGACAAGAATGTCAGGCTCAGGGTAGATGGAACACTTCTCTGCCAACAACCACAGGAGTCTACCCTGATGCACACCTCTTCTTGCAATCCAGTGTACCTTCACAGTAGATGTGGGGAAGCTCAAGTTGTAGTACTTATTTCTGGAGGCATGTCTGGTAGCCCAGTGAATGTAGGAATGTCCACACACCCGCACTCTCACTTGTCGTTCCCCTGCTCCTGAAGCCATGTCACTGTCACAAGGTAGAAATACCTACACAGGGAAGAAATGCAAGTTGGTTACTGATGGTGTTTGAGGGATTCATTACTACGACATGCATATGTTTATAATGCTCATTACTTTGTTTGCCTGTTGGAATCTTCAAAGCTATCCACATAGGCATTATTGTTTTGGTTCATTATTTTCAAAGATGATGCAGAGGTGCATACTTAACAACCTGAAAACCAGCAGCTCACATAGAGAATTAGATTAGTAGTAGACACATATCACTCTAAGCATACTCATTCTTGGTGTAGCCAACATACTGCTGAATGGGTACTGACAAAGGGTACAGACAGGGCACATGTAAAGAGAAAAAGCAGGGTAAAGACCGCTACTCCACGAATGAACCCAGGACAGGCATGGGACTTCATTGGCACTCAAGGTCATCTGATGTGTCTGATACCTGTGCTGGCTACCCACTCAGACTGCTGATAGCACTACTGTCTCATTACCTCCTTTAGTGTCAGCAGTCTGCCTTACCTCTACCTTTTCTCTTTATATGTGTCCATTCAGCAATGGACATAAGGAATTAAGGGTGGAAGTAATGTAATGTTTCTTGGCCTTACCTGCATACATTTACTGTGCCAGAGCGGAAGGCGAGTGAATGGAAGGCCATAGACAGAGCACATGTGGAAAGAGAAAGATGTATCAAAAGTCTTTCTTTTCACAGATGGTCTTTCTGGAAGGAACAGAAGCCATTGTAGAGGCACCATTGAAACCATGCATATCCAGGAAGGCAGCAAGGTGGGACTGAGCTGAAGAGTCTCCAACCCCACTGCCATCCAGGATGATCCTAACATTCATGGTGTCTAGGTGTGCCCTCTACTCATGCACACACCATCAGATTGCCTTTCCTGCTGTCAGCAATGCACAACATATTTATGACCATGGTACTCACCAAAGCATTCAACACAGGTTGAGCTTGCAAGTCAGGCATCCCCATGATAGTTCAGCATGTTTACCCTTGCTGGAACAGTTTTTGCATCTTGATTTGTGCTATTTCACCGGAAAGTGTGAGCCATGCTCGAATTGACTCTGGCACAGTAATCTCAGTGCATTTTTACCTCTTCTTGTAACTGTCAAGGAGATGCAAGCCAAAGTTCCTTTGAAACTGTAACTGTGTTGCTGGAATAGCATGGCCAGAGCATAACAGTTGCTTATGGTTGCTGCTTCCTTGAAATATAATAAAAGTATTGACTTTGGCCACATCCCATAAAAACCAGAACAAGTACAGCCACCATCTGCGGGCCTTTTTGGCAGTAGGACACTGTGCCCTGAGCTGAAATGCTCGGTCCGCCCCATTCATGTAAGTGTTGTACATTTTTACAACTGGTGGACATGACACCGATGCCTTTGCTCCATCATGATTTCTCCTGTGTGTGCTGGTGACTGACAAGGTTGGGTTACAGTTAGTTGACAGGAGGAATACAGGGTTGCTATCCTTCCATTCAGTAGCCAGCAGTGGTCCACTCTGCAACTACTTGTAGTACCCTCGAGGTGTTTTACCAATGGCTTGTCTGTTGAATGCTAGAGGCCATCCTGACCTATTGGTGTGCATAGTTCCACAGCAGTATAGACCATCTTGAAGCAATTGCTGTGCCAAAGGGACAGAGGTAAATAAGTTATCAAAGTAAATATGATACTTCCTGCCAATTAGTCCCCTAGTTAGGTCAACCACAACTTGGTGTGCTAGTCTGGCCACTGTATTCTGCTTTTCCAGTGTATACCTGGAATTCACGTACGTACCCATTGGTAGAGTCTGCCAACACCCACACCTTAATGCCATAAATCCCTGGCTTGAAAAAGCAACCACTGACTCGTAACCACACCAGAGATATCCACTATATCCACGGACTCAGTGATCAAAATCTGAAGAGGCAAAAATGCTGAACGCTAATAAGCAAAAATGAGCAAAATGAAAGTTTTATTTTAAGCCGAACAACAAAGCTTTTCATCGGCGCTCTGCACCAACTTCATCAGAATAAACAAAATTCACGCCATTGCACTTTTTCCATTAAATACATTAAATACAATGACCTGAAAGAACACGCCCCCCTCCCCTCCATTCAGATGAAAGGCACCAATACAAACAATAATAGTAATAACATTGCAACTATTCCCTAAACTACCAAAATATATATATTCTGACTGACATCAAGAATATCTAGAATGCAAATAACATATTAGTACAAAGGTGATATGAATCTAATAATTTATGCTAATGATAAAAAATATATAGAATATAAGTATATACATCTAAAATGCTGTCAATTTGGTTCTGACCATGAAGGTAAAACCCGTTCATTCATACATGTGAACTGTCACTTATATAACATTAAAAATTACATAAAATTATAAAATAAAATATATAATAAATAATATATAAACCAAGAAATTAACAGGTACGGAGACATTGCCCAGCTCGACTCTGACAAGATGAGCAGAACCACATAGGCGGAAAACCTGGTAACATGATACCATAATAACTAACAAACCCTCAGCACTAAAATTGTATCAACAGGTACAGACAAAACTGAAACTAAGACTGCATTGAGGGATGACATCCACTCCTCAGTACAAAAACCTCACCTCGCTAAACTTCTCAGTTTTAAATAACAACTGATAGATAACATGCTATTGAGGCCAGGAAAATGGTAAGCCTCCAGCCTCAACTACCACATGAGTTCCCTACACTCCAATTCTAAGTGATTCCGGCCCCCCCCATTCCCGGGACATAATTGATCAATCACCGAGAAAGTAAACTCATGACCTGGATTATCATGTATGTGCATTGCCAGGGCGTTGTCCATCCTACCCTTCTTTATGGCATACAGATGTTCGTACATCCGATCCTGTAACTTCCTACCGGTCTTACCAATATAAAAACTGGGACAGGACGAACATTGAGCCAGATAAACCACCTGGTTACTAGCACAATTATATCTCCCATTGATGAGGAACTTCTTGTCCCTAATCAAGAAAGCTGTGCCTGCTTTGACATATCTGCAGAACCTGCACATATTACATTTATACATTCCAGATCATGAGAATGCACTCTTGAATTTCTTCTCCAAAATGTCCTTGATGTTGGGGCCTCTCCTGAAAGTCACTGTAGGGTAGCGACTCCACCCAACCACACCCATATGTTCAGCTGATAACAAATGCCAATTCTTCTTGATGATAGACACTATCCCATTGGCATCCAAATTGAAAGAAATGATGAAATTGCACTGGAACCCATTGCTGGTCTGGTCGAGTCGGGAAGGGGCCATCGGCTCAGGCTCAGAGCGGCCCAAAATTGGTCTAAAATGGCCATTGGCCCTCTTGCACCTGACCTCCAAACACAAATCAGCAATAAGGTCCTCTGGGTACCCTCAACACAAAAAAAAAGATTCAAAATGAACCTACACTCATCCAGAAAATCCCTATCTTTGGACTCCATTCTGGCCACCCTGACCAGTTGGCCCTTAATTATGGCTCTCTTTTGATGGACCGGATGATCACTATCAAAATGTAAATAGGAATTTGAAAACATCGGCAGCCGATGGATTTTAGCTGAAAACTGGCTCCTACCGCTGTCCTTAGCCAGTTCCACATCTAAATAGGTTATCCTTTCCAAATCAAAAGTTGAAGTGAATTTCAGGAAATCGGTTGAACTATTGAAACTGTCAACCAAGCAAAGTGCCTCTTCTTGGGTGCCCTTAAAGATGATAAAAATGTCATCCAAGAATCTTGTGTACAAAGAAACCTTCTCCTGAACGACAGCATTGGGAAACACAAAATCACCCTCCCAATGGGCCATCACTAAGTTGGCCACACTGGCCCCACAGGGTGACCCCATCGGAACTCCAATCAACTGATGGAACCACCGGTTGTTAAATGTGAAAAAATTGCACGTCAAAATGATATCCAGAAGCTCACTAACCATCAAGATCTCCTCCACTGGGCTTGTTTTGAGGTCATCTCTAGTTGGATCCACTCAACTGCAACACAATGGGGGATAGAAGAATATAAATCGATGACATCAATGGTCAAGAAATGACTATCCCCACTGAAAACAATGGATCCAACCTTCTCCAGAAATGACCAAGAATCTTTTGAAATATGAGGTAAACGTGCCATATATTTTTGAGTATACCATCCACCACTTTGGCCGCTGCATAGGTGATGCTACCTTTAGCACTCACTAACTGATGCATGGGTGGATCATCAATACTCTTGTGGATCTTCGGATTCCCAAACAATACTGGAATTTGAGGTGAGGAAATCAAAATGAAGTTGTACACATCTAGGTCCAACAGACCATTAATAAACATGTCCTCAAAATAGGACTGGACTTAGCTCATACTTAAATTCAATTCATTCTTTGATACTTCCCTATAGGTATCAGAAGATAGTATAGCCAACATCTTATTGATGTATTCGTCCAAATCCATAGCTACCAAACCGCCCCCCTTATCAGGTTGCATAAGTCTCACTGATGAGGAACATAGGACATCCAACAGGTCCATCTCATTTTTAGTAATGTTGAATTGAGCTGGACATTTAGAATTAAGTAGGAACTGGATGTCCAGATCACACATTCGTTCAAACACACTCACTGAGGGGAGGAGCAGTGGGTTATACGTATTCAGGATATGATAGGGATTCCTGGACTGGGTTGAGCTTCCCAACAAAAGGGACAAATTCAACTTTCTCACATACAATTTAAGGTCCAAAATGTATTTGTCCACACTGGCTCTCCTTGAAAGTACAAATGACAACCCCTTGGCAAAAATATCCACCAAGGGTTGTGGGAAAACAAAATGGGAGTAGTTGTAGATTCTGATATCTCTCCCCGTATTAAAAACAACTTCAAATGACTTGACAAGGGGGAGTGGGGGAACCTCAACATCACTCATTAGTTTCTCCTGGTTTTGTACCTGTTCCTCGTCTTCCGACTCGATGTCTGTTGTGGTGACGAGGCATGAGTTTGAAAATTTGCCCCGTCGGAATCAGGTGCTGACTGGATCTGATTGGAGTTGGAACCACCGTGATGTCTCCCCTCATCCGGGATCTCCTGGCTAGATCTCCTGTTAGTAACCCCTGCTTCTTGGTCTTGGGGCTGAATTTTTGGCCCAACTCCTGGGGACCCATCCGTACGGCCAATGGCTCATCTACTAGCCCCTATGAAATTCCCATCCTTTTATATTCATATCTATACCTCAAAAAGTGAATATCCGATTTAATCTCCTCATCAAGGGTTAATAATTCCCTAGTTAAAAGATTAATTGATTCCTGATAATGTGTACTGATCAAGTTCACCAATTCACTCCCATGTCTATCAAATAATACCAGGAGGTCCTGATGGAACTTAGAGCCCTCCTCCAACCCAGTTGGATATTGCGAGGAGCAAAGTCCTTTCGGAACAATCTTTGCCCGATGACTTTCGCTGAAATAAGACACCTCCAATTGCAATTTTCTTAGTTTAAGTAACCTCTGGTCAAACAAAATGAGCTTAAATGACAAACTGGAACTCTCAATAGAAGAGAGCTCAAAGTTGACATGATCATTGCTAAGGTTAAAACAGAATGGCCGACTCAGCCATTGATTCAAGTTAAGGTCCACATACCGTTTCCTCGTGCCCTCCACATCACTGATACTCTGAACTGGGGCACTAACATCACCATGAGGACTGAAGATGCCTTCTAATAAACCCCTAGTTACTCCTTCACGCTCCTGCCTCAATTGACAGGGAAGCAAATTGGAATCTGCTCCCGACTCAACGGCAACTCCACTGGCTGGAACCAATTCTGGTGACCAGGCCAGCTGGACTCTGGGGGGGGGGTCGTGTTACAAAAGAAAGATGTCTGGCTCCTGTTTGTGCACATTGCGATAAACCATTCACTCATTGGGATAATTGCTCAACCTTGTCGGTTAAGAGGTTGATCAGCATAACCAAGTCACCTGGTTCCGACATATCCCTGGCATCGGGTGCAGCAGTAGACATCAAAAAACTTATAAACAACCCAAAAAACAAAAAAGACAAACATGAAAAAGCAACCGCTGACTCATAACCACACCAGCGACCACAGACTCAGTGATCAAAATCCGAAGAGGCAAAAACGCTGAACGCTAATAAGCAAAAATGAGCAAAATGAAAGTTTTATTTTAAGCCGAACAACAAAGCTTTTCATTGGTGCTCTGCATCAACTACATCAGAATAAACAAAATTCGCGCCATTGCACTTTTTTCATTAAATACATTAAATACGATGACCTGAAAGAACACGCCCCCCCCTCCCCTCCATTCAGATGAAAGGCACCAATACAAACAATAATAGCAATAACATTTGATTTGACATGGGAGTTAATTGGTGAACTTGATCAGTACACATTATCAGGAATCGATTAATCTTTTAACTAGGGAATTATTAACCCTTGATGAGGAGATTAAATCGGATATTCACTTTTTGAGGTATAGATATGAATATGAAAGGATATATACCAGTATTGACCAACATATATCCAAAATTTCTTCAACTAAAATCAAGAAACTTCAAAGAGACATGCAGGCTTATAAGGATGGGGTAGCCTATCCGAGACCCCCTAAGTCTCAAGGGAATTTCATGGGGCTAGTAGATGAGCCATTGGCCATACGGATGGGTCCCCAGGAGTTGAGCCACAAATTCAGCCCCAAGACCAAGAAGCAGGGGTTACCAACAGGAGATCTAGCCAGGAGATCCCAGATGAGGGGAGACATCACGGTGGTTCCAACTCCAATCAGATCCAGTCAGCACTTGATTCTGACGGGGCAAATTTTCAAGCTCATGCCTCGTCACCACAACAGACATCGAGTTGGAAGATGAGGAACAGGTACAAAACCAGGAGAAACTAATGAGTGATGTTGAGGTTCCCCCACTCTCCCTGGTCAAGTCGTTTTAAGTTGTTTTTAATATGGGGAGAGATTTCAGAATCTACAACTACTCCCATTTTGTTTTTCCACAACCCATGGTGGATATTTTAACCAAGGGGTTGTCATTTGTACCTTCAAGGAGAGCCAGTGTAGACAAATGCATTTTGGACCTTAAATTGTTTGTGAGAAAGTTGAATTTGTCTCTTTTGTTGGGAAGCTCAACCCAGTCCAGGAATTCCTAATATATCCCGAGTACATATAACCCACCGCTCCTCCCCTCAGTGGGTTTGTTTGAACAAATGTGTGACCTGGACATCCGGTTCCTACTTAATTCTAAATGTCCAGCTCAATTCAACATTACTAAAAATGAGAGGGACCTGTTGGATGTCCTATGTTCCTCATTAGTGAGACTTATGCAACCTGATAAGGGGGGCGGTTTGGTAGCTATGGATTTGGACGAATACATTGATAAGATGTTGGCTATACTATCTTCTGATACCTATAGGGAAGTATCAAAGAAATAACTGAATTTAAGTATGAGCCGAGTCCGGTCCTATTTTGAAGACATGTTTATTAATGGTCTGTTGGACCTAGATGTGTACAACTTCATTTCGGTTTCCTCACCTCGAATTCCAGTGTTGTTTGGGTATCCGAAGATCCACAAGAGTATTGATGATCCACCCATGCGTCAGTTAGTGAGTGTTAAAGGTAGCATCACCTATGCAGCGGCCAAAGTGGTGGATGGTATACTCAAAAAATATGTGGCATGTTTACCTCATATTTCAAAAGATTCTTGGTCATTTCTGGAGAAGGTTGGATCCATTGTTTTCAGTGGGGATAGTCATTTCTTGACCATTGATGTCATCAATTTATATCCTTCTATCCCCCATTGTGTTGCAGTTGAGTGGATCCAACTAGAGATGATCTCCAAACAAGCCCAGTGGAGGAGATCGCGATGGTTAGTGAGCTGCTGGATATCATTTGACGTGAAATTTTTTTACATTTAACAACCGATGGTTCCATCAGTTGATTGGAGTTCCGATGGGGTCACCCTGTGGGGCCAGTGTGGCCAACTTAGTGATGGCCCATTGGGAGGGGGATTTTGTGTTTCCCAATGCTATCGTTCAGGAGAAGGTTTCTTTGTACACAAGGTTCTTGGACGACATTTTTATCATCTTTAAGGGCACCCAAGAAGAGGCACTTTGCCTGGTTGACAGTTTCAATAGTTCAACCGATTTCCTGAAATTCACTTCAACTTTTGATTCAGAAAGGATAACCTATTTAGATATGGAACTGGCTAAGGACAGGGGTAGGAGCCAGTTGTCAGCTAAAATCCATCGGAAGTCGACTTTTTCAAATTCCTATTTACATTTTGATAGTGATCATCCGGTCCATCAAAAGAGAGCCATAATTAAGGGCCAACTGGTCAGGGTGGCCAGAATGGTGTCCGAAGATAGGGATTTTCTGGATGAGTGTAGGTTCATTTCGAATCTTTTTTTGTGTTGAGGGTACCCGGAGGACCTTATTGCTGACTTGTGTTTGGAGGTCAGGTGCAAGAGGGCCAATGGCTATTTTAGACCAACTTTGGGCCGCTCTGAGCCTGAGCCATTGGCCCCTTCCCAACTCGACCAGACCAGCAATGGGTTCCAGTGCAATTGCTTCATTTCTTTCAATTTGGATGCCAATGGGATAGTGTCCATCATCTAGAAGAATTGGCATTTGTTATCAACTGAACATATGGGTGTGATTGAGTGGAATTGGTACCCTACAGTGACTTTCAGGAGAGGCCCCAACATCAAGGACATTTTGGAGAAGAAATTCAAGAGTGCATTCTCATGATCTGGAATGTATAAATGTAATATGTGCAGGTTCTGCAGATATGTCAAAGCAGGCACAGCTTTCTTGATTAGGGACAAGAAGTTCCTCATCAATGGGAGATATAATTGTGCTAGTAACCAGGTGGTATATCTGGCTCAATGTTCGTCCTGTCCCGGTTTTTATATTGGTAAGACTGGTAGGAAGTTACAGGATCGGACGTACGAACATCTGTATACCATAAAGAAGGGTGGGATGGACAACGCCCTGGCAATGCACATACATGATAATCCAGGTCATGAGTTTACTTTCTCGGTGATTGACCAATTATGTCCCGGGAATAGGGGAGGGGCCAGAATCGCTTAGATTGGAGTGTAGGGAACTCATGTGGCAGTTGAGGCTGGAGGCTTACCATTTTCTTGGCCTCAATAGCATATCTATCAGTTGTTATTTAAAACTGAGAAGTTTAGCGAGGTGAGATTTTTGTACTGAGGAGTGGATTTCATCCCTTAATGCAGTCTTAGTTTCAGTTTTGTCTGTACCTGTTGATACAATTTTAGTGCTGTGGGTTTGTTATTTATTATGGTATCATGTTACCCGGTTTTCAGCCTATGTGGTTCTGCTCATCTTGTCAGAGTCGAGCTGGGCAATGTCTCCCTACCTGTTAATTTCTTGGTTTATATATTATATAGTATATATTTTATTTTATAATTTTATGTAATTTTTAATGTTATATAAATGACAGTTCACATGTATGGATGAACGGGTTTTACCTTCGTGGTCAGAACCAAATTGACAGCATTTTAGATGTATACACTTATATTCTATATATTTTTTATCATTAGCGTAAATTATTAGATTCATATCATTTTTGTTTGCATTAATATATTTGCATTCTAGATATTCTTGATGTCAGTCGGAATATATATATTTTGGTAGTTTAGGGAATAGTTGCAATGTTATTACTATTATTGTTTGTATTGGTGCCTTTCATCTGAATGGAGGGGAGGGGGGCATGTTCTTTCAGGTCATTGTATTTAATGTATTTAATGGAAAAAGTGCAATGGCGCACATTTTGTTTATTCTGATGAAGTTGGTGCAGAGCGCCGACGAAAAGCTTTGTTGTTCAGCTTAAAATAAAACTTTCATTTTACTCATTTTTGCTTATTAGCGTTCAGCGTTTTCACCTCTTCGGATTTTGTTCACTGAGTCTGTGGATATAGTGGATATCGCTGGTGTGGTTACGAGTCAGCGGTTGCTTTTTCAAGTTTGTCTTTTTTGTTTTTTGGGTTGTTTATAAATCTCTGGCTTACCAGGCATAAACTGTCTAAATGTCAAATGGCCACAGAAGTCGACCATGGCTTCATCAACAGCTACCTCACGATGCACATTTTACTGTGTTCTGCATGCATCAAGTACTGCATCCTGTATTGGACTTACATGATGTAGTGTGTCATGACACACACAACCCTGTGGTAGGCTCTGGCAGTGGTAGTTGCAGTGGAAATACTGTTGAATTTTTTCAAACCTCTCTCGGGTCATGTACTCAGCTATTGGGAAGTGACTGTACACATGATGTGTTTTCCAGTACTGCCAGTATTCAGGAACATGTACAATAAACATGTATAATGACACCTAGAAATGTGCGTATGCCTCCTGGACAAACAGGACTCCACAGTGTGTCAATCTTGCCTGATGCAGCCTGCCTCTGTGCAGCATAGCGATTGGTTTCATTGGCAATAAGGGTGTACAATTCCTCTGGGAACATCAGATTCATGAAGTCCATCTCTGTGCTATCTGAATCCAAGTTGTTTACTGGGCCGACTAGACCCACAAAGTAATCTATGTGTACTCCTGTGAGCTATTTCTCCCACATGATCTTACATGGTGGGCAAGCTTGGCGTGCCTTACTGGGTCACCTGGAGCACTTGGAAATATAAAGTCCTGTATGGTTCACTGATGGTGCTCTATCATCAGTGTCAGTAGCAACTGTAATGCAAGAACTTGTTAGTGAAGTAGTAACAGCTGTTCCATGCTGAGGCACAATCATATCCTTGCTTGACAAGGAGCTACTTTGACTCAGATTTAGTGGATCTTCCCCATCCCAGTCCACATACTCTGGATTACAGTGAACCTCATGTACAGTGGAAGGAACATCCACATCCTTGCCAGCACCTGCACTGTCATGCACTGTGGAGGACTTCATAGGTCTGGCAGTGATACCATGCAATTCTTGAACACAGATAAAGGCAATTCATTGTTTCTGTTAAAATCAGAATGCATTGGGTGACTATTGTGTGTGCCACCCTTCCTTAACAGTGCAAGTGGTACCTCATCCTTACTATCGTAGTCAGTTTCATCATTAGTGGTCAGGTGTTTTGTGGCAAGTCATAGTGGTCTGTCAGGAATGACTGGCACAGGGGCTTCATCTGTATCACAGACAATGGCCTTCTCACATAGAAGAGCGAGTGGAAGCTTATCGTTTGCGTCGTAATTATCATCTTCACTCTGGTTGGCATTACAAGATGGCTCAAGGTGCATACCCATGTCTGAACCACTGCTACAACCATCAGAGTCTGTTTCCTCACCCAACAGTTAAATACTGCTTGATTTCTGCTCAACAGATGGCATCTTTGTTGGAGGACGTGTTGCTTTCCACTTGAAATTACAGCTCAAAAACACAACAGTATAGAACATTCTGATGTTATAATTCTGCACAGAGGGTGTTGAAAACAACACACCAGAACACTATCTAGTGACTGTGTGATACAGGAAATTACTACATGAGACGATGTTCAATTGCAGTAGTTCACAAAAACATGATCCATGTAACCACAATGGGTACATAATGTGCCCATAAGAAATTCTTAAAATGACAGAAAAACTATTGGAGGGGGCTTAAAAATGATGTCACATAGACAGAAACCATTATTTGGTTTGTGCATTTATCAATGTGATAATGACTTCTACTTATATGAATAACAGTGGCAGCTGCTGAGAGTTTCACCTGACAAGTGTGAATGGCTGAGTGTTACACTGTAACTGCAGTTATTGTTCAAATGTGATAATGACCTGCATTTCATTACTGCAAGGTTCTGCATATTCAGACAAAGGTGATAATTGCTGCACAAAACCTGTAGATTAGGTATTCATTACATTTTAACATTTCAACTACCCCTCCATCAACTGGGAAAACTACTCAAGCACCAATACACTGGCCCAACGCTTCCTGGAATTCATCAGTTCCAATGCCCTGGAACAGCTCATTCTGACCACCACTAGAGGAAGAAACATCCTTGACCTGGTTATTACTAACATGGGTGACTGTTGCTCTACACCAACAGTCAATCCCTCCCTGGTCAGATCTGACCATAAACTGATCACCATGGAAATCCACATCTCACCCACACCCCCTGCAAAGGTAACCACCTTGAAAAACTTCTTCAAAGCTGACTTTGGACTCCGAAAAACAAAGGTGGCTAACTGCATGGCACCCATGCCAATGGAAAATAGCTGCATGACTGCCGAATCAAACACCAATGCACTGTACGAACGTACACAAATGCATGGGACTAGACATACCTAACAGAACCAAGATGTTCTTCTCCAAAAAAAGGAAGCCAATCTGGTAGTCCTCTGCCAATAATAAACTCTACAATAGAAGGAAGAAACTATTGCAGAAAAAGGTGAAGTCCCAAGACTGGAAAAACTCCCTTATTAACCTCAACAAAAAGTTGAGATCCCTCATCAAATCCTCTAAAGCCAGCTATGAAGGCAGAATTGTGGCAGACACTAAAAACAGAAAAAATGTCCCCTGCGCGTAGGGAGTTGCACGGCAACAGGAAATATTAAATAAAGAAAATAAGCCAGCAACTGGTGGAAATTACGGTTTGGTAGTTTATTAAGCTACCATAGGTGCATATAACTCACAAACATACCGGTTTCGGCCCAAATACAATATGGCCTTCTTCAGTGTGTAAATTTAGAGTTCACTATGCAATTTTTAAATACACATCAGAAAACTCTGATTGGTTGAAAGTAACAAGCTCATGAATATTAATCAATTGCAAACATACATACAAAAATCAATAACAAGTATGTTAATCAAGTAAAACATATCAAAATGTCATATCAAAACAGAATAATTATGTATGTAATGTATGCAATATGATGTAATATAGTATGTTAGATCAAATATGTTTATAAATATTCATTCAAACCTGGACTAAATAGTGCACCAAGTTTGGTAATCCATTTCTTTTCTTTCATGTCCAGTTTTCTATGCCAACCACATTTATTGGTTCTATCACCAATAATTTTGTCAATAACTGTGAAATGAAATTTGGCATTATTATGTACAAGTGTATGTTTGTATAATGCGTTGGATAATTTTTTACATCTAATGTCACTCAAATGTTCGGACACTCCGTATTTCACTGATCGAGATGTTTGCCCAACATAAAATGAGTGGCAGGTGCAACTGGCCATATAGATGGCCCAATCAGTGTTGCAATTGGCAAAACATTGAATATCAAACACTTTGCTACTATTTCTACTTGTGAATTCCTTGGTTTTAATCATATGTTTACAGTTCACACAGTGACCACAAGGAAAAGAGCCAATGAGTTTGTCCCCCAAAATAGTTGTTTGATAAGCCTGTGTTAAGGAGGATTCAAAGTGATGCTTGTAATGATTAAAGTACCCTGCCAAGTTCTTTCCTTTGCGAAAGGAAAATGAACATTTGTTGGGGATGATGGTCTTGATTTTAGCATCTGCATCTAATATGTTCCAATTATCCCTTATAATCTGAATGAAATTCTTAGTGTTTCTCCCGTATGTGGTTGTGAAACGCACTGTGTTGGTCTTGACTGGTTTCTTATTATATTTCAAAAGGTCTGATCTATTTAAACCTGAGGCGTGCCTATATGCCATTGTAACATATCCTGATTCATAACCCCTATCCTGAAATCTATTACACAAATCCTGAGCATGGTGACCAAAACTCGTATTGTCAGAACAATTACGTCTGATTCTAATGAATTGAGACTTGGGAATATTTCTGGCGATATGTTTTGGATGAAAGCTGGAGGCATGGAGTATAGTGTTGTATTGGGGGAATTTTCTGAATACTTCTGTTTTTAAAGTATTATCCATATTTCTTGTGATCAAAACGTCCAAAAATGTTATAGATTTTTGATCATATGTAATGGTAAATTGTATCCCCCACTTATTATCATTCAAATAATCCATAAATTCTTGAAGAGATGAAACATCTGATCTCCATACCATCCAGCAATCATCCAAATATCTTCGCCAGATGTCAATGTCAGGTATAAACCAATTGTGAGTGTCATCATATATCATAATTTCTTCCATATAAGCCATGAATAGATCAGCATAAATAGGGGCAAATGAAGCCCCCATTGCTGTTCCTCTGATCTGCAAAAAGCATTCATCATTATAGAAAAAGACATTTTTGGTCAACACATGCTCAGTTAGGTTCAATAGTAGAGTATTAAATCCTGGTTGGTACATATTTGATCGTTTGAGCCAAAATTCTATTGCATCTAGTCCTGCCCAATGTGGGATGTTGGTGTATAAGGAGCATACATCTAATGTGCAAAGTATCCAATCTGGATCTAACTGCATATCATTGATAATACCCAAGAATTCAGTAGTGTCCTGTATTCTTGACCTTACCAGTTTTAATAAAGGCTTCAAATACATGGTTAGAAAATCAGATAATGGCTCAGTCAATGAACCGATTCCCGATACAATGGGCCTCCCAGGTGGATGCAGGAGGTCTTTGTGTATTTTTGGTAGAAAATAG
This sequence comes from Protopterus annectens, assembly GCF_019279795.1. NCBI lineage: Eukaryota > Metazoa > Chordata > Ceratodontiformes > Protopteridae > Protopterus > Protopterus annectens. The sequence continues at coordinate 685,915,099 of NC_056744.1, read as the reverse complement.
ATGTATGGTTTGATGGGGTCAGAGATAGTTAAATGATTTAATGTTTTCATTGATATAATATCATTGTCATAAGCAAAATGTAAAAAATCATCTATTTCTTTTTTAAATACAGGAGTAGGGTCCAGTGGCATTTTTGTATAATATCGCACATCATCTAATTGTTTATGTGCTTCCGTATCATACTGAATCCAATCTAACACCACCACTGCTCCTCCCTTATCTGCATTGATAATGACCAGATCCTTATTCTTTACTAGTTGTTCCAAACAAGACCTTTCAGAATCAGTAATGTTATTAGCCATTGGTAAACAGTGATTATACTGCAAATGTAATTCATGAAGTACACTATGTAAAAATAGATTCACAGTCGGATGCATAGGTGGTGTAAACAATGAAGCATGATATTTAAATGATTCTGTCTGTGGCTGTTCAACATTTTACTATCCTGAAAAATAATTTTAAATTGATTAGTCTACAAAATGAAAATAAATCTTGTGTAAAGTTATCCTCAGACACAAAAAAGCCTGGAATGAAAGATAACCCTTTATTTAACAAAGAAATTTGGCCATCTGTAAGTACAGTATTTGAAATATTGTATACATTATTTATTTGTTGGTCAGTATTTCCATCAGATTTTGTAAGCTTGTAATTTTTCTTGTGCTTCCTCCCTCCCCTCCTCCCTCCATGTGCCCTAAAGGGGATATATAGTTTTTCCTTTTGGGAGTGGGGGAATCAATGGTGGACTGTGTCTCCGTATCTGTGCCTGATGAGTTGTCATAGTCGGTTGATTCATTGTTACTTGCTCGTCTCTTAAGTATCGAACGAGGACGTTTCCTTTTTGGATTAGGTGTATATTTATTTTTATTTTGTCCCTCCTGAAATCTGACATGTCTTACATTTTTAAAAGGTTGGCCCTTCTCATAATCAGTAGTGTCACGTAAAAATTTTTTAACCTTTCTTTCCTTCAAAATGTTATCAAAATTTAATAGTTCAATGCTGAGTTTTGATAGTAAATCTGGAAAGAAGGGTTCCTGTTGGTAACCATTGCATTCCTCAATATTTTTTAACACTTGACTGGTTTCTTTATCAATAATTCTAGTATAATAATCTGATAATGCACTTACAAACTTCATGGAGCATTCCTGCTGAATGGAAGACCATTCATTAATGAGACTATCATCTGGGTCTGCCACCAGTGGTTGAATTTTAACCCTGAGACCCCTTGGACAAATACCTTTAGTCAAATAAGCTTTTAGTAGTTTATGATGCCAAACACAGGATCTTAGATTTTTCATGTTTTTATTAAGATCAGCAAATTGTTTTTCACATTTTTGTTTTGGGTTTAAAGAGTTAATATTATCAGGGTTCACCAAATTCTTGCCAATACCAAATGGTGCAAGATCATCCTTGTCCGCTGATAAATCTGAAAGTATTTTATTTAGATCCATAATAATTCCTCTGATTCAAAAAAATATATATGTATATATATATAAAACCACGTCCTGTATATATTTCTAGTGATGATATGACAATAATGGCAATATATTAATAGTGCTGATTGCACTTATAACCACGTCATATACAGAACAATAATGGTTTTTTAAATTATAACATGAAAGTGAAAGGAATTATATTGAATGTTTGGCACATAAATTCCAAGCTTAAAAAATGTTTGAATTGTTTGTTTAATGGTCAAAAAGGTTAAGAAATGGGTGGGCCCATATATGTGTACTATAATATAAATAAATATAAAAATATTATAGTTGTTCTATTCTGGAATGCACATGAAAATAAGTGTCAACCGAAAATGACAACTACTAGACTAACAATTCAAAATATATTTGGATAAAGTGATGTAATATATGACTTTAGTAATCTTAATGGGCCACAATACATGCAAGTAGAAGGTCCTATTTTCAATTTTAGCTAAACCAGTATTCAAAAATTATGTATGCTCCAAATGGATCTACAATAAGAGCATCCACATCAGATGGAAATACATAGACCTGATGTATAAGAAGGTTACTTATTGTTTATTCAATACAGACAGTATTTATTTCAAAAATTATTACCAATACTTTAAAGGATGTACCAATACTGAATTATGATATTCCCATTATAAAAAAAGATTTTAACTAAATATTCTATACTAGGTAAATTCCTGTTGTTTGTTAAGTATAACAATCAAAAAAACCTAAGTATGTCAGGTGTCAGCATTGGGATGCACTCATACCAACCTAAACTACAAGAGGTCCTTTATATGGCTTAATTCCAAAAGATTCAAGCTCATTTAATTGACCATAAGTACATAGATTATATTAGAAAGAAACTATTCTGTGTTTAATGATATGACAAAATATGTTGTTTCATCTCAATACTGAAATGATAGGAATATAAAGATGTATTATAATAAATGCTTATTTTGTTTAAACATGAATCATAATTCCAAAGAAAAAAAGAAGTCTGTATCAACACCTAAATATTTTGAAACAATATACTCCCTTATATATTATAAACTCCTTCCTGTATTAATTGTTTCTTATAATGTCACCCAAAAAGAAAACTGTGATATACTTAATAACTGTTAAGAACTGTTCATGTTACAAACAATACAATATCTGTTAACAGTCCAAGATCCGAAATCTAATATAAATCACAATTCCCTAAAGTTTTGCATAAACATTCACTGTTGCATGAAACACAACTCGATCTATTATGATTTATCCAAAATATACATGAACTGTTACACATATGTTAGGGACAAAAGACAGTCACAAAATGAATCAGATCAACATTCCTCGCTTTATAAAAGTAAAGATGAATGTGCGTGAGATATTAGAAGTAATCGTCGCAATAAGTATCTTGCTGAGAATATTACAGTCTCAATTCACAATGCGACCGTGATCCCAAGCACAAACAGTCATGAATAAAAGATTTGAGTCATTCATTTCTTTTATATAAGCCAATTCGCACCATAAATAGAATGTCTGATGAAAAACAGGTTCGACTCAGCACTTCATATGTGCAGGCCCCTTAATAAATGGCCAACAAGTGATAACACTCCGTATCACACCACAACACCCAACACTATGAAAAAATAGACAATTAAATGTACTTGAATATATTGAAAGTGTTTGTCATGGCTCCTCATCGCAATTCTTTATCCTGCTGAGATGGTAACAGTCTCAATATAGAGTGCGGCACCTGCCCAAACACTGATGTTTGTAAAAAAAGGGATATATCTCGTGCAAATAAGTTTCGAATCAGCACTTAGTGTATGTGGGCCCCTTGATAAATGGCCAACAAGTAATAACACTCCGTATCACAACACACACCCATCACTTTGAAAAAAGTAAAAATTAAATGTACTTGAACATATAGAAGTATTTGTAATGGTTCCTCGTCGCAATTCTTTATCCTACTAAGATGGTAACAGTCTCAATGTAGAATGCGACAACTGCCCCAAATACTGATATTTGTGAAGAAAGAATACTGTCGTTCTTTTTCTTTTCTTTATAAATGCCAATTGCGAAAAAACGGGTTTCGACTCACCATCTGATGTGTACAAAGACCTCAGAGAAAATAATAAACCATATTACCATGTCGCATTTGGCGGTCTTTATGGAATTGACTGCAAATTGTACATCACCAACTTCGTAAAGTGAAAATTATCAGTTATTGTTGTCATCCGGATTCAAAAACCAGTGTTCAAGCGTGTATGGCATAATGTGTCCATAGATCCAACAGTTTAGAGCTTACAAGGTGGAGCATTTAGTATTTAGCACCAACCGAGAGACGAAATACGCCGACACAGTCCACCATGATTCCCCCAGCAGGAAATGAATACTCGTGTAGCAGAAAAAATGTCCCCTGCGCGTAGGGAGTTGCACGGCAACAGGAAATATCAAATAAAGAAAATAAGCCAGCAACTGGTGGAAATTACGGTTTGGTAGTTTATTAAGCTACCATAGGTGCATATAACTCACAAACATACCGGTTTCGGCCCAAATACAATATGGCCTTCTTCAGTGTGTAAATTTAGAGTTCACTATGCAATTTTTAAATACACATCAGAAAACTCTGATTGGTTGAAAGTAACAAGCTCATGAATATTAATCAATTGCAAACATACATACAAAAATCAATAACAAGTATGTTAATCAAGTAAAACATATCAAAATGTCATATCAAAACAGAATAATTATGTATGTAATGTATGCAATATGATGTAATATAGTATGTTAGATCAAATATGTTTATAAATATTCATTCAAACCTGGACTAAATAGTGCACCAAGTTTGGTAATCCATTTCTTTTCTTTCATGTCCAGTTTTCTATGCCAACCACATTTATTGGTTCTATCACCAATAATTTTGTCAATAACTGTGAAATGAAATTTGGCATTATTATGTACAAGTGTATGTTTGTATAATGCGTTGGATAATTTTTTACATCTAATGTCACTCAAATGTTCGGACACCCGGAATTTCACTGATCGAGATGTTTGCCCAACATAAAATGAGTGGCAGGTGCAACTGGCCATATAGATGGCCCAATCAGTGTTGCAATTGGCAAAAAATTGAATATCAAACACTTTGCTACTATTTCTACTTGTGAATTCCTTGGTTTTAATCATATGTTTACAGTTCACACAGTGACCACAAGGAAAAGAGCCAATGAGTTTGTCCCCCAAAATAGTTGTTTGATAAGCCTGTGTTAAGGAGGATTCAAAGTGATGCTTGTAATGATTAAAGTACCCTGCCAAGTTCTTTCCTTTGCGAAAGGAAAATGAACATTTGTTGGGGATGATGGTCTTGATTTTAGCATCTGCATCTAATATGTTCCAATTATCCCTTATAATCTGAATGAAATTCTTAGTGTTTCTCCCGTATGTGGTTGTGAAACGCACTGTGTTGGTCTTGACTGGTTTCTTATTATATTTCAAAAGGTCTGATCTATTTAAACCTGAGGCGTGCCTATATGCCATTGTAACATATCCTGATTCATAACCCCTATCCTGAAATCTATTACACAAATCCTGAGCATGGTGACCAAAACTCACATACATAATTATTCTGTTTTGATATGACATTTTGATATGTTTTACTTGATTAACATACTTGTTATTGATTTTTGTATGTATGTTTGCAATTGATTGCAATTGATTAATATTCATGAGCTTGTTACTTTCAACCAATCTAAATTTACACACTGAAGAAGGCCATATTGTATTTGGGCCAAAACCGGTATGTTTGTGAGTTATATGCACCTATGGTAGCTTAATAAACTACCAAACCGTAATTTCCACCAGTTGCTGGCTTATTTTCTTTATTTGATATTTCCTGTTGCCGTGCAACTCCCTACGTGCAGGGGACATTTTTTCTGCTACACGAGTATTCATTTCCTGCTGGGGGAATCATGGTGGACTGTGTCGGCGTATTTCGTCTCTCGGTTGGTGCTAAATACTAAATGCTCCACCTTGTAAGCTCTAAACTGTTGGATCTATGGACACATTATGCCATACACGCTTGAACACTGGTTTTTGAATCCGGATGACAACAATAACTGATAATTTTCACTTTACGAAGTTGGTGATGTACAATTTGCAGTCAATTCCATAAAGACCGCCAAATGCGACATGGTAATATGGTTTATTATTTTCTCTGAGGTCTTTGTACACATCAGATGGTGAGTCGAAACCCGTTTTTTCGCAATTGGCATTTATAAAGAAAAGAAAAAGAACGACAGTATTCTTTCTTCACAAATATCAGTATTTGGGGCAGTTGTCGCATTCTACATTGAGACTGTTACCATCTTAGTAGGATAAAGAATTGCGACGAGGAACCATTACAAATACTTCTATATGTTCAAGTACATTTAATTTTTACTTTTTTCAAAGTGATGGGTGTGTGTTGTGATACGGAGTGTTATTACTTGTTGGCCATTTATCAAGGGGCCCACATACACTAAGTGCTGATTCGAAACTTATTTGCACGAGATATATCCCTTTTTTTACAAACATCAGTGTTTGGGCAGGTGCCGCACTCTATATTGAGACTGTTACCATCTCAGCAGGATAAAGAATTGCGATGAGGAGCCATGACAAACACTTTCAATATATTCAAGTACATTTAATTGTCTATTTTTTCATAGTGTTGGGTGTTGTGGTGTGATACGGAGTGTTATCACTTGTTGGCCATTTATTAAGGGGCCTGCACATATGAAGTGCTGAGTCGGAACCTGTTTTTCATCAGACATTCTATTTATGGTGCGAAATTGGCTTATATAAAAGAAATGAATGACTCAAATCTTTTATTCATGACTGTTTGTGCTTGGGATCACGGTCGCATTGTGAATTGAGACTGTAATATTCTCAGCAAGATACTTATTGCGACGATTACTTCTAATATCTCACGCACATTCATCTTTACTTTTATAAAGCGAGGAATGTTGATCTGATTCATTTTGTGACTGTCTTTTGTCCCTAACATATGTGTAACAGTTCATGTATATTTTGGATAAATCATAATAGATCGAGTTGTGTTTCATGCAACAGTGAATGTTTATGCAAAACTTTAGGGAATTGTGATTTATATTAGATTTCGGATCTTGGACTGTTAACAGATATTGTATTGTTTGTAACATGAACAGTTCTTAACAGTTATTAAGTATATCACAGTTTTCTTTTTGGGTGACATTATAAGAAACAATTAATACAGGAAGGAGTTTATAATATATAAGGGAGTATATTGTTTCAAAATATTTAGGTGTTGATACAGACTTCTTTTTTTCTTTGGAATTATGATTCATGTTTAAACAAAATAAGCATTTATTATAATACATCTTTATATTCCTATCATTTCAGTATTGAGATGAAACAACATATTTTGTCATATCATTAAACACAGAATAGTTTCTTTCTAATATAATCTATGTACTTATGGTCAATTAAATGAGCTTGAATCTTTTGGAATTAAGCCATATAAAGGACCTCTTGTAGTTTAGGTTGGTATGAGTGCATCCCAATGCTGACACCTGACATACTTAGGTTTTTTTGATTGTTATACTTAACAAACAACAGGAATTTACCTAGTATAGAATATTTAGTTAAAATCTTTTTTTATAATGGGAATATCATAATTCAGTATTGGTACATCCTTTAAAGTATTGGTAATAATTTTTGAAATAAATACTGTCTGTATTGAATAAACAATAAGTAACCTTCTTATACATCAGGTCTATGTATTTCCATCTGATGTGGATGCTCTTATTGTAGATCCATTTGGAGCATACATAATTTTTGAATACTGGTTTAGCTAAAATTGAAAATAGGACCTTCTACTTGCATGTATTGTGGCCCATTAAGATTACTAAAGTCATATATTACATCACTTTATCCAAATATATTTTGAATTGTTAGTCTAGTAGTTGTCATTTTCGGTTGACACTTATTTTCATGTGCATTCCAGAATAGAACAACTATAATATTTTTATATTTATTTATATTATAGTACACATATATGGGCCCACCCATTTCTTAACCTTTTTGACCATTAAACAAACAATTCAAACATTTTTTAGCTTGGAATTTATGTGCCAAACATTCAATATAATTCCTTTCACTTTCATGTTATAATTTAAAAAACCATTATTGTTCTGTATATGACGTGGTTATAAGTGCAATCAGCACTATTAATATATTGCCATTATTGTCATATCATCACTAGAAATATATACAGGACGTGGTTTTATATATATATACATATATATTTTTTTGAATCAGAGGAATTATTATGGATCTAAATAAAATACTTTCAGATTTATCAGCGGACAAGGATGATCTTGCACCATTTGGTATTGGCAAGAATTTGGTGAACCCTGATAATATTAACTCTTTAAACCCAAAACAAAAATGTGAAAAACAATTTGCTGATCTTAATAAAAACATGAAAAATCTAAGATCCTGTGTTTGGCATCATAAACTACTAAAAGCTTATTTGACTAAAGGTATTTGTCCAAGGGGTCTCAGGGTTAAAATTCAACCACTGGTGGCAGACCCAGATGATAGTCTCATTAATGAATGGTCTTCCATTCAGCAGGAATGCTCCATGAAGTTTGTAAGTGCATTATCAGATTATTATACTAGAATTATTGATAAAGAAACCAGTCAAGTGTTAAAAAATATTGAGGAATGCAATGGTTACCAACAGGAACCCTTCTTTCCAGATTTACTATCAAAACTCAGCATTGAACTATTAAATTTTGATAACATTTTGAAGGAAAGAAAGGTTAAAAAATTTTTACGTGACACTACTGATTATGAGAAGGGCCAACCTTTTAAAAATGTAAGACATGTCAGATTTCAGGAGGGACAAAATAAAAATAAATATACACCTAATCCAAAAAGGAAACGTCCTCGTTCGATACTTAAGGGACGAGCAAGTAACAATGAATCAACCGACTATGACAACTCATCAGGCACAGATACGGAGACACAGTCCACCATTGATTCCCCCACTCCCAAAAGGAAAAACTATATATCCCCTTTAGGGCACATGGAGGGAGGAGGGGAGGGAGGAAGCACAAGAAAAATTACAAGCTTACAAAATCTGATGGAAATACTGACCAACAAATAAATAATGTATACAATATTTCAAATACTGTACTTACAGATGGCCAAATTTCTTTGTTAAATAAAGGGTTATCTTTCATTCCAGGCTTTTTTGTGTCTGAGGATAACTTTACACAAGATTTATTTTCATTTTGTAGACTAATCAATTTAAAATTATTTTTTCAGGATAGTAAAAATGTTGAACAGCCACAGACAGAATCATTTAAATATCATGCTTCATTGTTTACACCACCTATGCATCCGACTGTGAATCTATTTTTACATAGTGTACTTCATGAATTACATTTGCAGTATAATCACTGTTTACCAATGGCTAATAACATTACTGATTCTGAAAGGTCTTGTTTGGAACAACTAGTAAAGAATAAGGATCTGGTCATTATCAATGCAGATAAGGGAGGAGCAGTGGTGGTGTTAGATTGGATTCAGTATGATACGGAAGCACATAAACAATTAGATGATGTGCGATATTATACAAAAATGCCACTGGACCCTACTCCTGTATTTAAAAAAGAAATAGATGATTTTTTACATTTTGCTTATGACAATGATATTATATCAATGAAAACATTAAATCATTTAACTATCTCTGACCCCATCAAACCATACATCTATTTTCTACCAAAAATACACAAAGACCTCCTGCATCCACCTGGGAGGCCCATTGTATCGGGAATCGGTTCATTGACTGAGCCATTATCTGATTTTCTAACCATGTATTTGAAGCCTTTATTAAAACTGGTAAGGTCAAGAATACAGGACACTACTGAATTCTTGGGTATTATCAATGATATGCAGTTAGATCCAGATTGGATACTTTGCACATTAGATGTATGCTCCTTATACACCAACATCCCACATTGGGCAGGACTAGATGCAATAGAATTTTGGCTCAAACGATCAAATATGTACCAACCAGGATTTAATACTCTACTATTGAACCTAACTGAGCATGTGTTGACCAAAAATGTCTTTTTCTATAATGATGAATGCTTTTTGCAGATCAGAGGAACAGCAATGGGGGCTTCATTTGCCCCTATTTATGCTGATCTATTCATGGCTTATATGGAAGAAATTATGATATATGATGACACTCACAATTGGTTTATACCTGACATTGACATCTGGCGAAGATATTTGGATGATTGCTGGATGGTATGGAGATCAGATGTTTCATCTCTTCAAGAATTTATGGATTATTTGAATGATAATAAGTGGGGGATACAATTTACCATTACATATGATCAAAAATCTATAACATTTTTGGACGTTTTGATCACAAGAAATATGGATAATACTTTAAAAACAGAAGTATTCAGAAAATTCCCCCAATACAACACTATACTCCATGCCTCCAGCTTTCATCCAAAACATATCGCCAGAAATATTCCCAAGTCTCAATTCATTAGAATCAGACGTAATTGTTCTGACAATATGAGTTTTGGTCACCATGCTCAGGATTTGTGTAATAGATTTCAGGATAGGGGTTATGAATCAGGATATGTTACAATGGCATATAGGCACGCCTCAGGTTTAAATAGATCAGACCTTTTGAAATATAATAAGAAACCAGTCAAGACCAACACAGTGCGTTTCACAACCACATACGGGAGAAACACTAAGAATTTCATTCAGATTATAAGGGATAATTGGAACATATTAGATGCAGATGCTAAAATCAAGACCATCATCCCCAACAAATGTTCATTTTCCTTTCGCAAAGGAAAGAACTTGGCAGGGTACTTTAATCATTACAAGCATCACTTTGAATCCTCCTTAACACAGGCTTATCAAACAACTATTTTGGGGGACAAACTCATTGGCTCTTTTCCTTGTGGTCACTGTGTGAACTGTAAACATATGATTAAAACCAAGGAATTCACAAGTAGAAATAGTAGCAAAGTGTTTGATATTCAATTTTTTGCCAATTGCAACACTGATTGGGCCATCTATATGGCCAGTTGCACCTGCCACTCATTTTATGTTGGGCAAACATCTCGATCAGTGAAATTCCGGGTGTCCGAACATTTGAGTGACATTAGATGTAAAAATTATCCAACGCATTATACAAACATACACTTGTACATAATAATGCCAAATTTCATTTCACAGTTATTGACAAAATTATTGGTGATAGAACCAATAAATGTGGTTGGCATAGAAAACTGGACATGAAAGAAAAGAAATGGATTACCAAACTTGGTGCACTATTTAGTCCAGGTTTGAATGAATATTTATAAACATATTTGATCTAACATACTATATTACATCATATTGCATACATTACATACATAATTATTCTGTTTTGATATGACATTTTGATATGTTTTACTTGATTAACATACTTGTTATTGATTTTTGTATGTATGTTTGCAATTGATTAATATTCATGAGCTTGTTACTTTCAACCAATCAGAGTTTTCTGATGTGTATTTAAAAATTGCATAGTGAACTCTAAATTTACACACTGAAGAAGGCCATATTGTATTTGGGCCGAAACCGGTATGTTTGTGAGTTATATGCACCTATGGTAGCTTAATAAACTACCAAACCGTAATTTCCACCAGTTGCTGGCTTATTTTCTTTATTAGACACTAAAAACAATCACAAAGCCTTCTATAGCTATATCAAGTACCTCCACGGCAATACTCATACTTGCTCTGAGATACTGCACAATGGTACCTCCTATACTCAGACAACAGATGTTGCCAAAATACTGGCCGACAGATTCAGTGCCAACTTTACCCCCCCAAAGGACCAATCACAATACTGGAAGAATGCCAGGCACCCAACATTACTGCAGCGCAGGTTAAAGCTGCATTGTCCAAGGCCAAGAATACAGTTTCCATGGGACCTGATAATATCCCTGGCTGTGTTCTACATGAACTACAAAGTGAACTGGCACTACATCTGTGTGCACTCTTCAGTCATAGCCTCACCTCAGGCTTTCTCCCTATTGAATGGTGCACTGCTACAGTCATCCCTCTCTAAAAAGGGGGGATGACTACAAACCTGGGAATTATCGCCCCATTAGCCTGACAAGTCTAATATGTAAAGCTATGGAGCTCATCATCATGGACCTGATTAGCAAAGATATAGGAAATCTCCAAACTTTAGACCACATGCAATTTGGCTTTGTGAAAGGGATATCATGCCTGCTCAACTTGGTTGACTTCTTTGAGTCAGTTACCAGGCCTGTGGTACAGCCTACCTTGATCTGGCCAAGGCCTTTGATACCATTCCTCATGCGGGAATTATTGATAAACTCACCAAACTAGGCATCAACTCCTATATCACTAGGTGGGTTGCAAATTGGCTCACAAATAGAACACACAGTGTGAAAGTAGCAGACTCCAAGTCAGACTGCCGACCAGTTATGAGTGGAGTCCCACAGGGATTGGTCCTGGGTCCTCTCCTGTTTTGCATCTACTTCTCAGAAGTCCAGGCTAACACAAAGGGACTCTGGCTGACGAGGTTCACAGATGATTGCAAGCTGTGAGCCATTATTAACTCTCCAACTGATGCAGCTATCCTACAGAAAGGCCTCACTGAGACCAATGAATGGTGTCGAAACCATGGCCTTAAGCTTAATGCAAAAAATGCATTGTCATCCCATTGGTAAAAACTCAGTTCCCACTAATTACCACATCGATGGGAGCCCACTGAACATTAAAGGTGTTATAAGACATCTGGGGATGCAGGTTGACAGCAACCTGTCCTTCAACCACCACATTGCCATTGTGGTCAGAAAATCCTTCTGTGTGGCACATCTCATTACCAAGGGCTTTGCATCCAGGAAGAAAGATGTCATCATCTCTCTCTACTCTTCCCTCATTAGGCCAATCATTGAGTATAATGCCCCACTGGGCATGTACCTCACTAGACACCTGCAACAGCTGGAGAGGCCACAGAAGTACCTCATAAAGAAGATCCTAGGCATTAAACACATGCCCTACATGGACAGACTCAAAAGACTCCAGCTATTCTCTGTCGCATATCACCTACTTAGAGGCAATCTCTGCTTGATTTACAAAGCCATGTCTGACCTAGCTCTGTTAGAAATGCTACATCTAAAGAAATTCCAATCCCTCTGCACCACACGCTCCACAGACCTCAACCTCACTACCACAATCAACAGAACATGCTGGAGGGACAGGTTCCTCACCCAGAGGCTGCCCATGCTCTGGAATAGATTTCCCATACATGTCAAGCAGAGCACCTGGCTGACCATCTTCAAGAAAAATCTTGATGAGTGGTTGGGTAATAGGAAGTTCACCCCGCAGATCACTCCAGTGTCTCTACTTGATAGAAGTACTGGGAACTAATGTCGGGCAGCTTGATGCCAGGGCACTTCTATGGGCTAGGCTTGTAAAGGCTCCAGGGCCATTAGTCTAGTACACACCTATGAACATTCCTGGTGCAGTGTTATATAACAGGGAGTCATTACCATCTGTTAGGAGAAGACCAGAGTAATAGTATAACACATATATTACTGAGCCCTTCCTCCCACCTAAATTCCATACATTACTGACAGAGCCAGGCATATTGCCCAAAATAGATGGTAGCTCCATGCTGGTACTAGTCCACAAGTAATAGCATTGATCTCACTGAGACAACCACTCAATAAAATCAGAAACAGAAATAAAATCAGAAAATGTCTAAATTATATGCTTGATTGGTGTAACAAGTAATCCAACATGGAGTCATTCATTGCATCCCACCTAATCATCCCTGTCATTAGAGTAAGATACAGAAGCTAAAAAAGCAGAAATATTGTATAAAATGCCTGGTTGAGCACTGCCAAAAAATCAGCAACCCCCCCCCCAAAAAAAAAAAATTCTATTAGACAAAAAGTACACATACAACAGTTTATTCCTCCCATTGCCTTATGTTATCTGAGGGCTTCTGTCCCCCCTGTTCTTACCTTGTTATGCCTACCTCCAGTACATGCATACAATTAAGGTCAAATTTCCAGCATTATTCAGGAGCAAGAAAGACTGAAGCAGAATATACACGCAAAACATTTGGCTATATTTATCAGCACTGTTCCTGTTATGCAACATTCCAACATTTCTAAACAGCTATGTATTAGCAGTGTTCATAGGTTCATAGTTAGGTACTAGGCTATCAGCCCTGGGCCTATATAAGTCTACCAAAAAGGTTCCCTGGCTTTTGCCACCCAAGAAAATTATTTTCCTGTGCTCCTGTCAAGCAGTGCCGCAGAAGTGATCCCTGGGGTGAATTTTCTATTTCCCATCCAGTCATCAAGATATTTCTTAAAGAGGGCCAATGAGGAGCTTTGCTTGACATGAATGGGTAGTTTGTTCCAGAGTATGGGAAGTCTCTGGGACAGGAATCTATCCCTTCAGCATGTTCTGTTTATTGTGGTGACAAGGTTTAGGTCCCTGGAGTGTGTGGTTCAGAGAGACTGGGATTTCTTTAAGTGTAGTATGTCCAACAGCTCTGGGTTTGACATAGATTTATATGTTAGGCAGAGATGGCCTGTGAGTAGGCAATATGCGACGGAGTAGAGCTGGGTTTTTTTGAGATGGTCTACATATGGCATCTGTCTGAGGCTGGTAATCCTCTTAGTGAGGTATTTCTGTGGCCTTTCCAATTGTTGTAGGTGTCTTGTGAGATACATGCCAAATGAGGCATTGTACTCTATAATGGGACTGATGAGGGATGAGTAGAGAGGAACAATGACCTCCTTTTTTCTAGAGGAGAACCCTTTTGTGATGAGGTGTGCCACGTAGAAGGATTTTCTGACTACTGTGGTGATATGGTTATCAAAGGAGAGACTACTGTCCACCTGTGTCCTGAGGTCTCTTATCACCCTTTCAGTGTTTAGTGAGCTACCGCCTATGTGGTAGTTCATGGGTACCATGTTTTTCCCAAAGGGGACTCCCTTGAGGCCATGACTTTGACACCAAGCATCTGTCTGTGAGGCCCTTTTGTAGAAAGTCTACATCATTAGGTGATTCTATTACGGCTCCCAGTTTGCAGTCATCTGTGAACTTTGTTAGTCAAAGACCTTCTGTGTTGGCCTGCACTTCAGAGAAGTAGATGCCGAACAGGAGAGGACCCAGGACTGAACCCTGTGGTACTGCACTCATCACTGGTCTGAAGTCAGACTTGGAGTCGGCTACATTTACTGTGTGGGTTCTGTCAGTGAGCCAGTTGGCCACCTATCTTGTGACATAGGGATTTATGCCCAGTTTAGTGAGTTTATTTATAATTCCAGAATGGGGGATTGTATTGAAAGCCTTGGAGAGGTCAAGATAGGCTGTGTGCACTACCTTGCCCTCATCTACTGCTCTAGTGACTGCTTCAAAGAATTCAGTCAGATTTAGTAGACATGATCTACCTTTAAAAAACCCAAACTGAATGGGGTTTAGGGTTTGGAGGTTATCTATGTCTTTGTTTATAAGTTCCAAGATGATATATTCCATGGCCTTGCAGACCAGTCTCGTTAGGCTAATGGGGCAGTAGTTTCTGGGGTCCATGGTGGCACCCCCTTTGTGAAGTGGGATAACCTTTGATGTGCACCATTCAGTAGGCACATAGCCTGAGGTGAGGCTACAATTGAACATGGTACTTAGGTGGGGTGCCAATTCATTCTGTAGTTCATGCAGTACGCAGCCTGGCATGTTGTCTGGTCACATGGCTGCTCTGTTCTTGGCTTTGGAGAGTGCGGTCTTTACTTGTTCATCCGTGATTACAGGGGCTTTGCATTCTTTCAGTATTAAGATGGGCTCTTTGGAGGGTGAGAGAGGGGTAAAGTTAGCACTTAATCTATCTGGCAGGATGTTGGCACTCTCGGTTGGTTCTGTATATTTGGTGCCATTGTGCTGTAACTCAGAGCAGATATGAGTGTTGCCATTGAGATTCTTGACATAGCTGTAGAATGCTTTGTGGTTGTCTTTGTAATCAGTGGCGATTTTATTTTATTAACCGGCTTTGGAGGATCATATAAGGGATCTCAGCTTCTTGCTGAGGCTGACCAGGGAGTTCCTCCAATCTTGGGCTTTTACTCTTTTTTTGCAACAGCTTCTTCCTTCTGTTGTAGAGTTTGTTTATAGCAGGGGACCACCAGATTGGCTTCCTTTTTTTGGAGGATAGTGTCTTGGTTCTGTTGGGGATGGCACGATTCATGCACTCGTGTATGTGCTTATACAGTGCATTTGTGTAAGATTCAACAGTCATACCTCTACTTTCTGTCTACATGGGTGTCGTGAAATTTGCCACTTCTGTCTTAAGAGGCATGAAGTTGGCTTTGGAGTAGTTTTTGATGGTGGTTTCCTTAATGGGGGGGTGGGATATGGATGTCTAGGGTGATTAGCTTGTGGTTAGATCTGACCAGAGAGGCGTTGACCACTGGCATGGAACACCAGTTACCCATATTGGTAACGACCAGGACCAGGATATTGCTGCCCCTGGTGGGGGTGTGGGCAAGCTGATCCAAGGCATTGGAGTTTATGAATTCCAGAAAACGTTGAGTGAATGAGTTGGTACATGAGTAGTTTTCCCAGTTGATGGTGGGGTAGTTGAAATCGCCTATAATTAAGGTATTGGGTTGTACCTTAATATTTTCCAGTATCTTAAGAAATGAAGAGTGTTCCTGAAGACAGTATGTGGATACTGTTAACAGTTAAGCAATACAGCATGGGTAGAATTAATTCATAGAAGTACACAAAGACTTGGCCAATAAAGGAGAGACTGTCATCTGTTCATCACATGTTAGTCCTTCCAGTCACATTACATGTGTTCCATGGTAAATCCAAGTTAAATCAAGTACACACTTGAAAGCAGTCACCATGAAGCATTTTCCTGAATGACTCTTCTGTAACAGTTCCTGGTATGTACATACAGCAAAATGAAACATTCACGCAAGTGACCCCCACAATAAAATGTTGCAGTATGTACAAGCACCAGAATGAAATGATTCCCCAAACGACCCTTCAGTAACGGTTCCTGGTATAAGCCTGCACCAAAATGAAGCATTCACCCAAGGGACCCCTACAATAAAATATTGCAGTATGCACAAGCACCAGAATTAAATATTCCCACAAATTACCCTTCAGTAACAGTTCTTGGTATGAACATGCACCAAAATGAAGCATTCACCCAAGGGATCCCTACAATAAAACTTTGTAGTACACACAGAGCAGCAACATGAAGCATTTTGTCAAATGACCCTTCTGTAACAGTTCCTAGTATGTGCAATCACTAAAATGGAACATTCACCCAAGTGACCCCCACATTAAAATGTTGCAGTATGCACAAGCACCAGAATGAAATATTGTCCCAAACAACCATTCAGTAACAGTTCTGATATATACATGCAGCGAAATAAAACATTCACTCAAGGGACCCTATAACAAAATGTTGCAGTGTGCATTAACACCAACTTGAAGCATTTCCCTGAATTACCCTTCTGTAACAGTTCCTTGTATATGCATGCACCACAATGAAACATTCACCCCAGTGACCCCTACAATAAAATGTTGAAGTATGCACAAGCACCAGAATGAAAAAATTCCCCAAATGACTATTCAGTAACAGCTCCTAGTAAGAACATGCCCCAAAATGAAGCATTCACCCAAGGGACCCCTACAATAAAATGTTGCAGTATGCACAAGCACCAGAATGAAATATTTCCCTGAACGACCCTTCAGTAACAGTTCCTGGTATAAACCTGCACCAAAATGAAGCATTCACCCAAGGGACTCCAAAAAATAAATATTCTTCCATGGTGTGGTGAGCTGTGTTTGTCTTAGATTTTATGGCCTTATCTGAAGCTAGCTACACACAACAGGCTTTAGCTGTATGAGTCATTCCATGGCCTATTTAGAGCAACTATTCCCTATATGATCACTTAAGTCAACTGTATTCTCAACTCCTATTGTTATCATCAGCCTATTCAAGCCATACTGTCCTTCAAAGTCCCTAAAGTGCCACTTGTAAGTACCTCTTATTTTACAATATGCAGAACTATCTCTGGACCTAAAGAACATGATGTCCTACAGGACAATAAAGGAACAGGAAAAAACCCCGAGGTTCCTAAATAAAAAGATAAAAAAATTAAAAGGTAACAGCTACCAGGAGAGGCTGGAAGCACTGTCTACATCTAGTCCCCTATAGACTTCTTAGGGGGCCACCATACCTTACCTTTCATATCATTAGGTATCCAATAGTCTAAGACTTCTTATATTTCCACAAATCAAACAGTTCCACTAAAACAATATAGTAAATGCTTGAAAAATAATGCTAAACCCACCTCCACAACTACTTGTAGTAGGGTGCACAAAAGGGCAACACCATCAATCCTATTGTTGAAGTCTTTAGAACCTTTAAATGCAGAGATTTAACAAACTCCACTAACAGAATCTAGCTTATCAAAACCACACTATCACCCATCCTGAAATGTTACAAAATCCTCCCAACCTTATATCACAAAGATTTTACTCCAAATCCAATTCTTATTTAATAGAAATTTGCAGACCATAATAGAATTTACTAGTCATATTTATGATTAAAAACCAAAGTAATAAAATTATTAGCTAGGTGCACTTTCAGCAACATATATGCTAGCAATCCAAAAGAAATGTTCATACATCCACCTCTGAAACTGTTGCAAAATGTTGCAACTACAGGTGTATAGTAAGAAAATTTTGTTCCTAAACTTTTTCCTCACAACAGCCTCCTTTTTATTTATTTAGGGAGAAAAAAATGTAACACTATGCACAGGAGACAGAAACTGTATCAATATGTACCTAGAGATACAACTCAATGTCAAATATAATGGGGGGGGGGGTATGAACAATTACTCCTATGGAAAAGTACAACAAATCTGCAATTTCAACCCATAACACACTGACACTGACTCCAACAACCTTAAAATGCACTAAATGCTTAGTGTGCTACAACTCCCAGCAGGTTGCTCCCATAAAAAAGTAAATGTGTACCTGCTTTATCAGACAGTACAGCATCAAACAGAACCCCCAAAGCACATTTCAAGGAGCAACTGATCAAGCTATATTTGAAAAGCAGGCTTTGCAGCTGCAGACTTTTCAAATAGAGGGGAGGTGGCACACATTATATTCACTATGGTTATTGTGGGATTACAACCACTATGCAGAAAGCAGGACTTGGAAGGGATTTGAACTCTAGTACCCCTCTCATCAATAAGCACGTCTTCCTACCTGTTGCCCTCATTACAGAGAATATCTACAGAGTTGATTCCACTGTATGGAAGCTTTGTGCAACAATTTCCTTGGAAAACACAAAAGGCATGCCCCGCTCTCCGCCTTTAGTCCTAAATTGAGGATATTCTGGGTCTGCAAACCAGTTTTGCAGTACAACGCCACACAGTGTTATATAATATTGGAACAAACAGCTGCTCTTACTTCCCAGCGTTGATCTGCAGGTATCTCTCCAGAAAGCCAACTACTTACAGCTGATTCATGTATTTTGGAAGACAACAAATATTTAATTCTCTTTAACATTTCTAGAATAGTACCTGTCAACTCATCCTAAATAATAAAGAAAGAAAAGCGTAAAGAAAATGATAGGATATGCTTTATTTCTCAATTTGCAAAATACCAGTGTTTTGTGACAGAGAACATAGAATCTTATGGCAGTTAGGGTCAGGTCAGGTAAAGAAGCAAGACATTATGGGGTGCAATTCACTTGAGCGAACATTTCCAGTACACTCACCTCTACATTCTAAAAGATGGCTCCATAACTGGCTGTCTTTTGCGAACATGGCAATAACTCCAAACTGGCAAAGTGGCACACAGAAATCAATGGTCTGGAAAAATAAATAGAAGGATCCGGTAGCAATTCTGGTGAATGCAGCAGATATCAGAAGAAAGATAATTTCTACTGCTGGGCCTCTATTTATTCCAAGAGATCAAAGAAACGTTAGATTGGGGGTGGAGGTGTTATGCAAGTGGCGGCTTGGGCTGATTGAATCTGATTGGCTGGCACCAATTGCTTCTTGCAATGCACGGAGAATCAGCTTACTGTAATAAACAGACAGAGTACACGCTAAGCCGATTTTCTCCAAAAAAGTCAAATACTGACATGATGTAAATCCACACTTGAAACTAAGTTGATAAAGTAACTGAACATTCATCTTAATTTTTAACATGGGAGCTACAATAGGAATGTAAAGTTAGACACATTTATGGAAGACACTCAGGTGTAACTCCATAGAGTTACTACCATCACACATGTTCAGATGCTGCATGCTCAGATGTAAGCACATAGGTGCCATGTGATGGTACTTGGGGTTAATGAGTTAAACAATGAATAGCTAAGGTTATATCCTACCTCACATTCCTGCCCTGCTTTCCCTTTGTCCTTCTCCCCACTTGCTCCCCATTTCACCACTGTCCTATCTTCCCCATTTCTTTTCTTTAATGCATTATTGTTTGATGGTGTGCATCACAGACCAATGCACAGCAACAGTAATGTGAAAGTACTTAAAAGTATTACATACAGCTGTACTCGAACCCAGCACCATCTGGCCCCAAAAAGGAATGAATTACTGCATTACCACATGCTGCCAGAGTCAGTTAAGTAGCAGGTGTATTCCAGAGACTCACTACTAACTGTCAGACTTTGTTCTTCCCTCTGTTTGATCCCCATTTCACCACTTTCCTATCTACTATATTTTAACATCTTTAATTTTGTCAATAAATAGAATCACTCACCACATGCATAAGTAGCATAAAAAACAATGGATCCCTTCACTTTTTGAGCTCCATGTTTGTGAGGAGGTGCACATAGTGCACTAATGCACAGCGACAGTGAGCAGTGGCAAAATGCAGCAGCACATCTTGTATAAACAACTCGTGTCATTGCATTATCACTCTGTAATGAAAAGTATTTTTAAGTATTAGATACACCTCTATTCGGACCCAGTACTTGCTGGGCCAAAAAAGAACGCATCAATGCATTAACACGTGCTGCCACATAGTTAAGTAGCAAGTGTATTTCATGGACTCAATACTAATTGTCAGGCTTTAGAAACGAGGCTCACATTTGCTCACTGCTTACCTACACGCAAACATGTGTATCTCACATGCATATGCACTTTGCTAACCATCATGAAAATGTGCTGCTCATCGTGCTATGTAAATATTTATATTATGCTGTATTACTGC
This sequence comes from Protopterus annectens, assembly GCF_019279795.1. NCBI lineage: Eukaryota > Metazoa > Chordata > Ceratodontiformes > Protopteridae > Protopterus > Protopterus annectens. Next base: position 685,894,293 of record NC_056744.1, on the reverse strand, counting down.
TGTTTACTGCCCATTTCATGTGTATGACATGAAATTACATATCTAAACATTTCAAACTGTGGGCCCTATCTAACAATATGTCACATATTTACAATACATCCTTCTGTTGCCACCCCCCCAAAGCACTGCAACCCTGGTGTCTCAGTACTTTTACCACAAATATATCAACCACAGTACAAAATGTAATATCAAACATTGTGTGCTATACAATGCACATCAATCTGGTGACAAGCAGAACTACAACTATTGACCCATATGTCTAAAAACACTTATGTGCAAGGCTAGGGAAGGAATCAGCATGGACCATACGCACAGGGACATAAAGTGACCTTCAACACACTTGACCATACCCATTTTGTTTTGTCAAGGGTACATCTTGCTTATTGAACCATATGAACTTCTTGGATACTGACCCCACAGATGGACAACAGATAACAGGACATACCATCTATGAATCTGGGCATTTTGAGGCAATGTTACAACTGCCTCATGTACACAGACAACCCCCTCCTCCTACCACCAAACACTAATACGTACGAGATATGCAGTTATACAGCCAAACTAGAGGCTAAGCTCTCTCAACCCAAGACTGGATCAGACAGTAAGAGGAGAAGGGAAATACTTGCATCACACCACCAGTCTTACATAGACCCATTAAACCAGCACCAGCAAAAAACACACATAAATACATGAAAACATACTCGGAGACTCTAAATAAAAATCTGCAAAACCAACAGAGACCTCCAAAGCAAACATCCAAGCAACCTCCATCCCCTAACACAAACCATGAAACACATACTTCACAAAACCAGTGTGCCATGCAATCACAGCCCTTAAGGCAAAATAATATACCCAACATACTAGTAATAGGTGACTCTATAGTCAGGCACACTGACGTCCCACTCACTAAGCTGAATAAGGAGAAGGTTACTGTTAGCTGCCTGTCAGGTGCCAGGATCCACCACATAACACAAGCACTCAGGTCACTCCAGAACAAGTACAAATATGACTCTGTCATTGTCCATGTTGGTGTGAATGACCTGAGCCGTACCTCCCTGGACTACACGAAGAGAGACATGGAAAAGCTTTCTGATCACATAGCCCAGGCTGGTATGACCTTGACCCTGAGTAGCAGCTTGCCCTCACCAAGAATGATACCACGGTATAAAGAAAAAAAATTCTCGATTTCAACAATTGGCTAAGTTTCTGGTGTCATTCAAAGGGGAATCCAGTGTCTGTCCGCCTGGGATGACATGCTCGACAAGCCATGCTGCTTCACTAGAGATGGCTTGCACCTGTCACCCTTATGCTTTCAAATACTGGCCAAGGCTCTTGCCACCCCCATAGTGCCTTTCTTAGGCAAGGCTCAAAAGACAAACCTACTGCCGTAAATAGCACAAGTAACAAAAAACTGAGGGTAATGCTACTCAATGCCAGAAGTCTAAACCTCAAAATGCATGCACTTGAGACACTCTTCAGTATGGAGAAAATCGATATATGTGCAGTAATATAAACCTGGTTTAAGGCTCCAGAGAGCACCCCAGCACTACCAGGCTACAACTCATACCATACATTTCGGCCACAGAACCCAAACCGAAATACAAAAGGTGGGGGCGTATCCATATTAATCAAGGATACCCACACCTCCAGGTTAGTGGCACAGCACGATGCTTCAGAGATCATCCACGTGAAACTAACAATGGGCAAAACTGCAATTCAAATTGTAGCTTGCTACAGATCACCCACCATGTCCCAGGACCCCCATTCCGTGTTTCTGGAAACACTGGGAAAAATAAAGGTCCTACCAGACACCCTAATATTGGGTGATTTCAATTACCCAAACATTAACTGGGAGAACTACTCAAGTACTAACTCCCTTGCCTAACTTTTCCTAGAATTTATAAACTCAAACGCCCTGGTTCAACTGGTCAACACTCCCACCAGAAGTGACAACATATTGGAGCTGGTCATCACCAACATGGGCGACCGGTGTTCCACACCAGAGGTCAACCACTCGCTGGTTATATCTGACCATAAACAAATCACTTTGGATATCCATATTCCGCCCCCACCCCTGGACAAGAAAACCACTGTGAAAAACTTTTCAAAAGCAAACTTCACATTACTTAAGACCAAGGTGGAAAGTTTCAAAGCCCCCATGCTGAAGGATAACACTGTCCAAGCTGCAAAATCCTTTAATAATGCATTCTACGGGCAACTACAAGAATGCATGGATCGTGCCATCCCAAGCAAAACCAAGACTCACTCCTCCAAGAAAAGGAAAACAGTCTGGTGGACTCCTGCCATAAACAAGCTATACAACAAATGGAGGAAACTAGTACAGAAACTCCCAAGAAGGAAAGACATCCCTGATCAGTGTCAGCAAGAAACTGCAATCCCTCATAAAATCATCCAAGGCGAGCTTTGAAAGAAAAATTGCCAAGGACTCCAAAGATAACCACAAGGCATTCTTTAGTTATGTCAAGAATCTAAGTGGCAATGCTCAGATCTGCTCGGAGTTAGTGCAGAATGGCACAAAATACACTGAACCGACTGATATCTCCAACATCCTGGCAGAGAGGTACAGCCCAAACTTCACCCCCCCCACCCTCAAAAGGGCCCATAACCATACCAGAAGAATGTAGAGTCCCTGAAATCACAGGCACTCAGGTTAAAACAGCCCTCTCCAAAGCCAAAAACACAGCATCAATGGGACCGGACGGTGTCCCAGGCTGCGTCCTACATGAGCTCAAAGACAAACTAACCCCTCATATAAACACACTGTTTAAACTCAGCCTCTCTACAGGCTACATACCCATAGAGTGGTGCACAGCAACGGTTATTCCGCTCCACAAAGGGGGAGCCACAACAGACCCTGGGAACTATTGCCCTATAAGTCTGACTAGCTTGGTCTGCAAGGCTATGGAGCGCATCATCATGGAACTCATTAACAGAGACATTGGGAACCTCCAAACACTGGATCCTACCCAGTTTGGCTTTGCTAAGGGCAGATCATGCCTCCTAAACCTGGTGGACTTCTTTGAGACAGTTACCAAGGCTAAAGACGAGGGAAAGGTAGTACACACAGCCTACCTAGACCTCGCTAAGGCCTTCAACACCATTCCCCATTCTGGTATTATAGACAAGCTCACCAGCCTGAACATAAACCCCTATGTCACAAGATGGGTTGCAACTGGCTCATGGAAAGAACCCACATGATGAGAGTTGCGGGACCTAGGTCCGACTCTAAACTGGTTACAAGTGGCATTCCCCAGGGCTCAGTCCTAGGACCCGTCCTGTTCGGAATATACTTCTCAGAGGTACAGGCAAGCACAAGAGGACTATGACTGACCAAGTTTGCAGGCAACTGCAAACTAGGGCTATAATTGACTCTCCGGCTGACACAGACATCCTCCAAAAGGGTCTCACTGAGATGGATTCCTGGTGTCAAAATCATGGCCTCAAGCTAAATGCCAAAAAGTGCATAGTCATCTCCTTTGGAAAAAACAAAGTACCCACAAACTACCACATAGGTGGTAGCCCCCTAAATATGGAAGATGTAATAAGGGATCTGGGGACCCAAGTAGATAGTAATCTCACCTTTGATAATCACATTGCCAAAGTGGTTAGAAAATCCTTCTATGTGGCCCACCTAATCACAAAAGGGTTCGCATCCAGATCAAAGGAAGTAATTGCGCCCCTCTACTCATCACTCATCAGAGCCATCATAGAGTACAATGCCCCATTTGGGATGTACCTTACAAGACACCTGAAACAGCTGGAAAGACCACAGAAGTACCTCACCAAGAGGATCACTGGCCTCAACAGATTCCCCTATGCAGCTTGACTGAAGAAACTCCAGTTGTACTCGGTCGCATACCATCTACTCAGAGGTGATCTCTGCCTGATATACAAGGCCATGTCCAACCCAGAATTGATGGAAATACTCCACCTAAAGAAAACCTTATCCCCTCGAACCACATGCTCTAGGGATCTAAACTTCACCACAACAATAAATAGGACATGCTGGAGGGATAGATTCCTGTCCCAGAGACTTTCCATGCTTTGGAACAAGATCCCAATCTATATTAGGCAGTGCTTCTCACTAACACTCTTCAAAAGAAACCTTGACGAGTGGATGCAAAACAGAAAGTTTACCTCGGGGATCACTTCAGTGGCTCTGCTGGACAGAGGCACAGGGAACTAATCTAAGGGGGTGGCGAAAGCCAACACATTCTGGATAGGCTTATTAATGCCTTCAGGCAGATAGCCTAGTACCAGCCTATGAACCTATGTTGACTTATCCAAGGCCTTTGACAATTTATATCTCATAATGAAGATCTCTTATGTGGGAATTAAGACATACAGTAGTACAGGGATAGACAACTGGCTCACTGACATAATGCACACTCTCAAAGTTGGGGGCTGCATCTCCACCATTTGCCAATAACCATTAAATTACCACAAGGATCTATACTGGGCCATCAACTGTTTGCAAACTACTTCCCTTAAGTGTAGGCAATGGTAGATGGCCTGAGGTTTATCAAGTCTGCAGATGACTGGTAACTAGATGCACTAATATAGAGTCCCCCAATGATGGTAACATATTACGGAAGGAGCTGCCACACACAAATGATTGGTTCCAAACTCATGAACTGAACCTTAAAGTACACAATGGCTCATTGTTCCCTTTGGCAATGAAGTTCCCTTGCTAATTATGATGTACATAGCACCCCTATAAGCTCAAACACAGTGTTGTGAGCCTTGGAAATACATGTTGATATCAATCTACACTTTCACCACTATGTGTCCATAGTGGTGACACACACATTCTGCATTGTGCACATCATACATATTGACATCACATCCAAGACCAGGGTGGTCATACCTTTGCTGCACTCTACCCTTATCAGACCACTATGCTCCCTTCTGTCTGTACCTCACCAGACACCTGCAGCAATTGGAGAAAACACAGTTTTATTCCTGGCAGACTTCACGGCCTCCAAACATGAGATACATGGAAAAACTGAAAGACCTGTCAGTGTATCATACAGGCTGCTGAGAGGTGACCTATACCTGCCCTACAGAGCCATCTCAGATCCTACCCTACTTGAAATTCTGCAGATCTGCAAATCAAATGGGACAAGATTAACTTGGTCCAGGATTCTCAATCTAGCCCGTGACATAAACAGAACATGCAGGGAGACAGATATATCCCCCAATGCCTCACACTCCTCAATGACCCTGTTCAAGCGCAACCTTGACTATTGGTTAGGTGATTGTAAAGTCACCTCTGGGGTGGTACCTATGTCCCTCATGGACAGGGCCATTTGGTGCTGCTCACAAAATTGCTCTGCAAACAACGACCATCCAACTATGCTCAATAAGGGTACTTACATTTTTACACAGCTAGGCTTCTAAACACTATATGACCATTAGGCTAGTAGCCTCCTATGTATATATGAAGCTGTGAGGCTATGCAGTTCTCCCAACATTTTGTCTCCCACATGGCCTGCTGATGTCACCTACTTTAAGTACACCTGCAGTCTTTTAAAAGTCAGACCTGTTTTGTGGCACTTGTATAATGTACTGTGTTCTGCAGTCTGTGTACTTAGGTAGGCTTTCTGTTCTCACTACAGTCAACTGGGCATTTGTGTGTGTGTGTGTGTGTGTGTGTGTGTGTGTGTGTGTGTGTGTGTGTGTGTGTGTGTGTGTGTGTGTGTGTTTACTAGGCTAACAACCTCAAGGGTCTTTTTAAGCCTACCCATGCATCCCAAATCTCTGACAAGTTTTGATACTCTTAAAGTGTAAGCATGGGCCTGGTAGATGAACCATTTACAGGTTACCTGTGCCCATTAGAGACATAGGTGCCAAACCAGGGATGAATTTCCAGTTAAAAAAAAAACACAGATAAAACACTCAATATATAAAAACGGATATGCCAGTGAATAAAGCTGCAACCGCAAAGAGTATAACAAAACTTTAATAAAATTACTCTGGCGCCTCTCCAAAAAAGCCTTCCAGGAGTCAATGATTCATAAAAAAAAAAACATTTTCTTTTTGTTTGACTAATAATTTTTTTTAATTCAATCAATGTATCTATCAGCAGCAACAGCAGCGGACTGCCATGGGGACGTCCTTCGCACCAATGTGCGCTAATTTAGTGATGGGTCTTTTTAAGATTGAATTCCTTTATAAAGTTAGATTTTTTAAGGATTTTGTAGTTCTGTGTTGTAGATATATAGATGATTTGATTTTTTTATGTAAGGGCTGCTTCAATGTAGCTTCTTTTTGTTAATAGTTTTAATGATAATTGGTTTAAGCTGGAATTTGATGGTTTACAAATGGGCAAATCAGTTATTTATCTAGATGTTAAATTAGAGGTAGTGGGTAATGCTGTAGTCACCAGTATCCATAGGAAATCTACTAGTGAAATATGCATTTTGGATATAATAATAGCTGTCACCCTCCCCATACATTACAGGCTCTACCTTATAATTAATTACTTAGAGTTAGTAGATTATGTAAAGATGTTAAAATATTGAAGAGGGAAATTTTGAATACTTGTACTGCCTTTAGACAAAGGGGGTATAATGAAATGTTAATTATGGAATCTTTAAAAAAAACTATTAGATTTTTATTTTGGGACAGTTAATATTAATGAAAACACCAGATTTTCTGTAGAGAAAACTAGTGGGAATATAAGTAGGAATGTACAATATGTAATAGAAGGGAATATTTTGTAACTACATTTAATGTCTTGTGTTAGGAAATAGTAGATACTGTTAGATATTATTGGCCTTTCCTTATTGATAATAGGGATGGGGTAAAGAACCTATTCAGTGTTCTGGTTATTTCCTACAAGAGAAGTAGGAATATTAAAGACATGGTAGTACATAACACATTAATGACCCCTAGTGATAAGTTGATTATACACCTTAGTAAATTTGGAACTTTCCCTTGTGGAAAATGTTCAGTATGTGCTAATATAGTTAGATCTTTTGATAGTATTAATAAAATTAGATTCTGTCCCACATCTTTGTATACATGCACTACTAAATCAGTAGTGTATGCCCTTTCATGTCCTTGTGGCCTGTTTTATATAGGGGAAACAAAAATAAATTTTAAATTGAGGCTCCAAGAGCATGCTAGGGATATTAAAAATAATAACTTTGTAAATCCTGTTGCCTTGCACTTTAATTTGAGACATAATAGTGATTTTTCTGTTTTAAAAACAAGTATCCTAGAACAGGTTTTATCTAGGGATGAAGGTGTGTTAAAAAAAGAAGTTGTTATACAAAGAGACACTACTTATTTTGAAATATAACACTTTGTCTCCGGATGGATTGAACAATGAATGTAACTGGAGAGTTTTTCTTTAAAAATTTGAATAGTTTAATTGCTTGATTGTTTAATTGTGTTAAATTGTGTGTATTATATATATATTTGAGCTGTTTTTGTTATGAATCAGTGACTCCTGGAAGGCTTTTTTGCCGAGGCACCAGAGTGATTTTTATAAGTTTTGTTATACTTTTTGCGGTTGCAGCTTTATTCACTGGCATAGTAGTTTTTATATGAATTTCCAGTTTCCCATCCAGTTGTCCAAGTTGCACTTGAATTGTGTTACCATTCTAATCCCATGGATGGACAGTATTTTGATGCTTGCACATACCTGCACATCCATTTCATGCAGGCCTCACAACTTTTTCTCTCCAACAGGCACTGCTGATGTCATCCACTATAAGTTGACTTGTGTTGTGGCTCTTGCATAAAGTACTGAGTTCTGTAGTCTGTGTACTTAGGTAGGAGTTCTGTTCTCACTGCAGTCAACTGTGTGCATCTGTGGGTGTTTCTAGCCAGAAGAGCAAAAGTGTGTATCACTGCAGTTACCACTCAAATCCCATGAGTTAACAGTGTTTTGATACTTACATATGCCTACAGACCCATTTCATGCAGGCCTCCCAACTTCTTCAATCCAACATGCACTGCTGATGTCATCCAGTATAAGTTGACCTGCAGCCAGATAAAAGTCAGACTTGTGCCATGGTGCGTGAGTAAAATACTGAGTTCTTGTAGTCTGTATGCTTTGGTAGGTAGGGGTTCTGTTCTGTGTGTGTGTGTGTGTGTCTGTGTATAGCCAGAAGAGCAGAAGTGTGTATCCTGTAGTTACTGCTCCAGTTCCATGAATTGACAGTGTTTTGATACTTGCACATGCCTGCAGATCCATTTCATGCCAACCTCCCAACTTCTTCTCTCCAATATGGCACTTGTATAAAGTACTGTGTTCTATAGTCTGTTTGCTTAGACAGGTAGGGGTTCTATTCTCACTGCAGTCAACTGGGTGTGGGTGAGCTGTTGCTTGACATTACAGAGAGAATTTTATACCATGTGGGACACTGTTATATTCTCCTCAACAGACACTGCTGATGTCATCAGCTATAAAGTGTTGTCTGAGACAATCCAAGTCAGCCTTATGCCATAGTGCTTGCATAAAGTACTGCATTCTGTAGTCCATGTACTTAGATAGGCAGGGGTTCTATTCTCATTGCAATTAACTGTGTGTGTTTGTGTACTTGCTTAACAGAGGAGAAAGCAATTTACAATAACATGTGGGACATTGCTTTTACCATCTTCCTCTCAAGGGTCTATATTATATCATCAAACACTTAAAAAAGCAAATGATGAATAATCAACCCCATGTAAGCGAAAGCTTACAATCTCAAAAGCTCAGAACAATGATTTTTTTTTTCCAAGGAAAAAAAAAAATCACTGTTCCAAAATTCTGAGATTGCATTACAGTGCCAAAAATGGCACAGTAACTAAAGCGGCCAAGTGAATTCTTTCCCTGGGAAAGAATTTGCTTAAAAGCCACTTCGCTATTTTGCCTTTTCGTTGTTTTAAGTTCGACCAAGATGCATTCAATAGAATGCATCTTTGGTCATCTAACAGGAACCCCCTCTGAATGGACTCTGCTGATTTGTGTATGTGCAGTATTTACATAAGTGTGGGGTTAGAGATGTTCTGCAGTCCAGGCACAAGTCACCTTATCCTTTCCAATATAGATTTCAGGAACAGGGCTTTCAGTATATCCATGTACATCATGGAATGGTTTGCAGCACCTGAGTTTTCTTGATGTGAAACCTCCATGGTCTGTCCAGCTGCTCCAGGTGTCTGGTGAACTTCAACCAAGTATCCACAGTGGTATCCTGATGCATGCAATTATAGACACATCCTGACTCCTGATCTGTGAGATAGACCAACATGTCATCACAGACCTTCACTAAATGGACACTAGTAATATCCTGACTGTGTGCAACAGACATGTGTGAGTTTTTGATGCTGCATCTATGTCTGTTACATCTGCCACATGTCCTCAAATCATCCTGTGGAACTTGAAAAGGGCAAGGCAGTCAACAGGAGTCCACACTGAGATATTCACTCCACAATGACAGATGTGGCCATCAACACCTATAAAACCAAGTGGGTGGAACAGTGGATCACAGGTGTAGCATCTAAATATGTAGAAATGTGTGACGTGACCAATATCTTATGTCCAGTGATCAAGTGTGTACATCAGGGCTGTCTGCTAGGCCCTTTTCTGTCCATGATTGAAATCACAGATGTCAAGAATGACATACAAATTCTGTGTCCCTACATCTGTCTGGAAGACTACAGATTGTGGACAATCATAGACTCCAGCTGTAATATTAGTATAATAAAGACATAATCAACACACATCAAAGATTGCTGCCACAGCCATGACAACACATGGGATGAAAAAAAATATGTAGAGATTTATGTAGATGTCGCACCTTAGCAGACCAGTTGTTATATGGCCTGTGTCCTGGGATATATGGTATAAGGAATGCTCACCAGCATGTGTCCATGGTGGTGAGTACTCCCTTGTATGTAACACAACTACTGAATATGTGCAGGACATACACATGACAGGACATAATACCTTCATAAGCCACACAACACAACCTTCACCTCCTCTGGTTAATTTAAAACCACAACTAGGATCCAAAAATATACTTCTTAAACTGCTTTTACGAAATTAAATGAAGACCACGGAGTAAAAAACAGAAAATAATTTTTTCTAGCACCTCGGTGTTACCACCTTCACGGAATAAAAAACTATAAAAAACTCTACTTTTTATATTCTATTAATAATTACATTTCATTAATCAATTAAAAAATAAAAAACAATTATCTCATTAAAGCAAGCATTTCCATTTCAGTTCATTATTTAAACCATTGGGAATTAATGTCTTATATTTTAAAATATAAATGCTTTCCTTATACAACAATTTCTGTTTTAATATATCTTCTTTAACATCTATGCATTCTATCTGTTCCAAAACAGTGCCATACAATAAATTAACATAATTTTTTATGAAACATTTTAAAATGTGAAGCAATTACTTTATCTTCCCTACAATTTTTTTATATCCCTCAAATGCTCCATGAACCTTATACAAAACTCTCTCTTTGTTTCACCTATATAGTATAGGTGACAGAGACACCTCAAGGCATATATTTACCAGAAAGGCTCATCCAGACTCTGCTACACTTTGCTATGAAGGAAAGGGTAGTTTGCTTATATTTGTTGTATTTTGTATTACTTTATTGCCTTTTTATATTTTGAATACTGTGGTTTGTTTTCTTTAGCTTGTATTTTACTTGCATTCTGCTTTAACTGCATATTAAAACTTCAAAAGAGACCACAGCTCTGTCTCTTCTGAGTCAGGCAGAAATTAGAACTGATCAATTAAGAACTCATTCATAAGATAGAAGAGGTCACTTAAGGTTAATCATTTGTGAACTGGGGTGGTGGAGCTAGGAACTAAACCTTTTATTTAAGGGGTAAAATAAAACATTTCAGAGCTTTACCAGAAAGACTCATCCAGACTCTGCTACACTTTGCTGTGAAGGAAAGGTTAGTTTGCTTTATTTGCTGTGTTTTGTATTACTTTATTGCCTTTTTATATTTTGAATACTGTGGTTTGTTTTCTTTACCTTATGTTTTACTACTATTCTGCTTTAACTGCATATTAAAACTTCAAAAGAGACCACAGCTCTGTCTCTTCTGAGTCAGGCAGAAATTTTTCCCCATCCTCCCACCCAGTTACAGTTGTCTTGTTAAATACCACTGTCTTTCTAGTTGCCTGCACCTTATGTTAATTTGACTATATATCTCATTTCCTCTCTGCTTTCACTGGCTTGCGGGAGTAAGCACAAAATTATCATTTTTGAAATCACTCCCCTTCAACTATTTAAATTTATTGGCCATCCTACTGTATTCCATAGTACCAGAATACAAAAGTGACCACACCTTTCAATCTTGCTGTTTTAAAAATAGTAACTCTCCACTAAACCTTAACTTTTTAAACAGGTAAAACTTAAGTTACCTACTTTCACATCTAACTTCTCTAGTGCACACTGCAGTGTGCATTTTTTTCATCTTACCTTTAAGGATTCCTGTGACTAGCAATTGCTCTAATACCTGCTGGAAAGCACTAGGAAGCCTTAAACTGATACAAGCACTCAACTCTCCTTGTTAATAAGGAGAAATTAATCGTAGGCACTAAACAGCCTATAACTGCAATGTACCTTGCTAAGGTAAGGGAAAACAGCTCCTGTACTTTACAAAAAAAAAAAAAAAAAAAGCACCAAATCAGGCATGTCCAAGGGTCGGCTTCTGGTGATTTCTCCTGTTCACCTGGTGAATCTGGGCATACTGGGGCAATGCAGCAATTGCCTCATGTACACAGACAACTATCTCCTCGTACCACCCAACATTACAACCTGTGAGAGATGCACTTACATAGCCAAACTGGAAGCAAAGCTCTCTCCACCCAAGATTGTGCTAGACAGTCAAGAGGAGAAGGTTAACACCCACACTACACCTCAAGCAACACATAGCCCTTCTAAACCCACACCACCAACACCCACATATAGCAACACTAAATCCACATATGCGGAGGCTCTAAACTGTAACCTGCCCAAGCAACAAGGACCTCTGAAGCTCAAACGCAAACAAACAGCAATTACAACCAAAGTGTCACACAGCTCACAACACCAGTATGTCACCCAGCAACAGCCCCTAAGGCAAGACAATGTACCTAACACTTTAGTCATAGGTGACTCTATAGTCCGGCACACTGATGTCCCACTCACCAGGTTGAACAAGGAGAAAATTACAGTCAGCTGCCTGTCAGGTGCCAGGATCCACCACATAATACATGCACTCAAGTCTTTCCACAACAAGTACAAATATTACTCTGTCATTGTCCATGTTGGAGTGAATGACTTGAGAGGTACCTCCCTGGACTACATGAGAAGAGACATGGAAGAGCTCTCAGATCATGTGGCCCAGGCAGGTATGATCCTAGCCCTGAGTAGCATCCTGCCTTCACCTAGAATGATACCACAATATAAGGACAAAATGATTGACTTCAACAATTGGCTAAGCTTCTGGTGTCATTCAAAGGGGATCCAGTATCTGTCTGCCTGAGATGACATGTTCGACAAACCATTATGCTTTGCCAGAGACGGTCTGCACCTGTCGCCCCTGGGATTCAGGTTACTGGCTAAGGCTCTTGCTACCCCTATAGTGCCTTTTTTAGGCAAAGTTCAAAGGACAAAACCACCATTGTAACAGGTACAAGCATGCAAAATCTGAAGGTAATGCTACTCAATGCTAGAAGTCTAAACCTCAAAATGCACTCTCTCTCGAGGCACTCCTAAAAATGGAGAACATCGATATCTGTGCAGTAACTGAGACCTGGTTCAAGGCTCCAGAGAGCACCCCTGCAATACCAGGCTACAACTCTTACCACACTTTTCAGCCACCAAACCAGGACCAAAACACTAAAGGTGGAGGAGTGTCCATATTCACCAAGGATATTCACAACACCAGGCTAGCTGCCCAACACAATGCGTCTGAAATTCTCCAGGTGCAACTAGCACTAGGTAAGACTGCAATCCAAATTGTAGCTTGCTACAGATCCCCCACCATGCCCCAAGATTCTCATTACACCTTTCTAAACATACTGGAATATATTAAGATAGAACCAAACACCCTAATACTGGGTGGTTTTAACTACCCTGCCATTAACTGGGAAAACTACTCGTGTACCAACACGCTTGCCCAGCGGTTCTTGGAATTCATAAATTCCAATGCCCTGGATCAACTAATCCATAGTCCCACCAGGGGCTCAAATATCCTCGACCTGGTCATTACCAACACGGGAAATCAATGCTCCACATCTATGGTCACCCCCTCGTTAGTCAGGTCTGATGATATGCTAATCACCCTTAACATCCACATCCCACCCCCACCCTCCAGTAGGGAAACCTCCATAAAAAACTTCACCAAAGCCAACTTCATGCTACTCAAGTCAGAAGTGACAAACTTCATTACATCCATGCAAACGGGAACTGAAAGTTCGACTGCTGAATCCTACACTAAGGCACTGTACGAGCACATCCACTCATGCATGAATCATGCCATACCAAATAGAACCAAGATGCTCTCCTCCAAAAAAAGGAAGCCAATCTAGTGGTCCCCTGCCACAAGCAAATTTTATAACAAAGGGAAGAAACTGTTGCAGAAAAGAGAAAAATCCCAGGATGTAAAAAACTCCCTTACCAGCCTGAGTAAGAAGCTGAGATCCCTCATAAAATCCTCCAAAGCTAGTTACGAAAATAAAGTTGCCAAATATTCCAAAGACAACCACAAGGCATTCTGTAACTATGTCAAGAATCTAAATGGCAATGCTCAGATCTGCTTTGAGCTAAAACAGAATGGCATTAAATATACTGATCCCAAGGATATTGCCAATATCCTGGCAGACCGATTCAGTGCCAACTTCACCCTCCTCTCACCCCCTAAATGGCCCATCTCAATACCGGAAGATTGCCAAATTCCGGTAATAATGGCCACACAGGTAAAAAACACACTCTCCAAAGCTAAGAATACAGCATCCATGGGACCAGATGACATGCCGGGCTGTGTACTACATGAACTACAGTATGAACTGGCAACTCACCTAAGTGTCATGTTTAATCATAGCCTCACCTCAGGTTTTGTGCCCACTGAGTGGCGCAGAGCTACAGTTATCCCACTCCATGAGGGGGGATCCATCTTGGATCCCGGAAACTACTGTCCCATCAGTCTGACGAGCCTTATATGCAAGGCCATGGAGTGTATTATCGTGGAACTTATAAACAAAGACATTGGCAACCTTCAAACACTGGACCCCACCCAGTTTGGGCTCATGAAGGGCCGATCTTGTCTCCTGAACCTGATTGACTACTTCAAATCAGTCTCCAGAGCCATGTGCAAGGGTAAGGTGGTCCACACAGCCTATCCAGACTTTGCCAAGGCCTTTGACACCATCCCCCACTCTGGAATCATAGATAAACTTACTTACTTAAGCTGGACATTAACCCCTACATCACCCAATGGGTTGCCAACTGCCTTACTGACAGAATCCACACTGTAAAAGTAGCCGACTCCAAATCCAGCTCCAGACAAGTGACAACCGGAGTACCTCAGGGTTCAGTCCTGGGACCGCTCTTGTTTGGCATCTACTTCTCTGAAGTACAGGCCAACACTAAGGAACTCTGGCTAACAAAGTTCACAGATGACTGCAAACTGGGAGCCATTATTGAATCCCCAAATGATGTGAATACTCTACAAAAGGGCCTTACAGAAACAGATGCTTGGTGTCAGAGCCATGGGCTCAAGCTCATTGCCAAGAAATGTATAGTTATCCCCTTTGGGAAAAAAACATGTACCCATGAATTACCACATAGGTGGCAGTACGCTAAACACCGAAAGTGTGATAAGAGACTTAGGGACACAGGTGGGCAGTGGTCTCACCTTCGATAACCACATCACCACAACAGTCAGGAAATCCTTCTATGTGGCATACCTCATCACTAAGGGCTTTTCATCCAGAAAAAAGGAGGTCATTGTCCCACTGTACTCATCCCTCATTAGACCCATTATAGAATACAATGCCCCATTTGGTATGTACCTCTCAAGACATCTGCAACAACTGGAAAGGCTGCAGAAATACCTCACTAAAAGAATCACAGGCCTAAAGCAGATGCTCAATTCTGACTGCCTTAAAAAATTCCAGCTATACTCTGTCATATATTGTCTACTCAGAGGCGATCTCTGCTTAACATACAAGGCCATGTCAAACCCAGAGCTGTTGGACATGCTACACTTAAAGAAATCCCAATCCCTCAGAGCCACACGCTCCAGGGATCTAAACCTTGTCATCACAATAAACAAAACATGCTGGAGGGATAGGTTCCTGACCCAGAGACTCCCCAGACTCTGCAATAGACTGCCCATACATGTCAAGCAGAGTGCCTCTTTGGCCCTCTTCAAAAGGAACCTTGACGATTGGATGAGTGAAAAGAAATTCACCCCGGGGATCATCTCAGTTGCCCTGCTAGACAGTGGTCCAGAGAAGTAAATAGTGTGGAAAGAAATAGCCAGGGAATTGTTATGGCTAGGCTTGTATAGGCCCTAAGGCCTATACAAGCCTAGTACCAACCTATGAACCTATATTTCCCCTTTATTCTTACAAGAAAAAGTGCCCATAGGTTCAAATTTAACATTATTCATGCTGTGAAATGTACCCACAATATGTGTACATATATTGCATTGCCACATTTGAAAGTTGCTTTAACTAATGGTGCCCTTATTATTTCCATGGCAGGCATATTGAGCATACCATGTACTACCATATCTCTCAAGTTTTTGCCCCTGGTATATGAGGAAAAAAGGTTTTCGTGCAAAAATAGTTGCCAAAAATGTATCTTGTATTAAGTACTTCCAGTAGGGTTCTATTAATTCCACCATTTCTTTGCTTTTAATATTATAAACTGACACAAAATATATTGGATCCACCAAGCATTGTTTATCCATTTAATTTCTTCTACCTGTAAAAGTTACTCTATTACTCCCCCTTTCTCTATTTGTTCCTCTTATTTCATCCCATATGGGCTTCTTGTATGTCATTAATATCATAACCTCTTGCTAAAAACATTTTTATGGTTTTGTTCATCTCTTGTATCAGCAAGACTTTATCATTACATCATTTCAAAATTCGTAGCAATTCTCCATAGGGTAAAGCTTTCAAAACATGGGGTGGGTGATAATTATAGGTTCATAGGTTCATAGGTTCATACTAGGCTATCTGCCCGAGGGCATTTACAAGCCTAGCCCATAGTTTTGTGGCTTACGCCACCCCTTTAGTATGGGGAACTATACCCATTATTTTGCTGTGCCTCTGTCGAGCAGTGACACTGAGGTAATCCCTGGGGTATATCTGCGATCTCCCATCCATTGGTCAAGATTTCTCTTGAACAAGGCCAGCGAGGTGCTCTGCCTCACATATACTGGGATTTTGTTCCACAGCATAGGGAGTCTTTGGGTGATGAATCTATCCCTCCAGCACGTCCTATTAATGGCCGTGTCGAGGTTTAAGTCTCCCGCCCTTGTGGCTCTGACGGATCTAGATTTTTTGAGGTGAAGCATATTCATCAAATCTGAGTTTGACATGGCCTTGTATGTTAGGCAAAGGTCACCTCTGAGCAAGCGGTAGGCGACTGAGTAGAGCTGGAGTTCTTTCAGTCGGGCAGCATAGGACAGATGTTTGAGACCCTTTATCCTTTTGGTAAGGAACTTTTGTGGCCTCTCCAGCTGCTGCAAGTGTCGGGTCAGATACATTCTGAATGGGGCATTGTACTCAATCATTGGTCTGATGAGTGATGAGTATAGGGAGACTATGACCTCCCTTGATCTAGATGAGAATCCCTCCATGATAAGGTGGGCAATGTAGAAGGTCTTCCTAACTACTTTAGCTACATGGGTGTCGAATGACAGACTACTATCAACCTGGGTCCCCAGGTCCCTGATAACTTCTTCTGTGCTCAGTGGATTGCCACCTATTTGGTAGCTAGGGGTAACCTTGTTTTTCCTGAAGGGTATGACTATGCATTTTTTGGCATTTAACTTTAGGCCATGGCTCTGGCACCAGTTATCCATTTCTGTGAGACCCTTCTGAAGGATATCTGTGTCAGATGTGTTTTCTACTATGGCGCCCAGTTTGCAGTCATCTGCAAACTTTGTCAGCCATAACCCTCCTGTGTTTGCTTGTACTTCGGAAAAGTAGATGCCACTGGTAGCATGAAGGTACTGACTACTGTCCACAAATTTTCTATGGACATTTGTCATGATTTTCCTGTTTTCTTTCACTTCTAACACAAGATCCAAATATATAACTTTATCACCCCTCTGTAGGCCATCAATTGCTAAACCAAACAGATTTTTGTGTAGTTCTACTATAAAATTTTCTACTTCATGCCAACCATTTTCACATACAAATATTAAATCATCTATGTAATGAAAATAAAAGTTAACATATTTCTTCACAAAATCTAACTTAAATAAAAAAGTAACTTCAAAAAAAGCCATGATAAGATTAGTGTACATGGGGCAAAAGCTGCCCCATGGCCGTACCTTGTTTCTGCCTATACAATACATTATCAAAATAAAAATAATTATTTTTCAGGCAGAAATCTACCATATCTGAAATAAAATTTCAAAAGGGACTATCCCCTAAAAAATACTTAATCGCATCTATTCCGTCCTTATGCTTAATGCTTGTATATAAGCTCTTGACATCCAGAACTAGCCAATATTTTTTTTTATTCCATACTATGGGAGTAATTTTCTTCAGAAAATCAAAACTATCCTGTATATATACTGGTGATTTCTGAACACAGGGCAACAAAACTTTATGTAACACCAGACCAATATTATGCAAGAAATACTTGCAAGCCGAAATTATAGGTCTGCCAGGGGGATTCTCTAAACTTTTATGTACTTTAGGCAAGCAAAGGAAAACAACTTTTTCACTGTTCCTATTGAACAGTCTTTCTCTTACATTCTTTCAGTAAAATAACCTAACCTCACACTCCTGTCCAATATTTTTCCATAATTAATCATTGCTTGTTCATATTTTTCCTTATCACATTTCACATATACCTCAGCATTATCTAAATGATCCATACACATCCTATAATACTATAATACATTCATAATCACTGTCTTGTTTCCCTTATCCGCTGGTTTTATTATTAAATCTTTTCTATTTTGTAATGTCTTCAATGCCTGCCATTCTTTTAAAGTCAAATTGTAACTTATTTTTCTGTTTATCTTTTAATACATTGTCACAAATACCTTTCCCCCCAAACCTATCATGGAGTTAAAATGTGATATATGGGCATTATCAAAAGAGGGAATATATTTGCTTACAGCTGGAATGGTGGACACAACAATCTTGCAGTATGCATTTAAAATTTCCACCTCATTCTCACTTTCATCAACAAAAAGTTCCCCCACATCTTCACAGCAAGAAAAAAAACTATCATCTGAATCACTATTGAGTAATGACACATTATTGTTACATACATTGCTTCTATTCAAATGCATAGAAAAATGGTACCTTAAATATAACTTTCGAATAAATTTAAACATTTCCTGCTTCACTATATGGCCCCTCGGTATTACTGTGGGCACAAATTTCAGTCCAAGGGTCAAAACAGCTGTTTGTTCTTGTGTTAAACTATATCTAAATAAGTTTAACACTAAATTAGATTCAGTACGTACCTTAACATCTGAATCTCTTATTATAATATTGTCCGGTACCTTGGCCTTGTTTGAAATCTGTTTTTTGTTCTCCATCTGAATTGTAGCCATTATTTCCACCATTCCGATTCCATTTCTGACCTTGCTGATGTTGGTGCTGCTCACCCTGGTCCCGAAATGTCTGTCGATGTTCCTCTGGCCTCTGTGGCTGGGGTAAATCAGGAAACTCCTCATTCTCATCTGTCCCATAGTAGCTGGCTCCCTCTGAATGCGCAAATGAAGTGGAAGCAGTCTTTTTAAAACTTACACACTGACGTTGCTGATTTCTTGGCTTCCCATTGGTTTGGGGCACAAAAGCGCACCCTGCTTCATAATCGTTAGTGTCCCCTGTCAGTTTTTTTTTTTATATACTCAATAATGTCCGCTTCCAAAGCAAATAACTACTTATTCACTTTTTCCAAGTTGTTGATATTTTGTACACTTAGAGAGCTGCTTATGGTCTGAGAAAGTGAAGCCAGTTCCTGTTTTAAACTTTTATGCTTCACTTGATCTCTTTCCAACAGTATATGTAGGCATTATACCATGCATTTATGTGAGGTGTTCAGCCAGCGTTCCCTGGACAGTTTTTCCACTGGGCAATTTAAGTTGAAAGGTATACTGGGATTTTTAATGAAACGCAGACCTCTAGGTGTAATGTCCAGGTCTATATAACATTGCAATCCCAGTATAATTAAATAAGATCTTGTTTCTTTTTCCAGTAATCTTTCAAATTTTTTACATATTTCCATTTTCTCAGTAGGGATTGCATTTAACATATGCCTCACAGAAACAAAGGGATCAGTCACTCTCTTTGCTTTCTCATAAACAAATCAAAAAGGGGACCAGTACCTTGACTTGCTGGGCAGTTTTCCAAAATTTGCCCAAATACATGTGCAGAATTGTTAATTAATATATGCCTTGAGGTGTCCCTGTCACCTATATTATATAGGTGAAACAAAGAAAGAGTTTTGTATAAGGTTCATGGAGCATTTGAGAGATATAAAAAATTGTAGCGAAGATAAAGTAATTGCTTCACATTTTAAAATGTTTCATAAAAATTATGTTAATTTATTGTACGGCACTGTTTTGGAACAGATAAACTGCATAGATGTTAAAGAAGATATATTAAAACAGAAATTGTTGTATAAGGAAAGCATTTATATTTTAAAATATAAGACATTAATTTACAAAGGTTTAAATAATGAACTGAAATGGAAATGCTTGCTTTAATGAGATAATTGTTTTTTATTGTTTAATTGATTAATGAAATGTAATTAATAATAGAATATAAAAGGTAGAGTTTTTTTGTAGTTTTTTATTCCTTGAAGGTGGTAACACCAAGGTGCTAGAATAAATTATTTTCTGTTTTTTACTGCATAATACCTTTATAGTTCACAGCCTTCATCACACCAAAACCTGAGTACAATGCACCCTTCCTCATGTCCCTCCATACACATCTTCCAATGATGTGTAACTGAAATGTACGTCCTTTGTCACTGTGAGCTGTCACACATGAATTTGCACATACCTAGGTATTAGTTTTGTTTCATAAACATTACTGTCTGATGGCAAAGAACCCCCATTGAGATGTAATACCACATTCATGTGTGTTATCTATTTCAGTGATGCACTCATGACATACATAGCTGTTTAATGACATTAATTGCATGGTTTACATTGACAACAGTGCAGATTGTGCCATATATATCTCTGCCATGCACACCAGTCAACTAACCTGTAGTGATCATAATGTCAAGTGTGTCTCCTCACACCTCCTGCATATATTACTATCAGGAGAGTGTGCCTGATTACACTCCTAGATTGCTGACATGTCCTAATAGTTGTACAAGTGTGCAGATCCATCTATGCTCACCAGAAACACATATGCTGTGTCCAAAACATGGGTATTACTGGTAGTATTATTCTGATGTTGTCCATGATTGTGCGTGATGGTTTTACTGTGGGTCATGAGCTTGTATCTGTGTTCAACTTGTTGGAGGCATCTGCTGACAGTACAGGCATACTCACTCAAATCATTTTGCACAGCTTAACAATATCCATCCACCACCAATTGTATTTAACATCCATGATGCATGTCCTCTCCATTGTTGATGTCTTGATGCTTATATCACACAGACATCCTCCACTGTTATGTCAACTTGTGTGATAGTCAAATCATATACATTTGTCACAATGCAGTCTGTACTGTGCCATGTGGAGATGTGATTAGTGTTCCTGCTGCAACTATCTTCCTTTCACATTTCCTCATGTGCTGTACATTACAATGTTTCATCTGTCTTCCTTTCCAGTGTTCATCCCTAAACTTCATCTGTGTCACTATTCAATAAACACACTTCCCATGACTGTTTCTTATAAATGTCAGTCCATGTACCCTTACAGATCATTGACACAACTTGTACAGACTACCTGGAATGGGATTCCACAATACTGTGCCTGCAACATAATATATTAATACATGAAAAACCTTGGTGGTTCTTGTGGCATTCTGTGCCATCCCGCTAGCTCAATATGCTGCAGTGTACACATACACTGTCTTGTCCTGGTCCTGCAACATAATACATTAATATATGAAAACCCTGGTGGTCCATGTGTCATTCCACACAATCCCGCTATCCCAGTATGCTGGAGTGTACACATACAGTGTCCTGTCCTAATACACTGTCCTGTCCTCATAACATAATACATTAATATATGAAAAAACCTAGTGGTCCATGTGACATTCCACCCAATCCCACTAGCTCAGTATGCTGGAATGTACACATACACTGTCCTGTCCTGTTTCTGCAATGTAATACATTAATATATAAAGAACCATTGTGGTCCTTGTGGCATTCCATGCAATTCTGCTAGCTCCGTATGCTGGAGTGTGCACATACATTGTCCTGTACCGATAGTGTATTCAGTACAGGACAGTGTATGTGTACACTCCAGCATACTGTCTTGTCCCTGCAACATAGTACATTAATATATTAAACACCCTGATGGTCCCTGTGCATTCTGTGCAATCCTGCTATCCTAGTATGCTGGAGTGTACACAAGTGTACACATATACTGTTCTGTCCCTCCAAAATAATACATTAATATATATATAAAAAAAAACATGGTGGTCCTTGTGTGTATTCTGTGTAATCCCAGTAGCCAAGTAATCTGGAATGCACTTATACATACAGTGTCCTGTCCTGTCCCCACAACATAATACTCTAATATATGAAAACCCTGGTGGTTCTTGTTGTGGCATTCCATACAATCCTACTAGCCCGGTATGCTGGAATGTACACATACACTGTCCTGTCCTGATACACTGTCCTATCCTGTCCCCATAGCATAATACATTAATATACGAAAAACCCTGGTGGTCCTTGTGGCATTCTGTGCAATGTCAATATCTCAGTTTGCTGTGCTGTCACTAACTAGGTGTGTGTATGTGTGTGTGTGTGTGTGTGTGTGTGTGTGTGTGTGTGTGTGTGTGTGTGCGTGTGTGTGCGTGTGTGTGTGTGTGTGCGTGTGTGTGCGTGTGTGTGTGTGTGTGTGCGTGTGTATAAGTGGTAGATAGATAGGTGTGTGTGTGTGTGTGTGTGTGTGTGTGTGTGTGTATGACAGGTAGATAGGTACATGTTTGTGTGTGAGTGTGCGTGTGTGTGTGTGTGTGTGTGTGTAAAAGTGGTAGATAGGGATGTTTTTGTGTGTGTGTTTGTGTAAGAGGTAGGAAGGTAGGTGTGTGTGTGTGTGTGTGTGTGTGTGTGTGTGTGTGTGTGTGTGTGTGTGTGTGCGTGTGCGTGCGTGTGTGTGTGTGTGTGTGTGTGTGTGTGTGTGTGTGTGTGTGTGTGTGTGTGTGTGTGTGTGTGTGTAAGAGGTAGGTAGGTAGCATTCCTCTCAACTATCCAGATTTATGCCCCATATTTTTGGTCTATCCCTCATAACATTTGTGATTTTCTGCAAAATCATTGAAGACTGAAGTTACTAAATAATGACAGACATCATATCCTTTAGAAAAATGCATACTAGCAGATATCTTGTTATTCTACCAACATTCTAAGTTCACGAGAGCAATATTTAAAATCTGTCCCTATTTATTTAAGGCTTTGTTCAGATTTCTTGCAGTAAAAGATTGGTAGTGTGTGTGTGTGTGTGTGTGTGTGTGTGTGTGTGTGTGTGTGTGTGTGTGTGTGTGTGTGTGTGTGTGTGTGTGTGTGTGTGTGTGTGTGTGTGTGTGTGTGTGTGTGTGTCTCTGTGTGTGTGTGTGTGTTTAAGTGAAATGCCCTAGTTAGGGATAGCAGGTGGTTAATAATTTGTTCAGACTAAAGCCCTATACCTTAGTTAGAAGAAACAAGAACCTGAATCCTCTACCCCAATTACCAAGCTACATTTTTTAAAGAACTGACTTTCAGGTGCATTTCTCAGTGAACTGAGTCTGAGTTTCAGGTTAAGCATTTTTCAAGGAATTGAGTTTGAAGTGCATTTTCAAGGAATTGTGAGTTTCAAGGGACGAGAAACTTACTGCTGCTCATGCAAAGTTTGCTTACAATGTGCGACTGTTTTGTTTAGCAAATTAAATCACTATTGTGCTATAAAACCAGAAACTCTTGTTGGCATTGCAAATAGCATATTTGATTTTTAATGCAGAAAGCTGTGGGTTCTATTCCCACAGCATGTAGATGGATTTCTGACACTGTGTTGTACTTTAAGGGGGGGGGGTGAGGTGTAGCAGTCCTGAGTATGTCCTCCTTTGGATGAGATGTCTAGTAACAATGAACCTGTTATCAGGTTGACATCCATTCCCTATTGCAATATTACCAGCTTATCATTTTTTAATGTAACATAAGCAATTTACTCTTCAATGGCAGCAGGTTCTGAATTAGTAGATGAAACACTGAAATCTAGAGTTGTTTGCTAGCAGCAATGTCTTCATTAGTTACAGATCTCTTTAATATGGAATTATTTGGATGATTTTTACTTCTGCAGAGATTGTACATATTGACTGGTATCAGTGGATTGTAATGACAGAGTCTGAGTGTCCTTTTATAGTTGAAATGTTCTGAATTGGGCAGTTTTGCATTATCGGTTCATATGTTTTGTTTCATTGCTCACTGTAAAAATGTTCAAAACTATAAATTTAAAACACACTGTAACAAGTGGTGCTGTGTTATACATGGGATATAATTTAAGACAATCAAGAATGTGAATCAAAGAATTCTTGCATGATTGTATGATCCTAAAAATGTGTGCAAGAGGCCTATGATTTGAAAACAGCACAAAGGTAAACTTAATTCACCACTGTCCAGATGCATTTTCTTTGAATGTGGGTTTCAATGTTGTTTCAATTAATGTGAGTTTCAAGGACAGAGAAGTTTTAATGCAAAGTCCGTTTTCATTGTGAGACTGTATTGCTTTGTTTAGCAAATGTCCATCAGTGTTTGTGCTACAAAATTTGAAATAAAAAATTTAAATTAAATCCAAATATCTGTAATCATTGTAGAAGTAAAGCAGAAAACAATATGTATGCTGAGAGGTATGAAGAGTGTCTATGATAACTGGGGAGAAATAGCCAAGTAATGGGACACTGGAATGGCTGCGGGGGGGGGGGCTGTATATCGAGGGTGGGGTGGGTAGCTGTGTATGGGGATGTCTCAATCCATTATTTGTTTATTTATTTAATTGTTTATTTATTTTGCAATTATTCAATACACAGTATTGGCTATACAGGAATAAAGTATACACATGACGGAATTAAGAAAAGTAAATAATGGGTAAACAACTATAACAGATTGTTAGTAAGGTATTGGTCAAAGCAGAACAGGAATGCATGGGAAGGTTTTATTAAAGTAAGGCACATAGATAAGATGCAGAAAAGAGGGAGGAGAGAACAGAAATGAGGAATATTAGAGATAAGGATAAGAGGAAAGAATTTAGAGTAAGGCAATTTGTGATTCAGATTAAGGATGAGGTGCTAGCCTGGAGTGTAGCATGAGTAGAGACCTGTATTAGATAGGAATGTTTTTAATGAAGACTTGAATGTTTGAATATTTGGTGAAGACCTAAGTATTATTGAGAATGAGTTCCAAGGTTCTCCCATTCATTTAGAGTATAAGCAGTAAACAGCTGATTTGTGTGGCTTATAGACTGAAAGATTTTTTTTTTGTCATTTGATCTTTGTCAACAATTTGGGATGTAGATTTGGAGAACAGTTCTGACAGCAGGACAGTCAGAAAGTTTATTTATTATTTTATAGGTTGTGACTGATTAGGTGTATGCCAGATAGTGGGGCAATTCTAAACACTTTTTCCTCAAGGGCAGAGCAGGTATGAATAAGATGGGGGTTTCTTGGCAGCAAAATTTGTAACTTTTTTGTAACATTGCCCCAGTTTGACCATTAGAGATTTTTGGAGGTTTGTACATATAGTAAAGGTAGGTGCTCCATTTAGGAGTGTGGTAGTATGTAGATGGGATATAAAGTTGCCTTAGCAGAATCTGTGAGAAAACTATTAGCTCTATAAAGCAGCCCTAGCTTTTAGTGAGTGTTTTATAGTGTTAAGAGTATAAAGGCCACATTTTAGGTTGTCATCTGCAGCTATGCCAAGCGATTTGGTATGAGCAACAACTTCTGTGTTGTCCAGAATACTGATTTTGAACTTGGATTTGTCTTGGATGTTTGATTTAGGGAAGCACAAAAGCAGCATTGTTATTCTTAGGGTTGAGTAGCAGTTTTGCATTCTTCAGCCAGTTTTCAGTTGAGGTAAAGGCTTCTTGTGTTATCTATTGAAGATGGGTAAGGCTATCTATATTTAAGAGTGGAATCATCTGTGTATTGTATTAGGTAGGCTTGTTTTGTAAAAGTGCAAATGTTACTGATGAATATATTAAACAAGAGAGCACCTAGAATGGAACATTTGGGAACATATATAGAGAATGTTAACAAAGGAGACAGGGTACAAAGCCATTTCACAGATTGCTGTCTGCTTGACAGATAGTTGTTAAATCATAGAAGAGTGGATTTAGAGAAAACAAGTGAGGACATTTGTTATAAGTGTTTGCAATGTGATACTGTGTCAAAGGCATTGGACAAAGCTAGAAATATGGTGGAGATGAGTTTACCATTATACTGGCTTTGTTAATGATGTCCCTAAAGTATATGAGAGCAGTGGTAGTGCTGTGGGATTGACAGAAACCATGTTTAGTAGGGGTGAGAAGCTGTTGCTGTAGGTGTTTTAAGGAGTTGTTTATGAATGCATTTTTCTAGTATTTTAGAAAGTGGAGAATAGATAGCAGTATGGAAGTTTAATATCTTTGTTGAGTTTATGCCTTAATGTAGTGTGGTAATACAGGACTTTTGAAATGTAGGATTCTTGTATGGACCTATTTATTAGTATTGAGACTAGGTATGTTACAGCATCTATAGCTATTTTTAGGTTTTTTACTGGTATGTTATCAGTAGATGGGGTGAAATGTTAAGGAAGTTTCATATGTGGAAAGTAGAGATGGTTTCTAAGTTAAGGCTGAAGTACTAGAAGAAGGGATCTAAGGTGTGGCAGGTGTAGTAAGAGAGAGGTCTTTGTTATGGGCAACTATACAGTCTATGAAATACAAGTTCAATTGTATAGTGATCTCCATAGCTGATTTGTCAAGTGTTGGATTAGGACTAGCTTTGGTTCCTGGGTGAAGTAATGTATTAACTGAGGAACATAATTGCTTTGGATTGTATCTGTGGTGGTTTTGTAAGTTATTACAATATTGATTCTAGTGTGCATTGACTTATTTTTATGTTAGGGTATGGATTTCAATAAACTATTGCAGAAATTGTAGTGTTTTATTTATTTGCCATTGTTTCCAAGCCTTATCTCTTTTATGCTATTTGTGCTTGAAAATTCTGGGGTTATTTCACACCCAAGGAGCATGGTTAGATTGTACCCATTTTTTTCTGATGTGAACATTGCCATTTAAGGTATCAAGGAATATTTTTCATGGGGATTTTTTTTTTTTTTACAATAAACCAGGTGATGGAGTTTAAGGCTAATACTAAGGAATCTGGGTTGAAATATGAAAGATTGAGGGAAAAATTGTAGAGGTGTTAGTCTAGTTATAAGTCAGTTGGTATGTGTTGATAGGTGGTCACTGAGCGAGTCTGAGAGTGTTCCAGAAGAACTGTATTTGCTGGGGTCAGAGACCATTATCCAGTCTGGTGTAGTGCCATTATCAGATGATTTATTATAGCATGAAGGGGCATTAATAAGTTGACTGAGGCCAAATAAGTTAATACATAAATCCAGTAAGTTAAAGGTAAAGACCTGCTGGTCAATATTGATGTCTCCTAATATGATTTTTTCATCAGGGAAAGTATTAGATATCCACTAGAGGATGTCCTCCATTATGTCTATGTTTTTTCCAGAAAGGATGCAAGAAAAATTATGCACAGCTCTTTATGGTTATTCAACATGAAGAAGGAAATACATATTCAGCATTATAAGATTTGATTATACTACTAGTATATAGAGTAAATTTATATGAATTTAAATGTAGGAGAGCAATTCCACCAGCTTTTCTCACTGCTCAGTTCTAATGATGCTATGACTGGGGCAGTGGTCGTATTTCTGTGTCTTAGGCTTACTCTAGGTTTGACAATGGTTTTATACCTGATATATAATGGGACACCCAAGCATGACATTTTCCACTTTTGCTACACATGCTGCAGATGCTTAAGGAGTAGATTCAATTTATTGTGCAAAGAGGGGGGGTGATGTAGGGTATGGTTAGATGAAAGATGGCTACTGCTAGTATGAGCAGGACCAGCGCTTGAGTGCGTATCAATACATAGATATATTATAGGGAGGATGGCAAAGACAGGGGTGTCTTTTTAAAGGCAAATTTTATTTTTTTGCTTGAGAATGTGATGGTTAAAGGTAAAGTTTCTGATTATATATTTTAGTAGATGTAAAGAGTGTCTTTGAATAGACAGGATGCAGTAATGGTTGATAGGTTCAGAAGTTGGTACTAGGCTATCGGCCCTAGGGACTATACAAGCCTAGCCATATCAATTCCCTGACAATTTCTTCCCAGAATATTTACTTCCATGGTCCCCTGTCTAGCAGGGTGACTGACATGATCCTGGGATGAATTTCCTATCTCTCATCCAATCGTCAAGGTTCCTTTTGAAGAGGGCCAAAGAGGCACTCAGCTTGACATGTATGGGCAGTCTATTCCAGAGTATGGGGAGTCTCTGGGTCAAGAACCTATCCCTCCAACATGTTTTGTTCATTGTGATGACCAGATTTAGATCCCTGGAGCATGTAGCTCTGAGGGGTTGAGATTTCTTTAAGTGTAGCATGTCCAACAGCAGTGGGTTTGACATGGCCTTGTATGTTAAACAGAGATTACCTCTGAGTAGGCGATATGCGACAGAGTATAGGTGGAGTTTTTTTAGATGGTCAGCATAGGGCATCTGCTTTAGGCCTGTGATTCTTTTAGTGAGGTATTTCTGTGGCCTTTCCAGTTTTTGCAGATGTCTTGTGAGGTACATACCAAATGGGGCATTGTACTCTATAATGGGTCTAATGAGGGATGAGCACAGTGGGACAATGACCTCCTTTTTTTCTGGATGAAAAGTTTTTAGTGATAAGGTGTGCCACATAGAAGGATTTCCTGACTGTTGTGGCTGTGTGGTTATCAAAAGTCAGACCACTGTCCACCTGTGTCCCTAAGTCCCTTATCACACTTTTGGTGTTTAGTGTACTGCCACCTATGTGGTGATTCAATGGTACATGGTTTTTCCCAAAGGGGATAACTGTACATTTCTTGGCATTGAGCTTGAGCCCATGGCTCTGGCACCAAGCATCTGTTTCTGTAAGGCCCTTTTGTAGAATATTCACATCATTTGGGGATTCAGTAATGGCTCCCAGTTTGCAGTCATCTGTGAACTTTATTAGCCAGAGTCCCTTAGTGCTGGCATGTACTTCAGAAAAGTAGATGCCAAACAAGAGCGGTCCCAGGACTGAACCCTGAGGTATTCTGCTTGTTACTTGTCTGGAGCTGGATTTTGAGTCGGCTACTTTTACAGTGTGGGTTCTGTCAGTAAGCCAGTTGGCAACCCATCGAGTGAAATAGGGATTAATGCCCAGCTTAGTAAGTTTATCTATGATTCCAGAGTGGGGGATGGTGTTGAAGGCCTTGGCGAGGTCCGGATAGGCTGTGTGGACCACCTTACCCTTGTCCATGGCTCTAGAGACTGATTTGAAGAAGTTAATAAGGTTGAGGAGACAAGATCAGCCCGTTACGAAACCAAACTGGGTGGGGTTCAGTGTTTAAAGGTTGCCAATGTCTTTGTTTATAAGTTCCATGATAATGTGTTCCATGGCTTTGCAGATCAGGCTCATTAGACTGATGGGACGATAGTTCCCGGGATCCAAGGTGGATCCCCCCCTGTACAGTGGGATTACTGTAGCTGTGCGCCACTCATTGGGCATGAAGCCTGAGGTGAGGCTATGATTAAACATGACACTTAGGTGAGATGCCAGTTCATTTTGTAGTTCATGCAGTACGCAGCCCGGGATGTCATCTGATCCCATGGATGCTGTATTCCTAGCTTTGGAGAGTGCATTTTTTACCTATGTGGTTGTAAGTATCAGAATTTGGTGATCTTTTGGTATTGAGATGGGCCCTTTAGGGGGTGAGAGGGGGGTGAAGTTGGCACTGAATCGATCTGCCAGGATATTGGCAATATCCTTGAGATCAGTATATTTAATGCCATTCTGTTGTAGCTCAGAGCAGATCTGAGCATTGTCGTTTGGATTCTTGACATAACTATAGAATACCTTGTGGTTGTCCTTGGAATCTTTGGCAATTTTATTTTTGCAACTAGCTTTGGAGGATTTTATGAGGGATCTCAGCATCTTACTGAGGCTGGTAAGGGAGTTTTTTGCATCCTGGGATTTTCCTCTTTTCTTCAACAGTTTCTTCCTTCTACTGTATAGTTTGTTTATGGCAGAGGACTGCCAGATTGGTTTCCTTTTTTTGGAGGAGACCATCTTGGCTCTGTTTGGAATGGCATGATTCATGCACGAGTGGATGTGCTCATACAATGCCTTAGTGTAGGATTCAGCGGTTGAACTTCCAGTTCCTGTCTGCATGGGTGTCATGAAGTTTGTCACGTCTGACTTGAGTAGCATGAAGTTGGCTTTGGAGAAGTTTTTTATGGTGGTTTCGCTATTGGGGGTGGGGATGGGATGTGGACGTCAAGGGTGATAAGCTTATGGTCAGACCTGACCAATGAGGGGGTGACCACTGGTGTGGAGCATCGATATCCCATACTGGTAATGACCAGGTCTAGGATATTTGAGCCCCTGGTGGGACTATGGATTAGTTGGTCCAGGGCATTGGAATTTATGAATTCCAAGAACCGTTGGGCAAAGGTGTCGGTACCCAAGTAGTTTTCACATTTAACGGCAGGGTAGTTGAAATCACTCAGTATTAGGGTGTTTGGTTGTATCCTAATATTATCTAGTATGTTTAGAAAGGTGTAATGAGAATCTTGGGGCATGGTGGGGAATCTGTAGCAAGCTACAATTTGGAATGCAGTCTTACCTAGTGTTAGTTGCACCTGTAGAATTTCAGATGCATTGTGTTGGGCAACTAGTCTGGAAGTGTGAAAATCCTTGGTGAATATGGACACTCCTTCACTTTAGTGCTTCGGTCCTGGTTTGGTGGCCGAAAAGTGTGGCAAGGGCTGTTGCCTGGTATTGCAGGGGTGGTCTCTGGAGCCTTGAACCAGGTCTCAGTTACTGCACAGATATCGATGTTCTTCATTTTTAGGAGTGCCTTGTAAGAGTGTATTTTAATGTTTAGACTTCTAGCATTGAGCAGCATTACCTTGAGATTTTGCATGCTTACATCTGTTACAGTGGTGGTTTTGTCCTTTGAGCCTTGCCTAAAAAAGGCACTATAGGGGGTGGCAAGAGCCTTAACCAGTAACCTGAATCCCAGGGGAGACAGGTGAAGACCATCTCTGGCAAAGCATCATGGTTTGTCGATCATGTCATCCCAGGTAGACAGATATTTGATCCCTTTTGAATGACACCAGAAATTTAGCCAATTGTTGAAGTCAGTCATTTTTATACTGTGGTATCATTCTGGATGAAGGAAAAATACTGCTCAGGGCTAGGGTCATACCTGCCTGGGCCACATGACCTGAGAGCTCTTTCATGTCTCTTTTCATGTAGTCCAGGGAGGTACGTCTTAAGTCATTCACTCCAACATGGACAATGACAGAGTTGTATTTGTACTTGTTGTGGAGTGACTTGAGTGCATGCATTATGTGGCGGATCCTGGCAATGGAAAAGGCAGCTGACAGTAATTTTCTCCTTGCTCAGCCTGGTGAGTGGGACGTCAGTGTGCCGGACTATAGAGTCACCTATGACTAAAGTGTTGGGTACTTTGCCTTGCCTTAGGGGCTGTTGTTTTGTGGCACACTGGTGTTTTGAGCTATGTGTCACTTTGGTTGTGATTGGTGTTTGTTTGTGTTTCAGCTTTGGAGGTCCTTGTTGCTTGGGCAGGTTAATGTTAAGGGCCTCTGCATAAGTGGGTTTAGTGTTACTATGTGTGGATGTTGGTGCCATGAGTTTTGAAGGGCTATGTGTTGCTTGATGTGTTGTGCAGGTGTTAACCTTCTCCTCTTGACTGTCTTGCACAATCTTGGCTGGAGAGAGCTTTACTTCCAGTTTGGCTATGTAAGTGCATCTCTCGCAGATTGTAGTACTGGGTGGTAGGAGGAAAGTGTTGTATGTGTACATGAGGCAATTACTGCATTGCCCCAGTATGCCCAGTTGCATTTACTGTGATTTGTGGACTAGATGAGTGTAAAGGAAACTATTCTAGGTGGGATTATAAAGTGATAGGTTGCCAGATGGCACAAAAGGGTGAAAGGGATTGGTAGGGTTAGGAAAATAATGATTGTTCCAGGATGGTGGGTTTCTATGGGGTTGTGAAGAGAAGTAGAGTAGCAGAAACGTGGAGAGCATAGTTTCTTGATAGAGGTTTAGCTCTGGATACTGTCAGTATATAGGGGTAATAGTTGCTGTATAAGATGTGAAGAAGGAGCAGAGAATGGTGTACAATTATAAAAGTGGTATGTGAGCTATCGGAATAAAAGTAGATTAGAGTGCTAGAGTAAGGGTATTTGGTTGAGAGAGAAGTGTGCGTGTGTGTGAGAAGTATATGCAGTTATAAGTATTACAAAGGGCGGTAACAGCTACCGACAAGGAACATTTTTAGTAGAGTGGTGAAGAAGATAGATTAGGTGAGTCCTAAATAGTGCTAATAAGAGGTGAGAGGATTAAGAGGGTGAAAGAATCAAGAGAAAGAGTAAGTAAGTGAGTAGTATTAAGTGATTGGTAGAGTAAGTTTGTTAGTTGGTGTAAGGGGTAGAGTTATAGATACTATAAATGTAGATGGAATGGGTGTAAAGAGGGGGCACGGTAGAGGAGCAGAGTGAGTCAGAAGAGAGTGAGGCTCAACTCCCATAGGACACAGTATGCAAGAAACAATCAATTGCTTTTGGGAAAAAATCCTAGGATGCTACTGGTAAGTCCACTCTATATGAATTTTAAAGTTCAGATATCTGCAAAGGTGGAGATGGAGTATCCAGTGGGGTGATTCTTCAACTTTACGTACTGCCTATAGTTCATTGCTAGTGAAAAAGTTTACGTTTTCAAAGGTGCTCAAGTGGTGGTGGTGGTGGGAGAATTATTCTTCCAGCCCAGTTCTATATGGTGCAGTGGGATTATTCTTTGCCAGTGCATATAGAGGTATAGACAAAATAATGAGAACTATACAAGGAACATTTGATAGGATAATGCCAGAAATGGGTTAACTTATAGCTTAACTATGGTAAACCCCATGTGACATCTGGTTAATATGATATCAGACTGCCACCAATAATGCGATGTCCCCCACTTAAAACCCAGGTCAATAATTAAGGAGCCTCAATCCTCACCACTGGCTCCAGGTGGGAGCATCACAGAAAACACCATAGCACAGAGCACATAAAAGTAAAATTCCACAATTTCCCTTAAGATCACAACTGGAACATGCTCTGTTTCCTGGGACTGGGCTATATACCTCTGTCTACCCCAAATGTATTCCCTTATTATACACTTCAGAGCAATGTGTTCCAGTTTAAAACCTCTGACTCACTCACACTCAAAAATAAATTCAAATCTCACACACTCAAACACTTATGGAAAGCCTGACACAAATTCCCAGCTGTGCCCCCACTACAAATGGTAAATGTTGCCACCAGACTCATACAGATCTACACACCCTTCAAAGGGTGATTGATTATTAAACATTAAATATCAAAATAAATCATAGCTGTGACCAGAAGCAGCCAGGCATTTTAGGTGACTTGGGGAGTATCAAACAGGTATAAGCACACTCTAAACTCTAAATAGTAGACTGATTGTCCAGCCACAATGTAAAGTAATGAAAAACATTTGATAATAAGCAAAATGATTACAAGAATGTAAATCAAATAATTTTCAATAAACACCAAAATTCAATCACCAGAAATATAAAATTAAACTGTAGTATAGAAGTCCATAATCTTAAAAAAACTCTATCTAAATAACTAAACTTTCCTAATCTAACTAGAGAATACTGTTTTTGATCTAATCTAAGACATAATAGAAAGGCCAAGATAGGCTTACAGTTTTTGGTGAGTCCTTTTTCATGTATCCACTGCACAGTACTGTAACTAACTGCAACTCTTAACTAACTGCCCACAACTGAATTCAGCAGTCTCTTTTATAGCCCAGGTTCACTGTCTCAACTGTCTCATTTTAAAACAATCAGCTGTTTGAAAAAGTTATTTTTGCTGTCAATCATCTATTCAAATAATCATATAACAACAGGGAACATTCTAATGAAGCCACCTACTGATCAGCTGATTCTCCACAGACAGTTTGTAGTTGAGAATCTCCCTCACAAACATGTGCAATTAAAAATGTATCAAAACACTGACAGATTATTTAATCATTCTGTATAAACAGGTACATACTCAACATTTTAAAAACGTATTTACATATTCACAATTAGACATGCTGGCATACAATACAAGTTAATCTGACAATGTACAGAAATCTCCAGCCAGACATGCTAACACACATGACAGTGTTTTCATTTTCTTCACACCCCTTATTAAGGAAAGTTTCTGAAATCAGTTCTTTTTTAAAGAGGTACCAGAATGGTTCATCAGTTGATCTGTTTCTTGTGGTGTTATCTTGTCCAGCTTTATGCTGTTCCAGCTGTGTATCAAAAGTATCTGTAGAACTGGCTAATCTTTTGATGTCCTAAAATGCTTCACTATGATATTAAGGCTGAAATAAAAGTAGTGGCAAAGATGAATGTTTGAAAGGTATAAAAGCCGTTATATAGTATAAAATATTGAATTTAATTCATTCATTAGTATTATTGATGTCTTATTTAGGTGGTAAGGGCCGGGTCCTGGGGAAAAGGGTTTACATAAGAGAGAAAGAATCAAGATGATCACTCCTTGTGAGATGTATATGCCTTAAGGGTGTAATAAAAATATGAAAAGGATAAGCATGTGGTATGAGGAAGGCTCTTTTTGGAAGTAAAGTCAATGTGCAAAAGGTAAATGTATGCATTCATTAACAGCAAAAAGAAAAAGAAATGTGAACAAGCACAAAATATTTAAAGCAAAAGGAAAATGCAGTTTAAAGAAACAGAAGTGATAACTTGAAATATAATGTTAAGAAACTTACCTCAGTGCTTATAGAGTTTGATAGAGATTGATTCTTTTATACTTAGCATTGCATTGTAGAGCTGTGTTTACCCATAATTTAACTAGTTCCAACAAGTATGCTTAACTTATGTAATAAAAGCACTATTTGATATAAACAAAAAGATGCTGGATCAGTGTAAGCTGAAGAATGAGTTAAAACAAATTCTGTCAAACTATGAAATTAAAATAACATCTATCAAATCTTAAAATATTGCAGCCATTACATTTCACAAAGTCTCTTAGTTACACAAACAATCACTTCTGCCACTATACACAGAGCAAAATAATATATAGTGGAGTCCCCAATATGCTGTTAAACATGATGTTTAGGGTACTTGGGGCAGGTTCTATTGCATACTGCTGTCAAAGTTAGTGAAATTCATACATTACTAAAAAGAATTAGAAAAAACATGAATACTCTGAAAAATGGAAAGCAATGCAAATAATAATACTGAATAATTTGCAGGAAAACCATTTATGATGGGATTGGGGCTAGTGCGTATGGAGTTTGAATAACGATATCCTGACTACAAGAATGTTAACTCCAACATGTATTGCTGGAAATGTGGGAACATCATATTTCAAGTTATCACTTCTGTTTCTTTTAACTGTATTCTCCTTTTGCTTTAAATATTTTGTGCTTGTTCACATTTCTTTTTCTTTTTGCTGTTAATGAATGCAAACATTTACCTTTTGCACATTGACTTTACTTCCAACATGAGCCTTCCTCATACCACATGCCTATCCTTTTCATATTTTTATTACACCCTTAAGGCATATACATCTCACAAGGAGTGATCATCTTAATTCTTTCTCTCTTATGTAAACCCTTTTCCCCAGGACCCCCTTACCACCTAAATAAGACATCAATAATACTAATGAATTAATTAAATTCAATATTTTATACTATATAACGGCTTTTATACCTTTCAAACATTCATATCTTTGCCACTACTTTTATTTCAGCCTTAATATCATAGTGAAGCATTTTAGGACATCAAAAGATTAGCCAGTTCTACAGATACTTTTGATACACAGCTGGAACAGCATAAAGCTGGACAAGGTAGCACCACAAGAAACAGATCAACTGATGAGCCATTCTGGTACCTCTTTAAAAAAGAACTGATGTCAGAAACTTTCCTTAATAAGGGGTGTGAAGAAAATGAAAACACTGTCATGTGTGTTAACATGTCTGACTGGAGATTTCTGTATATTCTCAGATTAACTTGTATTGTATGCCAGCATGTCTAATTGCGAAAATGTAAATACATTTTTAAAATGTTGAGTATTTCCCTGTTTATACAAAATGTTTAATTAATCTGTCAGTATTTTGATACATTTTTAATTGCACATGTTTGTGAGGGAGATTCTCAAGTACAAACTGTCTGTGGAGAATCAGCTGATCAGTAGGTGGCGTCATTAGAATGTTCCCTGTTGTTATATGATTATTTGAACAGATGATTGACAGAAAAAATAACTTTTTCAAACAGCTGATTGTTTTAAAATGAGACAGTTGAGATAGTGAACCTGGGCTATAAAAGAGACAGCTGAAGTCAGTTGTGGGCAGTTAGTTAAGAGTTGCAGTCAGTTACAGTACTGTGCATTGGATACATGAAAAAGGACTCACCAAAAACTGTAAGCCTACCTTTGCCTTTCTATAGATTAGATCAGGAACAGTATTCTCTAGTTAGATTAGGAAAGTTTAGTTATTTAGATAGAGTTTTTTTAAGATGATGTTGAGTGAGGGAAACAGCAAGTTTACCAATCTATACAAAGTGAATCTTCCATGTAAACAGCTAGCTCAACTCTGTAGAACAGTGTATGCCAGAAACATTTATTTAGAGCTTCTTTATGCTTGGCTTGGACATCTGTGACTGCAAGACCTGGATTGTTTCTAAAATCATCTGGACTTATAAAGCTGATATAAGTATATTTTTTGCATTGATGTAATTGTTTCAGTGATATTTAACACTTATGTGCTGCATTTATTTATTTGTATAAACTTATCATTGATTTCAGCCAACACTTGTTAAAGAAACTCCATCTGTTAGTTACTGTACTGTCCTTAGGTTGTTTTAACAATATT
This sequence comes from Protopterus annectens, assembly GCF_019279795.1. NCBI lineage: Eukaryota > Metazoa > Chordata > Ceratodontiformes > Protopteridae > Protopterus > Protopterus annectens. The sequence continues at coordinate 685,857,681 of NC_056744.1, read as the reverse complement.
CTGATATTTTCTAACCTCCTCTAATACCACAAAAGCTGTTCTGAGTCTGCGAAAATATTTGTTAATTTTGCAAAGTTTTTGTGTATTGTGAAAATTTCTCATGGTTAGTGAACTTATTTCTAAGGATTCCAGATATTGCAGAAATTCTTCTCTTGCAAAGCATATGTTACTGCACTTGAGCTGAAAGGCAGTTTGTTTTACATTGGGAGGATTATTTTACCCGCTGGTGGGAGCAGAGAGCTACATTCAACCAATCCAAGGTGGAAACTAGTGGTTGATAGCTTATTGTGTTTTTATCTGATTAACCTGAGGGTTTAACCTAATAAAAATTTTTCATGCTGCTCATATATCACATTTTTGTATGATTGTGCTCAGTTATTCAGAGCTTTCTTGCACCTGGCTTGGACACCTGTGACTGCAAGACTTGAATTGCTTCTAAAATCATCTAGACTTGCAAAGCTGATATAAGTATATTTTTGCACTTACTCTAACTGTTTCAGTGATATTTAAGACTTCTGTGCTGCATTTATTTATTTATTTTTACTTTATCACTGTCTTTCAGACTGCACTTGTTAAAGAAACACCATCTGTTTGTTACTGTACAGCTCTTAGGCTGTTTTAACAATATTCTGATATTGTCTAACCTTCTTTTATACTGTAAAAGCTGTTCTGAGTGAGTTTACCAAAATAGTTCTAAATTTTCCAAAGTTTTTGTGTGTTGTGAACATTTCTCAGGGTTACTGAACTTATTTCCAAGGTTTGCTGATGTTGCAGGAATTCTTACTTCTGTTGTAAAGCATTTGTTACTGCACTTGAGCAGAAAGCCAGTTTGTTTTATACATTGGGAGGGCTCTTTTGTACTCTGGTGGGAGCAGAGAGCTAAATTCAACACATTCAATGTGGGAACTGCTGGTCGATAGCTTATTGTGCTTTCATGTGATTGGTCTGAGGGTTTAACATTACAAAATCTTTCATCCTGCTCTTATAAAAGAATTACATTTTTGTCTAATTGTGCTCATTTATTCAGAGCCTCCTTGTATCTGGCCTGGATACTTGTGACTGCAAGACTTGGATTGCTTCTAAAATCATCTGGACCTGCAAACCTGACAATTTTTTTGCACTTGTTCTAACTGTTTCAGTGATATTTCAGACTTCTGTGCTGTATTTATTTATTTGTTTGAATTTATCACTGTTTTTCACCCTGCAGTTGTTAAATAAATTCCATCTGTTTGTTACTGTACTGCTGTTAGGTTGTTTTAACAATATTTTGATATTTCCTAACCTCCTTTGATACTTCAAAAGCTGTTCTGAATCTTCTTCTTCTTTCCCCTGTTAGGGGTTGCCACAGCGGATCACCTATCTGCTCATGACTGGCAGTGGAGCTTTTATGGTATCGAGTTGTCAGCCCGGCGCTCAACCTTCCACAGAAGACACACACATGCACTCATGCTTAGGGCCAATTTAGAGTGTCCAATCCATCTACAGCATGTCTTTGGGATGTGGGAGGAAACCAGAGCACCTGGAGGGAACCCACGCAACCACATACAGACTCCACACAGAAGGCACCCCAGCCGAGGATCGAACCAGAGAACCTCTTGTTGTGAGGAAGCAATGCTAACCGCTGCACCAACGCAACCACCCCAAATGCTGTTCTGAATGAGTCTGCCAAAATGTTTCTAGGTTTTGCCAAGTTTTTTGTGTTGCGAACATTTCTCAGGGCTAGTGTTTTTTTTCACAAGAATTCCTAATATTGCAGGAATTCTTACTTCTGTTGTAAAGCTCAAAGCCAGTTTGTTTTACATTGGGAGGGTCCTTTTGCACTGTTATAGGAGCACAGAGCTAAATTCAACCCATCCAATGTGGGAACTACTGGCCAATAGCATTTTGTGTTTTTATCTGATTGGCCTGAGGGTTTAACCTTATAAAGGTATTTCATCCTGCTCTTATAAAACAATTACATTTTTGTGTGATTGTGCTTATTTATTCAGTGCTTCCTTGTGTTTGGCTTGGACATAAGTAAACCTCTCTAGTTTAAAATTCTCTATAAGAAATGCTATCCACAGTCTCACACTATTCACAGCTGCTTAAAGAGCTTCCAATTTTTGCAGAGGGTGCCACCACTTCAGATTATCTAATAGTATACTACTAAACACTCACTTTAACATTTAGGTGACTCTCCCTTACTGCTTCCCATCTACAAATTGTGTTTCCTCGCCTTACATAGCATAGGCTAGATTCAGACCTGCTGAATCTAGGCTGTTTGGAATCACTGTGCTCTTATACCAGTTATCATTAAGAAGGCCTCCCTGCACCCTTGTAGCAGAAGTGTATAACTCAGGACCCATATGAGTTGGGAATTGCTGGAGAAAGGCTCAGTTTGGGGCTTCCCCATTGGTAATTGTATTACAATTGCTTACATTTGCCTGTGTATAAGCCTCATTTTGCTCTGGTTTGTGCTCAGTTTACCAGAGCTGCTCAATGTTTTGCAACTTTAGCTAGAGGTCTGGAGTGCATCTGCATTGAAATCCAAAGGCACTGAAAAAACTAAGTATATTTTAAGCCAGCACTGCACTTTCTTAACTGTATTTAATTGAATTGCTTCTTGATTTTTGCTGTTTGTGACTTAGTCCAGCTAGTCCACTTCCTTCCCAAATACAACATTCAGAAAAATCCTGCCACAATGGATGGGCTGTTTCCAATCATTGCTCCTGCTAGCTTGATTTGATAGGGGCATCTTGAGGCAATGTAGCAATTGCTTCATGTATACTGACAACTATTTACTCCTAAGCAAACTAAAACCCTGTGTGAGAGATGCAAATACACTGTGGAATTGGAGTCAGTTTTTCATGTAAAAACAAACTAAACATCAAACAGGTTGCCAGCACACACTCTTCACCTCTCATGCAAACCTCACCTCTCACACAAAATAAGGTCATGACACATAAATCCACATATGCAGAAGTACGGACTAAAAGCCTACCAAAAGAAAAGAGACTTCCCAAATGCACACCACCCACACTCATCACTAAGCAGAAAGAAACCACTACACATAACAACACACACACACACCCATTTCTCAACAAATAAGACCCTAAGGCAAACACATCAAATGTCTTGGTCATAGGCGACTCCATAGTGAGACATGCAAATGTCCCCCCTCACCAGACCGAACAAAGAGAACATCACAGTCAGCTGCCTATCAGATGCCAGGATCCAGCAAATCACACAGGCACTCAAGTCACTCAATATAAAGTACTGTTATGACTCTGTCATAATCCATGTTGGGTTGAATGATTGAGACTTACCTCTCTGGACTATATGAAGAGTGACATGATGGAACTCTCTGATTGTATGTCCCAGACAGGTATGTCCCTAGCCCTAAGCAATATCCTACCCTCACCCTGGATGATGTCACAATATAAACAAAAAAATTATTGACTTCAGCAATTTGCTCAGCTTCTGGTGTCAGTCCATGGGGGCCTAGTATCTGTCAGCCTGGGAGGATATGGCTTTGCTAGAGATGGCCTGCACCTCTCCCTCCTAGGCTTTTGGATACTGTCAAAGGCCCTTGCCTAACCCTTAGTACCTTTTTAGGCAATGTTGAAACAACAAATGTTCCAATGTAATAAAATCTAATCGAAAAAAACTCAGGGTAGTGCTGGTTAATGCTAGGAGTTTAAATACAAATCTGTACTCCCTGGAAGCACTCCTCACCTTGGAGGATGCTAACATCTGTGAAATTGCCGAGACATGGTTCAAGGCCATTGAGAGCACCCAGGATGTAAAATACAATGTCTTCCACACATTCAGACTTCAAAATGAGCATGAAGGAACTAGAGGTGGGGTGTTTCTATCTTCATTAAAACCAAAAATACTTTGAGACTGGTCAAAGAGGATGACTCTCTCAAACTACTCCATACCTAATTAACTACTGGGAAAGTACCATACCACATCATTGCTAGCTATAGATCCCTCAGCATGAACCAGGATAAGCACCCTGCCTGCCTCAATTTACTGGAATCCCTCGCCATACAGCCCAACACCTTAGTCATGGGAGATTTCAACTCTCTTTCCATAGGGGGGCATACATGAGCAAAACCAGCCTCAAACCATGCTTGCCCAAATGTTCCTGGACTTTGTTAACACAAATTTTCTGGAACAGATAGTCTGCCCCCCACTAGGGTCTCTAATGCTCTGGACATAGTACTCACCAACATGGGGGGGTCATTGTTCTTCCCCATGCGTGATGCCCTCCCTGGTTAGGCAGACCACAAGTCAGTCTTGTTTGAAGTAACTCATGGAATTGACACCCTCACAGGAACAAAAAATTATAAAAAACTTCTCCAAAGCTAACTACAGCAAACTAAGCAATGGTATAAAAGTCTTCATACCAGCCGCAATCGCAGACATCAATGATCAATATGCAGAAGAATACACAAATGCCCTGTACAAACAGTTAAGTGACTCTGTTGTACCTGACCAGATCAAAACAAGGTCTTCCCATAAAAACAAGCCACCATGGTAAACTTCAAGTATAAACAATATATATATATATATATATATATATATATATATATATACATATATATATATATATATATATATATATATATATATATATATATATATATATATATATAGATATATACAAGAGGAAGAAATTGCCCAAAAGCAAGAGGGATATCACCCTGCAGAGGAAGAGTACCCTCCTGAGCCTAAACAAGAAAATCAGAAATCTTGTAAAGTCTTCTAAAGCAAATTATGAAACTAAAATTGCATCCCTATCCAAGGATAATCATAAGGCATTCTTTAACTATGTCCGAAGTCTAAAAAGGAATGCTCAGCTATGTGGCAAACTTGTTGCAGATGGGATCACTCATAGTACACTGCAGTATGTCACCAACCTGCTAGCTGACAGATTAAGGGCAAACTTCACCCCCTACTGCTACCTACCATATCCCAAAGTATACCTGACACCAGCTCTCTGCTTAGTATCTCTATTTGACAGGTCATCTCTGTGCTCACCAAGGCCAAAAACATGTCCTCAGTGGGACCAGATAATATCCCAGGTTGTTTACTAAACAATCTAAAACAAGACCTAGCGGGCTCACTTGGCATTCTCTTTAATCATAGCTTGAGAACTGGCTATGTTCCTGCAGAATGGAGAATAGCAACAGTAATGCCGCTGCACAAAGGGGGCCATCAACTGACCCTGGGAACTACAGATCCATAAGTCTAACCAGCCTCATCTACAAGTCCATGGAATGAATTACCATGGACATTATCAACAAGGACATAGGCGACCTACAAATGCTGGAGCCACCCAGTTAGATTTTGTAAAGTGTAGGCCATGCTTATTAAACCTAGTAGAATTCTTTGAGAATGTCACCAAAACCATGAACAAAGGTAAGACAGTGCACACAGCCTATCTTGACCTTGCCAAGGTTTTCAACACAATTTCCCACTCTGTCATCATTGAGAAACTCTCACAGATAGGGATTAACCCTTACGTTACTAGATTAGCCAATTAACTCATCGACAGAACACCTGTTAAAATTGGTGACTCCACCTCCACCAGTAGACCCATTACAAGTGGAGTACCATAGGGGTCTGTGCTGGGCCCCTTACTGTTTGGCATCTCTTTCTCAGAAGTCCAGGCCAAAGTGGATGGCCTTTTGCTCGCCAAGTTCACCGATGATTACAAACTGGGAGCGATCACTGAGTCCCCCAACAATGTCAATATATTACAAAAAGGGATAACACAAACAAATTACTGGTGCCAAAGGCATGGTCTAAAACCTTGGGGTGACATCCATGTGTCTCATGGACAGGGGTTGCTGGTGATGATCATAGACCTGCTCTGTTCATAAAGTCATTATGTGAACTACACAAAAAAGAACAAATGATGATACTTGGGATTAACATGGTTAGGCTTGTAAAGGCTGTAGGGCTCTAGCTTAGTAACCTCCTATGAACCTATGAACAATCAGTTTCACAGCTGTTTACAAAACAGCTATGATATGATTTCTGTATTGAAAGTAAGAACATATACTTTACATAATGGTTAAGGTGCTAACCTCATAGATGAGAGGTAGAGAGTTTGATTCTCACCAAGGGAAACTAGCTAGGTTTAAAATGGTCCACAAGGGCAGCTAGCCTACTACACATCTATGAGCCTGTGAACAATGTAAATAGGTGGTAAAAACAGACACGTGCAGTCACACAAATTAGCAGAAATGATTGTTTAACACTGTCACAAGTGAATGAAACATAATTTTTTACATATCTGCATTAATAATTTCCTGGCAGAAACATTATAATGGTAGTGATAGGCATCAGATTATGACGGGCGTGATGGGACATCACATCAGACAGGTGAATGTGGGCAACCTGGGTCTGAAGATAATAACATTTGTTTATAACAATGGCTAAGAAAATTTGCATATGTTCATAGTGATTCAGTTAAAAACACACTTATGGAATGGGTCATGCTGCAATTTGGTTTACGATTTCTGACAGGTGCTAAAAATACATATGAATGTGGAGCAATGGCTATTAGAAACAAATGCACTGCTATTCATTACACCAATGTAAGAAATATTACACATATCATATTTGTAATCGTATTCTCATTGCTAGAAAAATAAAGATACAAGCATCAGGCATCAGTTTATATAGCTGTCAATGAATGACATAAAGCTGCATTTTGTCTCTAAGCCTAGGTGATATGGAAGTTAAGATAACATTTGATAATAATAGATATTAAAATCCATATATTTCTATACAAATTCTGCTAATAGCTCACTTACAGAGTGTGGTGCATGACTGTTTTGTTTCAGGATTTTGAAGTGGTGTTGAAATGATACGCTCTGACATGAACACTGAGTGAAAGATATTAACAAAATGAAGATGTAACAATTCGCCAAAGCAGTGTAAAAAATATGTGACATGAACACATTTACTTTATTTGCTCCCAGCTAGAAACATAATTAAATGAGTGCCAAGCACCATGTTATACACACATGTGACTGAAAGAAAGATGCACAATATCTGCTATTTTGGACCACATGACAATAACAATGTTAGCAGATGTTTACAGCAATGGCTATAGAAGTTTGCATAATTTTAACATTTTGTCTCATAACTTATATAATGAGTTTGCTTCATAAAGTAAGGAGGAAGCTACTACATGATAGTGCAAAATCCCAAGAAGGGAAGGCATCTCTGATCAGTATTAGCAAAAAACTACGGGCACTCATAAAATCGTCTAAGGCCAGCTTCAAGAGAAAAATTGCACAGGACACTAAGGATAATCACAAGGCTTTCTTTAGTTATGTTAGGAACCTGGGTGGGAATTCCCAGATATGCTCAGAATTAGTCCAAAATGACAAAAAATACACCGAACCCACAGACATTGCCAACATCCTAGCTAACAGGTTCAGCGCAAACTTCTCCCCCCCTCCCCACCAAAAGGGCAAATATCTATCTCAGCAGAGTGCTGCCCCCCTGACATCTCAGATGCTCAGGTAAGAGCTGCCCTCTCCAAAGCAAAAAACAAAGCATCAATGGGACCAGACGGTGTCCCGGGCTGCATCCTACATGAACTCCAAGAAGAGCTAAACCCAAACATAAAACTACTGTTCAATCTCAGCCTTACTACAGGATATGTATCCAAAGAGTGGCGTACAGCAACAGTGGTCCCTCTCCACAAAGGTGGTGCCTCAACGTATCCTGGAAACTATCGCCCCATAAGCCTGACTAGCTTAGTCTGCAAAGCTATGGAAAGGATCATCATGGACCTCATAAATAAAGATATTGGGGACCTACAGACACTGGATCCTACCCAGTTCGGCTTTGTTAAGGGCAGATCCTGCCTCTTAAACCTGGTCAATTTCTTTGAAACAGTCACCAAGGCCATTGACGAGGGGAAGGTGGTCCACACAGCCTACCTGGACCTCGCAAAAGCCTTCGATACAATACCCCACTCGGGCATTATAGATAAGCTCACCAGATTAAATATAAACCCCTATGTCACTAGATGGGTTGCAAACTGGCTCAAGGACAGAACCCACATGGTTAGAATTGTTGGAGCCATGTCAGACTCCAAACCAGTTACAAGTGGCATCCCACAAGGCTCAGTCCTGGGACCTATCTTGTTCGGTATATATTTCTCAGAGGTACAGGCCAACACGGAAGGACTGTGGCTGACCAAGTTCGCAGATGACTGCAAACTAGGCACCATAATCGACTCTCCAGCCGACACAAGCATCCTACAAAAGGGCCTCACAGAAACAGACAACTGGTGCCAGAGCCATGGCCTCAAGCTAAATGCCAATAAGTGTATAGTCATCCCCTTTGGCAAAAACAAAGTGCCCACAAATTACCACATAGGTGGTAATCCATTAAGTATGGAAGAAGTAATTAGGGACCTGGGGACCCAAGTTGATAGCAGTCTCTCATTTGAAAACCACGTGGCCGAAGTGGTTAGAAAAACATTTTATATAGCCCACCTAATCATGAAGGGATTCACATCTAGATCACGGAGAGGTCATCTTGCCACTTTACTCATCCCTCATCAGGCCCATAATTGAGTACAATGCCCCTTTTGGGATGTACCTTACCAGACACCTGCAGCAACTGGAAAGACCCCAAAAGTACCTCACCAAGAGGATCAAAGGGCTCAAACAGATGCAATATGCTGCAGGTGTCTGGTAAGGTACATCTCAAAAGGGGATGTACTTTACCAGACACCTGCAGCAACTGGAAAGACCCCAAAAGTACCTCACCAAGAGGATCAAAGGGCTCAAACAGATGCCATATGCTGCCTGGTTAAAGAAACTCCAGCTCTACTCAGTGGCATACTGCCTGCTCAGAGGCGATCTGTGCCTGACGTATAAAGCCATGTCCAACCCGGAATTAATGGACATGCTGCACCTCAGAAAATCCAAATCCCATCGAGCTACGTGCTTGAGAGACTTGAACCTCAGCACTGAAATAAATAGGACATGCTGGAGGGACAGATTCATAACCCAGAGGCTCACTTCACTCTGGAATAAAATCCTAGCCCAGGTTAGGCAGAGTCCTTCATTGACTCTCTTCAAGAGGAATCTTGATGAGTGGATGGGAGATCATAGGTTTACCCCAGGTATCACTTCTGTGTCACTGTTAGACAGAGGCACAGTATACTAACCTCGGAAAAGGGCATAGCAAAATTCATTTAAAATGGGTGGCGAAAGCCAGACACACTCTGGCTAGGCTTATAAATGCCCTAGGGCAGATAGCCTAGTATGAACCTATGAACCTATGAACCTATAAGAGCCAAAAGCATAAGGAAGGATGCAATGAAATTAAAGCTACCTATATGGTTCTTGACACATAGACCTGCAGATGCAACAGTTTCTTCATAAATATACTGTATGAAACGTGGTACATACTCATGTTACCATGATATTTGAGCACCTTATGGCACTTATATTTTATCAGTAGAAAAGGTATAACAAGTTTGATACTGATCTATGACTCTCTGTTTAGTATAGCTGCAGAGACATAACTATTTGTTCATGTGTCAAATTATGATTAAGGACATGTTTCATATTTGTGTTAATATCTCAGTAATCCAGCATAGCAACATGCTGGCTGATTTTTCATTTTAAAACTAACATGGACAGAAAACCTTTACTGTACGTAATAGGTGTCTAGTTATTATGGTTACTGAGTTATTGTTACTTGGTTGCAGAATTATACAATATCTTCAAAAAGTCAATGGCTATTGCCAATTATAAAATCAGAATTATGAGTTAAACTATCAACACTAAAAATATTATGAAGATATATTTATGAGGAACAATTTTTGTTTAATGTTTTGCATAGCTTTTATAGTTTGAGAGATATGAACATTTTTTCAAGGGTGGTTTTAGAAAACATGTCTATGAAAAACAGATTGGGGAGCACATTTTTCCTCCTTAGTAGGAAATTAGCAGCATGACCCCAGTTTTGTTCTCTCTCATATCCAATCATTTTTTTCTTAAATCATTATTTGCAATTCATTTGAATCCATATATAGTGCTGTTATGAATTAAAGGGACATAGCTTTCCAAACCATTCTGAATGACTGCTTTATCTGTAAGCACCAGGTGAGGGTGGGTGAAGTGATGACACAGTTTGTGTCATAGTTCCTTTGTGTATTCCCCATTAATCATTTCATTGAATAAAGCTTGCAGAGTCAAATGAAATACACTTCCTTTATTGTGAGCCAATTTCAGAACAAGGAATATCTGAGCGTAATTTTCAAAAGGATGGATTTAGTATAGCATTTATTAGAGACAAGTACGCTTATAATTACAAACAGCACTAGAAAACTTGAAACTAACATTTTATTATAGACTTTGCAGTTATGTTATCAGATCAGAAATCACATGTCTGGGACACTTTAGTTAAGAAATATGCAGAATTGTCAAAAATTATCTTTTGATGGCCAGTTGGAACAGATGGCTGGGACACCACCAGATAGATGCAAGAGGCCAAAAAGGTAACAAAGGTGCCAGAGGAATGCCTAGCCAATTCTTCTATGCAGGAAAGGTTCATCCCCTCCCTACAGAACAGATATTTAGATATTCTTGGAGAGATCATGAGAATGGAGTCCAAAAGATCCATGTTTAAGAACTCAATAGTTGGAGTGGTGGAAGGAACGCTGGTCAAAATACAGTTAGTGCTTGTCATTGGGATAACTCCATGGTCTAATGATGGATACTAGTAGAGAGATAAACATCATCTAGCTGCTTTCATGCCAACTCTCAGTTCTCAAGGGAAAATAGGAATTAATAAAGCTTCAATGGATGTGAACAAATGGCTTGTGAGGTGCTTACCAAGTCCAGAGAATAACCAAAACACTGAAGACAAAAATCCAAAGCACAAACAGCAGAGCAGTCCCAAAGAAAACATGAAGACAGATGTAGGAGCAAATAAATTTAATGCAGACCAGGATTAAACACTTTCATAAACAATTTATGGTTTCAGTTTGTTTTAACATTTAGTATGTATTGGTGCTTTAAGAGTTTTTTTATTAGAGGCAATGATGTATCATGTTATACTGGGGAGGTGTACAAAAGGATGGTGTGTGCTTTTAGTAATTTGATTCTGATGAAGTAACTTGTTTACAAAAGTGCTTAATCCAGACCTAAATGTAGTTCCATTGGAGGATTTGAATTCCTGGTTTGCCATTCCCCTCTCTTTTGGCAATCACGCAACCCATGAAGAACACACTTCCTTTTCTGTTACATTACTGGCTTTTGAAAGAGCCATTACCAAGTGCAGGAAGTTGCAACTAGAACATGTCTACCTTAAAGAAAATGTTTTGGCCAAATGGATTCCCAAAGGACTTAGACACTGGAAATTTCCTAACGGAGTCAAAGCAGGGAGTTCTTTCCATGCTGAACTACTTAATATGTTCGGTAGACATGGCTGTGAGCTGTTAGAATGTATTATGAAACATAATGCAAAAGAGATAGATGTATCCATCCGGGAAGCTAACAGACTCAATGGCATATTACAACAAGAATTGTTATTTGTTATTTCTAATGGGGAATACAATGACATTTTCAAAAGAGTTGATCGGGAGATTCTAGCTCTGAGTGTTAGAAAAGTTTGAAAGGGACTGAGTTGAATATGACAAGGGAAGGGCATATCCTAAACCTCCATCTACCAATCAAACAAGTGCAGAGGATGCTACCAACATGGAAGGAGGTGTGTCCACGACTACTGACACAGAATACGACGACCATGGCTTCCCTTTGACCAGCATCAGGGGAGCAGGTACGGAGATCAGAGCGGATACAAAACAAACGGCCAAACAGAACAATGGTCAATACAATGTTTGGAGGGAGAATTTGGGGCTGAAATGGCAGCAACAGAGGAGTTTCAACCGGGCACAGTGGCAGAGATCATAGTGGTTTACGAAGATACAAACTGCAGTGAGAATTTTATGACAGCTTTACACTCATTCACAACTATTCAGGTGACTTTAAATTGTTGAATTGCAGTGATATTGAGTGTACTGTGGAACATACCGAGCTGCTCATTAAAGGTGAACTGTTTGTACCTTCGACCCACTCCAAGACTGACTCCTTCCTTATTGATTTGAAATTGTTCTTTAGAAGGCCCTATTTAGGGATGATTTTAGACAGACTGTTTCGTTTGATCATGTTTTAAGGTGCAGTAGTACTTTTAACCCTCCTTTACCCTTGCCTTTAATTATCTTTGAAAAGATGGTTGAGTTGGACGTCAGGTCCCTTAAAAACAAAAATAGCTATTCTAGCCAAGGTAATTTAAGTCTACAAGAACATAAATTGTTAATGGAATTGGCCAAGAACAAAAGGGTAAGGGTGATGAAGCTGGATAAAGAGGGTAGGGTGGTTGTCATGAATAAAGATGACTATTTACATAAAATGAAGTGACACTTAAACAACTGTGACCTGTATGAGGAAACTTCTTTAAATTACATTAATTTAGTGTATCGGAGAATTGATTTTTTCCTGCAGGACATGGTTGATACAGGTAAAATCACAGGGTAAGTTCACAAGTATTTACAAATTTTACATCCAGTGGTGCCTTGCATCTTTGGGATCCTAAAGGTTCACAAATCCACCACCGATCCACCTATTCATCCCATAGTCAGTGCCAGCAAGTCCAAAACCCTCCCCCTTGGCGTATATGTAGACACATTGTTAAAGAATGTTTTAAAAGCTTTTGGTCACATTTGCCATGATTCTTGGGATTTTTTATTAAAATTGAAGGAGGTTGAATTTTCCAAGAATTGTGTATTTCTAACAGTGGATGTCAAGGAACTATTTAATGTGATACCTCATGAATTGGGGCTTGAGTGGTTCCATGAATTATTATGTGAACACACTAAATTTAAGAACGATCAAGAGAATGTTTTAGTTTCTTGCATGGAAATGGTTTTGAAATACAATTTTGTGTTTCTGGAGGGACAGTACTACCATCAAACTAAAGGGGTAGCTATAATTTTCAGTAACATTGTTTTATTACAATGGGAAAGAAAAATTTTGTTTACCCACTTTGAAGTATAGCCATGGAGGCTGTATTTGCACTTCCTGGATGACATTTTTATCATTTGGGATAGGCCTTTGGCAGATACAGAGGGGTTCATGGACTTTATTAATGGTTCTACACCCTTTTTGAGGTTTTCTCACACTGCCCATCATGAGTACATTCATTACTTAGATGTCACCATTTCCAAGGACTATGAAAGTGAGAAGTGGATTAGTACCATTTACAGAAAACCCCTTATAGTAACAGCTTACTTCACTTTGGGAGTAACCACCCCTTACATCACAAACTGGGAATTGCAAAAGGGCAATTCCTGAGGGATTTCAGAATGGTGTCACTGCATTCTCAATTGGTAATAGAATATGAAAAACTTAAAGATATGCTATTCAAGAGGGGTTACCCTGAAACTTTGGTCACCCCCATTTGTGAAGAAACTGTACGGAAAAGGATGAATGAGGACATAGTGCCACTAATATCATCCAACTACACCATAGTTCCAGTGGCAAAAAAGACGGGTTATGTGATTCTGTTATAAAAAATCATGTGTTTGTCACCGAGTATTGCAACCGAGCCCATCTTATTAGAAGCATTTTGTTTAAAAACTGGCCTATTTTTTCTCTTTTTAGGGATACCAAGGAAAAATTAGATGAGGGTCCCAAAGTGGTATTTAAGAGGGGGAAGACCATTAAGAATTTTTTAGAACAAGCTCCCACATATAGTGAATATGGTTGTAGCAACAAGAGAGCAGGCACATACAAATGTGGCCATTGTAGGTATTGCCCTGACATTTTGGAGGGTGATCACATTAGTATAAAAGGGACTTTCATCAAGTCCAGAGGTTTTTGTAATTGTGAGTTGTGGGGTTGTATATGCTACTATCTGTCAATTGTGCCAATGTTTTTACATTAGCAAAACTAAGAGAAAAATCAAGGAATGTATATACGAACACAAAAATGACATTAGAAAGGTGGACTGCAGCAATGCTTTGGCCAAACATCACATGGCGTTTCCTGCCCACTATTTTCGTTTTTTTGTACTTGAACAAGTGTAGCAAGACACTAGAGGGGCCCCACAGCGTTGGCAGCTCAGATTGGATGGTACTAACCATCCAGGCTTAAATGAGAGACTGTCTACAGCCAATATATTAAGGCTCAAGTCTTATCTGGTATAAATGGGGTTCCATTTTTTTTTATTTTAATTTCACCTCACAGAAAGAGGTTCTCTGGTTCGATCCTCGGCTGGGGTGCCTTCTGTATGGAGTCTGCATGTCCTCCCTGTGGTCGTGTTGGTTTCCTCCGGGTGCTCCGGTTTCCTCCCACATTCCAAAGTCATGCTGTAGGTGGATTGGACACTCTAAATTGGCCCTTGGCTTGAATGTGTGTGTGTGTGTGTGTGTGTGTGTGTGTGTGTGTGTGTGTGTGTGTGTGTGTGTGTGTGTGTGTGTGCATGTGTGCGTGTGTGTGTGTGCCTTCTGTGAAAGGTTGGGCAACTCAACACCATAAAACTCCACTGCCAATTATGAGCAGACAGGTGATCCGCTGTGGCGACCCCTAACTAGGAAAAGCCAAAAGAAGAAGACTTTTTTTTATTTTAATTTAAAGTTCCTTGACATATTCCGCATTATTATTCCCATTTTTTTATTTTAAATGCATTACAAGGTTAAGGCATCATTGTGGTTCAGTTTATTATGTATTATGAATGTTTGTGGTGTGTGATTATGTTTTCAATTTAGGTTTCAGTTTGTTTTAACATTTAGTGTGTATTGGTTTTTATTAGAGGCAATGATGTATCATGTGATACTGGGGAGGGATACAAAAGGATGGTGTGTGCTTTTAGCAATTTGATTCTGATGAAGTAACTTGTTTACAAGTCCAGAGAATGCCCAGTTTTCTCTCTGGAGGAACAAATGCAGAGATGATACACATAAAGAAGAGGCATTCTGCAAATCTTGAAGAGGACAGGATAATAAAAACAAAATAAATGGGCTTCTCGTGCAATGCTAGCTTGTGTGCATTTGGGGGTGGGTGGGTCTCAGGATATGACAATAGATATGAACAGGCCAGGATGACAGCATCTGCAGCAGTCACTGAAATAAAGACCTTGGTAGGGGCACAGTTTGACAAGGGTATGACAAATTAGATGTTGATGGCGCTTGAGAGGTACTGGCAAGCCATGTTGCAGCTTTGGATGGAGAGGCAGGACATTGTTGAATTTGTTCTTAACAAGCATGGAGAAATACTGATCTCAAGTTTAAATGTTGACTGGATAATAAGGAACACTCAGAGGAATTCAAAGCACTTTGAGGAATATCTGACTCAGGTGGACAGTCTCTCCCCTGAGGTGGCAATGCTAGAAACAGATGGTAAGACTGAATGCACTTCTACAAATGAGGTTATTGTGATGATTAAATAGATCTACTCTGATAGTCACCAAAAGGGGGCAAATATATCCGTGGGAGAAATAAGAATGGTGGATATGGCTGTGACCAGGTGATGTAGAGAAAGAAGCAGGTGATGTCTAGAACTTGTATCACTACATGGATGGACAAAAAAGCCTTCATATAGAAAATCACCTACATATGGATTAAAGAAAGTTAATCACTCCTTTTCTCATTGATCACTGGCATAATTTCTGGCATATAATGTGAATGGTCATGGCATGACACCCTGCATCTACAAGTCCATGTGTAAAGTCTAGTAATACTTTTAAATTATAAAAAAAATGTATTTTTGTATAGTACTAACAGGTATTAGAAAGGCCAATATACTTTGATATTCAGAATTCAAATGATGATAACATATACTTTAGGATTTATCACCCATAATTCATTACACAGGCCAACAACTAATAACCTCTAAAAAGAAAGAAAAGATACTGTAACTAGAACTTGTATGTTGCAATATCTTAAATGAATTTAATATTGCCGAGAAGTGTGTGATGGTGAGGTCAGTGAGGCATCTAATGAGCCCACTGCCCAATAAAAATGACAGAGTTTAATAAACTAGATGACCTTGCACACATTGATAGCCACTACTGCCTGCATGTCTGCTGGCTCCTACAGAGAAGAATTAGGAATGTACTAGAAAGTTGAGCCTCATTCTGAAGTGCAAATTAATAATGCAGGCAACTTGGAATAAACACCCTGCCTGCCATTCAAGGCAGTATAGCTTTCTCTGCACTAACACGATTAGCAGTGCAGTAGGAAACAATACTCATCTGTTCTACATGGCATATGCAAATATTCATCAAGATACAGTGACTTATGCCATGCTAGATGTGGGTCACAGTTCATCTTCAGCTCAGTAGGCCTTACATGAATAGAGGTCTGTGAATAACCCAGGACCTACAAACCAAAAATAAAGTAGTTGGGCAGAAAATGAAGAAAGGCAATTCAGCACTGAGATAATTAAAAAAAGACAGGGATTAAGGCTGGTTTGAAAAAGTATATCAAGCATTAGCATGTAAGGCCAACTTGAATGAATTACTGGGCAGGTGTCATTACGGAAATGACAGATTATGTTGCCCTAATAGAGATAAAGAAGAGTTATAATGCACCAAAGTACTTTCAATATGACTGATAAACCTGGAAATAAAAGCATGTAACATAACAAATGTTAACAGTATAAATGAGCTTGGATTCTGAATGCTGATCAGGTAAGAAATACAATAATATATACAGGACATATCTATACCTACAGATACATCACTGCTTTATATACTAATGAGCAGAGTTTTCTTGTGCAGTTATATTTCCCATAAATACTGTTGAGTTTTCTAGAAAAAAATATTTTCTAAAAGAACGTGATATTTCTCTTGCCATATTTTTTGCTTTTCTCCTTCATGCCTGATTTACTGCTGATAGTTTTTTTTTCTTGTCCTAAAATGATATGAATATGCTTTCCCCAGTATAGCTAAAGATGCTTTGCAAATAAAGGCTGCAAACAAAATTCATTGAGCAGGTCATTATTTGTGTACCAGTGGAACTGTAATGCATCTTTCAGTCTGGAGGTGGGATTCAGGTCACGCTTCACTTGTTATTGATCTAGCTTCATTCTTAGTCTGGTAATGGTACAATTATCCCCACTATAAAGCATTCGGTCTAGACCAGCAGCTTGAAAGGACATGCATAACTGTCAGTGCATCCTCTCATATTTTATTTTCTGCAAATACAGTCTGCTTACAATATTGCTCTATCTTCAAATATACATATTGCAAGTCACTGCTAAAGAGGAACTTGTCAGTAGAAGAGTAATGCAGATAGATTTTTATTGGAAAACTATATAAACTAAATTATTACACTAAAGGTTGTGTTTCCTTTAGATACATAATAGTTAAAGAAATGCTATTAAAATGTGTGCAACCTGAGTGCTGGGATATTTCAAAAAGACATATATGAATTTATAGTGAGTACATTAAGATATGGAATATATTAGAATTCTGCCTCTGTTTGGAATAATAATAATAACATGCTATGGGTCAGCGCAGACCAGTTGCAGCTAGCTTACTCCCTCATAGCACTTGGTCTCTGATTTATTTCTGTGTGGAATATGCATGTCCTCTCTATGTCCATGTGGGCTTTTCCCACAAGGGCTGGTTTACTTCCACAACACAAAAGAGTGTTGTTAAATGATTTGGTGTTGCTGTAAATTGCTCAAAAGTATATGTGCAGTGTGATGATGAGTGTGTGCTTTTATCATGCTATGAAGTGGCACTTATCCAAGAATGGCCCTCTGCCTTCTCCTTGCTGCTTACCAGGATTAATTCTAGCTGTATTATGATCATGCATTGGATACAGTGGGTACCAAGCAGAATGAATGAATTAAAAAATTGTTAAAAACTGAAGTGGAGGCAAGCCCTTCAGTAATATGGTGCAGGCAGTTTTCTACAACTGGTTAATGCCTACTGACATTACATACTCATGTCATCAAAAGAAGCCTTTCATTCATTTCACCTCAACTGATTGAAACATTTTCCCTGACTCTTCTTACTTGTTTCCTTTCTGTTTTCTTCTCTACCTATGTACACACATTTCAGCATTTATTGCATCATCCATTTGACTGTCAGCATTTTATGTCCGATAGATCCATACTAAGTCATATATTCAGTATCCATGATGGCATCTGTCTTCTGGTTCACACTTGTTCAATTGTATCACAAAATTTAGTGTTTTGAGATAATTAAAAACAATTTACTTAAACAGCAGCATTTACTCATTTAGTATTGTCACCCTGTACATCTCCATAGGTGCTGAACAGATATGTTTTTTTCCTTTGGGTACTAGCTGGTCTTAATTACGAATACCTTTTTAGATACAATGCAAACATGTCTTACAAGTTGTATCATTTCCTCTCCTCCACTTACTTTCTTCTGTAAATCCATGCTTTCCCTTCCCATTCTCATAGTATGTGCAATTCTTTCATATGCATTAGCAGAAATTCAGAAATATCAAGGATCGTTTCATTATGTCAATAAAATTAAGAAGCCACAACACAGCATGTAACTGTGAAAACTATTATAAAGACTCCAAACGCAAAAAGCTCACGTAGTGGTCACTCAGGCGTTCAAGAGAAAATAGCAAACCGTAATCGGCACTCAGTATAATTTTATTAAGCACAATCAATAAAATAAAAAAATGGTAAGCACTTTTGTCCCTATAAACTTGTGGGGACTTCTTCACAACCATTAAACAAAGCTCAATAAAACATTTAAAAACTCATCTAAATTAATCATATGACCCTTATCCAATTGGTTATTCAAACAGCTGATAGCACCACAAAAAATCATTCAAAACTGTCCTTAAAACTTTAGGCATCATAATAAACCATTATAAAATTGTGTGTTCATAAAAAATTTAACATAATGTATATAAAAAATAGTATACGTAAAAATACCTAAAGATCAAAAGCCCCCTGTTTTAAAATAGGGACCAATGAAGTGCTGTCATTGATATCAGTGGGGTTGATGGCATTCAATCTTAACTGCCACTTTAATTCACTCTTCTCTATTTTATGTTCCCAGTGACCACCCCTGTGATTTCTTTTGATCATATCCACTATCTTGAATAAAAATTTAGTGTAATTGGGACAATCCAAAGTATGCTTATACAAAGCATTATTAGAATTCTTATTCTCAATAGCATACATGTACTCATAGATAGGTTTGCATAATACTCTCTGTGTTTTCCCTAAGTAAAAAAAAATGACATCCCTGACACATAGCCACATATACAAGACCCCTACTAGCACAGTTACCCCCTTTTAATCTGATCTGTTGAGGTGGATCACATATACTCACACTTTGCACATTCAATATGTATTGACAATAATTACATGTCCCGCATTTCATTGTACCTCTTCCATAACTATCAGAGGTCAATGTTGAGTGTTCCAAAAGGTATTTAATATTATGCCCCATTTTATAAACAAAAACAAGTTTATGTCCCAACACTTTTTGATGTTAATATCGGTGTTAAAAATAAGCCAATTCTTATGTATAATGTCCCTAACTTGCTTCCCAAAAATCTCATAATGGATAACCATAGACTTAGAAAACGTCAGCACCTTCTTTTGGGGTAGAATATGCACTCTCTAAAGGGCTACCTAATAATGGTTTAAATTTAGAACCCCATCCTTCTAAAATCTCTAAACCAATATTAAAAACCAAATCCTGTGGGTAACCTCTTTCTCAAAACATCTTCATCAAGTTAATAAGTTCCAAATTTAAATCCTGGAGATCAGAACACATCATTTGTCCTCTCACTATGTCCTTTTAATATACCAATGATGATAGTTTACAGGGACAAAAACACCTACCGTTTTTTATTTTATTGATTGTGTGTAATAAAGCTATACTAAGTGCCAATTACAGTTTGCTAGTTTTTCCTAGACACTTGAGTGGCCACTACATCAGCTTTTTGAGTTTTGAGTCTGTATAATAGTTTTCATGATTACATGCTGTATTGTGGCTTCTTAGTTTTGTTTCCGCAGCGTGATAGTGGTCACAGCAGCTAAGAGGTTGTCTGACAACTTGGTTCATTTGATTCAAGCTACCATTTTATCTGTGTGCTAGATTCATAATGGGGGACATTCCAGTGTGAGTTCTTTGCTATTGAGGGCAATGTTGCTCTGGTATCCCTCAGCAGAGATGAACAATTTTACACTACAGAAGATGGTAATTTGACTCAATTGACTAAACTGCTTTCCACACAATACATTCAATTGCAGAGTTCCCTTGATAGAATATAATTCCCAGCTATCTTAGCGATGGCATCTCAATGCCCTAATCCTATGAGACCTTAGGTTCTTACTTACAATGAGAGTCAAAGTATCACTTCCTCTCACACCACCAGGATGATTATAGATTCCCTTCCATGTGGGCAAAATGGGAAGGAGGAGCAGATCATGATAGCTGTGCATCACGTGTTGAAAACTGGCTTAATAGGAAGTTTATATTTGCAATGAGTGAATGGCTACACTACACAGTGGATTTACAGACTCAGTTTGAATGAAATAGAAGTCAGACTCAGTAAGATATGTAATCTGCAATGCAACAGCACTTACCTTACTGAATGTGTTAGAGTGAACAGGGTCCCAAAAGGACTTAGGATGTGCAAATTTCCAAACAAGCTTTCTGCTGGACAGAATAAATTAGATGAACTGCTAGCCATGTTTGATAGACATGACATTGAACTGTTACAATTTATTATTAGACTTAACAATAGTAAAATCAACACTATTTTGGAAGAAATCAGTAGTTTAAACAATGAAATATTAAATAATGGTCAATTTCACAATTATATGTCTACCTATGATGGTATTTGTGAGGAAAGTTGAACAGCAAGTTAAGGCTAACTTTGCAAGTAAGTAGAAAAAACCTTAATAGGGATGAATCAGAATATTCACAGAAAACAGCTTATCCTCTCCCCAAAATGTACTTTATTACAAATAGGAACAAAAGTACATCAGATAATAATTTTTCCAACATGGCAATGGGGGCAATATTACTGGTATCAATAATTATGGTCAAAATTTTCATTCTCATAATAATCCATCAGGTAATATTGTACATCACAATGGAGAAATGGGCAAGGTGTTTGAAGAAGAATATCCCCTTTTACACAGATCAGAAAGGTTACATAACAAAAACAGGAACAGAATTTTTTAGTACATCCGCAAACCCCAAACAGGGAATAAAAAACGTTTTTTAGAAAGAACAGTCACAACAAGTTTTGAAACTTTCAAACAAAACAGCTCATATTATATCAGTATATAATTTCGGAGTAAAATGTTAAGTTTGGATGGTTTTACTATTTTCAACTATACTGATATGAGTATAACCGCAACACATTTCGCACTTTTCAAAAAGGCTTTAAATATGTCGCTGCATAGAATATTGATATTGCTGAAGTTCTTATTGAATTAAAAATGTATACTAGGAAATTTAATTTTCTGATGTTTTTTAAAGATCACAAAACAGATTTGCACACAAGACATTTATAGAGCATCACATTATCATAAATGGACCCCAGGATATAATAAATCTGTGTAGGCACAATGTAGATCCTACACAGAATTTATCCATGTACATGGCCACGGTTCCCCCTCGGCAGTGTGCCATGGATATTAATGGTGCACTGCCAATGGAGAGTTGAGGAACATGAATACTGAATCAGTGTAGGTAGAGGTGTAGAGGCTACCTGTGGTTGCAGATGAGTATGAGGCTCCCTGTAATGCTGCCCACTGCAGTTGTAATATTGAGAAAATGTGTTATGATTTTTGTAATTCATTTTTTCTATTTTTTAATGCATGTTTGTGAGGTGATAGTGAAATGCAACAGTACCAAACTGTGCTGACATATAGACAGCTGACACCTGGCAGACATCTAAAAATAGAAACCTGATGTAATTAATTATCATAATAAAGGTTTTATTTTACTTTATTTTTTTTCTGTGTTTGCACAGCACGGTGCACAGTAGAGCTGAGTGGAGCTCTTATATACATGGAAGACACCTGCCAGACATCTAAAACTAGAAACCGGATGTAATTAATTATTTATAGGTGTGTTTAAGCAAGTTTGCATAGCATGACATGGCACTCAGCAATGCCAACAGGTAGCCTAGAAGTATATGTGAAGGTATACGAGTTTTTATAACATCCAGCTAGCTACTTGGGTAGAGTTATGGGTTCGAGTCCATAAGAGGCAGAATATGACTGTAAAGGGATGCAATATTTTATTTAAATTTTATGAAACTATTGTGAATTTTGGCACTTCTGCACTCTGCTCAGTAATGCTAGGCAGTGTAAAAACATGCTAATGGCTACCAATGTTTGCACGGTGCTAAGCTTCGCTAAGACCTCGTCTGTGTGAGTTTTCAAGCTGCTTGGCATAACTTAGCTGGTTTGCAAGCTACTAAGTATTGCAGCATTTTTTGAATGTTGCTGAATAATGTGTAAGGGTAGGAAAACAGTGTATATTAAGTCCAATAGGTGGGAATTCTGCAATAGTCACTGGAGATCAATCAACTGTTGGTATGCCTGGCAGTGTTGACAAAGGTGTGCGGTTTTAGGTACAGAGATGGGGAATTCAGGAGTCCAGGGTCATGGTCAGGCTACTTACTCAAAACCATGAAACCCAGGTGATGTAGGGTGGATTCCAGGGCTCACAGTTTAAGGCAGAGGCCTGTGACCATTTTGCCAGGGAACTCACCAGTGTTACTGGTATTCCCTGCACAGGTCAGCAGTGTCGTCACCTCTATGATGACCTGAAAAATAGAAAGAGGGAAACCTTGCACACTTGGGTCTGAGAGGTGAGGGCAGGGAATGCCCCACAAATATGTAAGTAATTTTACCTCTCTCTTACCAATATCCAAGATGAGTATCTCCAAAACTGGTATGCATAATGATGTGCTTCTCTCCCTACAGCTGCAGCGGAGAACACTCGCAATGTTGAGTCCCATGCTGGGTGTCTGGCCAGGTTGTACTGTGAGCATAGTAAGTATGGATTTAGTATGCTAACTGTAGTGCAATAAACAAGAGAGTAAAACATTTACTGCAATAAAATATACACAAGAAAAACTGTATTGCAATAAATGGTCAAGTAGACCTGTAGTGCAATACATGGGCAATTAGAGCTGTAGAGCTGTAGTGCAGCAAATGAATAAGAACTGTATTTCAATAAAACAATAACAATGTCAATAACATTAAGTAAAATGTTGTTCAGCAGGATTGTGTTGTCAAAACCATTGCAGAAGAGCTGTATGCAAAGATTGTCTATGGTAAGGTTGCTGCAGTTAAGTGTAGCACTGTAATTGCTGTAGCCAGCAAATCTAATGGCCTAAAAACTGTATTGCATAACTCATAGTACTGCCCAAGGCTATCCCCAGGCCAATATCTGTCACATAATGCTCTCTGTTCCTCAGACAGCAGGTAATAAATGTATAAGGGTGAGGTAGCCCAGTCTCTGGGCAGATATTGCGTGTGGACATCACAGATATTTCAAATCAGTAACAATAAAATGCGGTCACTAGCAGTGTTGATTCTAAAGTACAAGTTTGTTAATATATGCAGTATGGTTGCATTCCATGCATGTGTGCTTTACTGTCACTGCAGTCTAGTAGAACACTGTAATAGTATTAGAATGCCAGAGGAATATCCTGTAACTTGTATTGCTCAATTCATAGTATACTTCCAGGTGATCTCCAGGCAAGTAGCAGTCATTCAATAGGCAGCAGTGACTCAGTAGCTCAGTCTGTTAAATGCTTTGTATATTGTGCATTTTGCAACTCACAGTCCTGGGTTCAAATCTTGTGGTATATAGCACTGAAATTTCAGTATCAGTCACATAATGCTCACATTTTCTCTCTCACCAGAAACACAACAAATATATGGATGAGGTAGCCCATATTATGAGCAGGCATTGCATGTAGCTTTCACAGAATGTTAACATCAGTACCAAGAATGTGTTCATCAGCATTGTTGATTCATAAATAAAGCTGTATAATCCCAGTATGGCTGCCTCCCTTGCATGTCTGTACTAAGTTGCTGCAGTAAATCAATATATTATTTGCAAATGACCCCTGCAGTCACAGCTATTGGGTTCTACTCCCATGCCTGCCAACTAAGGCATGGCGGCTGTCTAGTTTACTTACTGTACACAAACATGCCTCTCAAGTGTCATCATTTCTCATAATGTACATAAACCAGCCTAATCCATCTGTCACATGATTAGCAGATAAAGTATTACCTGGAATGCAATGTATTACCAAATCCATTTACAGAACACCTGGGTAGTTATATAAGTCCACATTATATGAAAATGTTCTGTGTAGTGGTGCACTTGCATTTGTTATTGCTTAGCCCATACTGACCCATGCTAACAGCTTGAGAGGTATGCACGGGCTACATCAGCTATAGGAGAATTATAGTCACTGTGCTCAAAAAAGACACTACACACCTGTAGAGTATATATTTTAGTATTTTCCAGAATATAATTTGCAATGGCAGTAATGGAATGTTTTTTCTGTTTCTCCCTACTCCTTATCTTAATTTATTTATTACTGTTATTTATTATTATGATTGTATATTAACATATTTTGTTAAAGTATATTTTGGAAAATGTGTTTCATTATTATTATGTTTTTTTATGCTTTATTAATAATATATTTTGTTTAACTATATTTTAGAAATTGTGGTTGATTATTGTTATGTTTTATTAGGATGCAATATTAACATATTTATTAAACTAACTGTTTTGCTGGCCCTATGGTTTACTTTGTACTGGCATGCTGTTACCATACTGACTGTTATGTTACTTAGTATTGCGTTGCACATAATATACATTAATATGTATTTGGATGAATAAATATGATGTTTGATTCTGTTAATACTAACAATGGTTTGGTTATTACTAACCATAACTTATTGCTATACCTCATTTACCACAGCCGGTCATGGTAGGCAGGTTCCAGCTGATCCCCCTACCTTGCCTGAACTGGCCATAACACCAGGTCTCAGCATGTCTGGGTCCCAGACTGGTGGTGCCCCCTCTGCTGCCCTTGCACCATCTGCAGTATTGGGTGGTACCACCCCAAGGGCCATGGCCTACCCCCCCTTTGGAAGTGGTGGAGGAGGGGGTATTGTCACCTGGGCAGAGATGCCAGTCTTGGTGCACACGATAATCCACCATGGCTATGACCACCTCCTGCACTGGATTGAAGGCATGCTGGCCACCCTGGGGAGGGGGGGAGCCACACCCTGGTGCCCAGCTTCCAGCAAAGCCACCCACGGGGCAGTAATGGAGCAGTGTCACCAGTCACATGGGTAGAGATGTGAGTCTTGCTGCTGATGTCTGGAGACACCCTCCCTTTCGAGGTGTTCACCCTCCTCATGTGTCACACACCACCCCTGCCTGCTGTCTTGTCTGTTTGCAAATGCATCTTTTCCTACCTAACTTACATCCCCCACATGTACCTCTGTCCCTTCCCCAACATTCCACTTTCACCCTAGTAAACAAAATGGGCACCTGTCCCCCCAAAAAATATTGTTCCATACACAGCTCTCCATTTTGTACACGTGTCCACTGGACACACATAATTTGGTCCAATTAGCTTGACAAAACAGTTATGTTGTCCTTACCCCTCTCTCTGGGGTTTGAGAATCCAAATTCATCTGCAAATCTATCAAA
This sequence comes from Protopterus annectens, assembly GCF_019279795.1. NCBI lineage: Eukaryota > Metazoa > Chordata > Ceratodontiformes > Protopteridae > Protopterus > Protopterus annectens. Next base: position 685,831,932 of record NC_056744.1, on the reverse strand, counting down.
GTGCACAATTGTTGCTGTACAAGAAATGGATGGCTATGGTTCCTTCCAAACCCTTCCTGCACATCCCTACCTGCCTTTCAATATGTTTTCCCTGCTCACCCCCATTTCAGCAATTTCCTATCTCCCCTTTTTTCTTTTCTTTATATTTTTGTAGCACGGTGCAGCGTTGCATCGCAGAGCTTTGCTAAGCTCAACTAAATAGAGCTATAATGACTATATGTATTTCTAACATTGTAAGACACGTACAAAATAAACACCTCTGTAATTTTTTGAACCCAAGCCCATCACACCTGGAGCACACTGCATTAACCCACCATGCCACAAAACTGTTATTTGTGGTTTAAGCAAAAATAGTAATTGCCAGTTACATTCATTAGGTGTGTTTCAGTGGAGCTGTGCACTGTGCCACACTGCAAAAACTGGAATAAAAAGTAATGGAAAAAAATGAGAGTGTACCTTGGACTCTTGGACTCTGGTGCAATAATGCACCACTAGACAGCCAACAACATGGTAATGGATGTAACTGAGGCCTGTGATAGCAGGTGAATGTGCCCTTTTATCAGCGACATATAGAAAGTCACATGCTATGGCATTCATGGCAAATTATATATTAAACTGGGGATCCTGTGCAGAAATACAGCCATATAAGCCATGCACATACTGATGGAAGCAGAAAATGTATGTGACAGCCTGTATGTGTGCACATATATCTTGCAAATACACCTGCTGTAACAGTGACTCAGTTAAATGCCTTTCCTATAGTACATTTTGCCAGTGTTTTGTTGCACTTCAATTTCATTATTGTGAAGACAGCTATTAATAAATGACTCATGCACTCATTATCCACACAAAGCATTGCAAGTTAAATAACTGATTTTCAGTGCTGGACATCACAGGCCTGCATATCTGTATAACATTTCTATATGTTGCCTAGTACCCTGTTATTGACACAGTTGCCTAACATACTTATCTTAGACACATGCCATAATTGGAGTGTAAAGAGTACACTCACCCTGGCTCTGCCTCTACAACAAGGCTGACACAGCTGGCACAGATATATCTACAGCTTGTTTTCCTCCAAAGTGTTCACACTCACTGCCTATGTCTACTACCTGCAGTAGCAGCTGCACCTGTGGTACACACAGCTCTGTATAAAGGTTTTTGCTACAGACCTTCCCTCTGCAGTGATGTAGTCTCTTCACCCCAGTACTGTCCATCTCAACAGCTAAGAAAGGGGCTCTGTACTACAAGAAGGCATTATATATCGCACAGTGGTTGCATGCCATTGGCTAATGATAGTGCAACTCAGCTGATTTTGCTGCAAAGATTGGTTTAGAGGCAATTACTGGCTAATGAAAAGCATGTTAAAATGCAAGTAGCTGGCTATGGGCAAACATTCTGTATGAGACTTTCCTCACATAAAGTACACCTTTGGGAATCATTACTAGAGACACATTTCAACAGAGGAGTACTGCACTCCAACCAGGTATGTACCTGTTTTTTGTGTATAACAGGATGCAGATGGGAGGATAGAGATATGGGGAATAGGGATTACAACAGTAAGCCTGTCTTAAACCTGTGGTAATGACATGTCATTGATACCCTGATGTCTTACACATACAGGGGACATACAATATACCAGGGCTGCATTATCATTTGTCATTGTGACACATTGGTGTTGTACGCTATTTGTCTGGCACAGCTCATAAGACATATTATTTGGTGGCTGGCCTTAGGGGACACACCACAGTAGACTGGAGAGTTGGGTGTTTGATCATACAGCCGAATCACTCATGGCACACAGGGAACTACCTCAATAGTGATACTACCTCAGTTGTATCCACGCATGTAGTATGTTGTCACACTGTGGGATATGACATGTGTGAGCAAGCAGTGGATAGTGCTGACCATTTTGTTCTTGCTATGTCTGTACATAGTGGACATCCATGTATTTGATCCTGCAATGTGTTTCCCTTTTGGTGTGTTTCAGGACTAATGTATCACAGATGGCATGCCCCCTTCTCCGATGCAAAGAAAGAATGAATACTTCAAGGACTACGGCAGCATCATCACATCCTCCTATCCAGGGGGAGGCATAACTGGGAGCAGTAGGCTGCATTGTGGGCAGACCTTGTCCAGGATGTAAATGAAACAGGGCACCAGGACATGACATATGAGCAGGTCTAACACCATGCTACGGACATGATGAATGCTGCATGACAAAGGGCAGCTGATGTAGCCAGTGACTGTGCCATCACCGGTGGAGGGCCTGTAACAGAACAACCACTCACAACCATTGAGGAATTCCTGGTGAACCTAGGGGCACACGACAGCTCCCAGGCATCCATCACACCATACATCCTGGAGGTGTGTGCCACAGTGTCTACAGCAGAGGAGCATGCAGGTAAGCTTACTGTGATCACCACTGTAATACTGTAGCAGTAATTCTGTTAGGCTGTACATATCTTTATGTGGGTGTCAGGTCTATGTGCTGTGGAGAGGTTAAGCTCAGTTGTACCCTCATACTCAGAATGTCACCAATACATCAAGTAACACAGTAGCTACTGTACATGTGACATATATGCAGGTATTACTTTGTTGTGCTGCAATATGCTGTTGTACTGAAATTATCTCACTCTCACCTTTTTACAGGTCCATCAGGAGTTGTTCAAGATCATGGTCCTGCCCCTGCTAAGCTTGATACTGTTTTGTTATGGAAGATATATATGTTATTAAGGGTAAGGGCCATGATAACTGCCTATGTACACATAATTTTGTGTGTAACCAGAGTAGAATGTTTGTATGTTCCGGTCTGAAACAGTTACTTAGGTTTCCTAGAGTGTGTAATCACAGGAGTGTAGTTGAATGAGCAGAAACACTTTTGCAGTTACAGTGCAGAGCGAATAAGCCTCCTGGTGTACATGAGGCAATTACTCCAACATGCCTTGTATTTACTAAAAGGGTGATGATGCATACCTTAGTCACTGAAACTTGTAGTTGTATATATTTGTTAAGATAAGTGTTCTGGGTTTTATGTGTTGTTTTATCAGGTATCATGCCATACTGCATACCTAAAAGGTACATTGTACTGGCCAAGTGTCAGGTGATTTACCTGATGTGCTTGTTATAAAGCCCGTGAATTAAATGTGTATCTTGTGAGGAAGTCTGTTGTGCATGACAGCGGAGATGAGAAGAAGTGAGACTGGTAATGCAGTTGTGGATCCTCATTATTATTAAGTCTCTTTGTTGGTTTTCCATACATTATAGTGCAGGCAGTAATGTACTGCTTTTGTCTTGGTTTCCACAGGTGATCGGGGGGGGGGGTTGGGGTCTCTTCCCCACACAAACTGATGTCAGTGTCTCTTCAGACTCTGATGATGATGGTGGCCAAAGTGAGGCACAGGTGGGGTTGTCAGGGGCTGAATCTGTCCCAGAGGTTGATATCCCTCTTCTGCCCCATTGTCACTGCACACAGTCAGTATGCCTGCACATACCCAGTCCACACAGGCCTCAAATATGGGACAGCTAGTGGGTGGAGACATTGATCAAGCCAGTTTGGCAACTATGGCTTCAGTGAATGTAGACACTGGCCATAGCCAGAGAGCTGGAGAGGTGCCACACAGGCGGATTGACAGGGGTGCTCATAGGAGGACTGCTGTCCATCCACCACCTGTTGCAAGTGTCACATCACAGGTCTCTTGGCACATATTTCAGGCCATCATGGAGGCACAGGCATGTTCTGAATAGAACACCAGATGTATTTTAAGGATTATGGATGCAGCACAGTCTGACATCTGTGACTGCATCCACCACACTGGGGACACCTTGGATCAGTTCACTGATGCAGTGGACAGACAGGTTGCTGAGACAGTGGCTGTCTTGGACCGCACATTGTCTGTACTGGAACGTGTAGTTGGAGTTGGGTGTTGGTCCCATGGACATAGGTCAGCATCACCATCTGCTGCGAGACTATGTGGCCATGCACAGTTACATTCCCATAGTGGTATCACATCCAGCGCTACAGAGGGGAGTGTGCTGTCCACATCACAATGTGGCAGGCCATGAGCATGTGGTTTTGGGTGGTCTCGTGCTGGGCACGGTCTCAGCAGACAGCAGTCACCATCAGGAACTAGCACCATGTCTGACCTTGGGCATGGTGGTGCCAGTGCAACTCCTGGCAGAGCCACTTCCCATATTCAAGGCCGGAGATGGTGAACTGTCAACTCTACCACGTATGGTTCAAAGTTGTCCAACATACCCACGTGTAGGGCTACCACTGATCTTGATTATGTACATGAACACAGTCAAACACCACTGTCACATGCAGGTCACGTACAGACACACACAGCACCTCTCCATGGTCCATCTAACCCGCTCCCCTTCCTGACTCACACACATGCTATCAACCATTTGGGCCAGCCTAGGCTTCCAGCACCCCAACACATCACACCCATTGAGGCAGGGGAATGAAGCCATGTGTCTGATGCACAGGTGACTATATTACTTGACATATACTTGTGTAATGCAGTATTGTTTTACCATGCCACTTGTAGTGGTCACCAACATACACTGTATGTGGGCATGTGTCATGAGTATGCAACATACTTTTGTGGACCTTATGTTGTATGATGTTGAACTGGCGATATTGTTACACAATGACAGGTATTTCATGGACCTGTGTATGTTTCTGTTCCAGAAATCTGAGGGGATAACCTATGGACACACAGCTGCAATGAAGCAGCACAGCATGGCATGGCATGGTAGCAGAAATATGATGTTAGCGAGGTACTGCAGTATATATGTATAGCTGCATAAGTTCACATCTGTATGATAGTCTACCAAGGACAATGGCGGCAGTCAGCATACTCATGCATTCATAATTTGTGGTAAGGTCTGCTATGGGGCAAGGTGTCCTTGCTGGAGTGCATATGCTGCCTATCTGTAGGAAGTATAGTAGATGGATGGCTCACTGTGAGGACATTAACCTATTATGTGACATTAGTATTACATACTTGTGGGAGACATTTGTCTAGCAAACATAAACACACCCTTGAAACAGACCCTGCCTAATGGTACACAGAGCACCTCAGTGCACCTCAGCACATGCTATCTGTTTGATTGGCTGGGTGGCTGTCATCTCAACAAAGGTCATCTGCCTGAGTATCTCTTGGATTGGGGCAATATGTGTTGCTCCTGTACCGAGGGGTATACAGATGTAGTTGATTGTCAGGGCTGTATGGCCATTATGTCAGATCCACATGTCCTGTGGCACCATAACATGATGTATACTGCTGTAACAGCCTCACAGACAAACATGGCCACATTCAGGCTACCCCCACTTTCACTCACTGCATACAGGACACTCCAAGGCACACACAAACTCTGAGTTGGCTATATGTACATTAGAACACTTCCCTATGTACTGGTACACATTACAGGGTACAGTGCCCAATCACACAACACAACTCATGCCTGCTAGTACTATCTGTTAAGAACATATACTGCTTGTTATTATCACGAAGTCTTATTCTGGTCAGTCATTCGAGGAGTCACATCACCCACTACAAACAAAATGATGCAAAATCCTATGTCTAATTTACAAAGGTTATCATACATATACCATTTGGATATACACAAGCACCATAGTGGGTGGAGAGATATTAGAACCCATACCTATCTAGGCTTATACACTATAATTCATAGTACTCATCCCAGGTACCACAGCTTATGTTTGATATTGCACTGTCAACTGGTAGTCTTAAGGTGGCTGACATCATCAGGCCTTGTAGAAGAGGACGGTTTGGAAGACAGCAGCAAGTTACAGGCCCAAAAAGTGCATAATCATTGCAGGTTGATAGCCTATGATGGCATGTATATTGTTTTGCAGGGGAACATACATACAGAGACACACACCAAGTGGGCTGGAGTGAGATTAGAACCCCTACCTAGCTAGGCTTACACACTATAGCTCATAGTACTTATCACATGCACCATGGCTTATGTGTAATACTACACTGTCAGTTGGTATTCTTAAGGTGGCTGACATCATCAGGCCTTGTAGAAGAGGGTGGTTTGGAAGCCAGCAGCAAGTTACTGGCCCAAAAAGTGCATAACCATTGCAGGTGGGTAGCCCTTGAGTGTATGTCCATTGTTTTGCAGGGGAATACACACACACACACACACACACACACACACACACACACACACACACACACACACACACACACACACACACACACACACACACATATACACACCACATACAAGCACCATGTGGGCTGGAGTGATATTAGACCCCCTACCTACCTAGGCTTATAGACTATAGATCATGGTACTTATCGCATGCATTGCAGGTTAAGTCTTTTATATGTATTATTACAGGCACAGTGCTTGTGCATTACACAAAATAGGCTTGTCTTAAACAGCATCTATGGCCTACAGAATGATATTGTTTTGTGCTATCTGCATCTAGTATCCTAGCAGTGAGAGAACTGTTGTTGTCCTAGCTATGTGCATACAGCTACCAGTATGGCCATATGTGGATGCTTGCAGTTAGATAGGCAACACTGTGGGCAGGGACAATGTGTCCTGTCCATACATGCGTCGACACCATTATACATTACAATACCTGCTCACCTGCACCTTTCTATGTGGTGACATCCAGCAGGCATAGGGGTCTGTAGTTAAATGGATTATGTACTGTTGCCCCCTTAGTTTGGATCCTTTGAACAACATCATGGCTGTGTGATAGTGCAGTTTGCTCATCATTATTAGGGTATGTTGGACAATGCAGGCATCCACTTACATATTGCTATATATAACAGAGATGTATATATAAATGCAGTTGTGTGCATGTATGATATGTATATGTGTTATGTAGATATATGAGGGAGTCTACGTATCATTTTAATATATATATATATATATATATATATATATATATATATATATATATATATATATATATATATCAGTATATATATTTTTTGACACTACACAGCGATAGGTCATTTCAATGAAGGGCCAACAGAATTGCATTAATTTTTACTAAGTGTACGGGTATGTCCAGTGGAACTGTCAGTACTTTTACAGTGACTCCAGGCCACACCTTAATAACAACATATGGGGTTTACAGTTTACTATAAACTACCATGTTGAAACAATTACCTTTCTTGATGTACTAATAACTAGACAGAAAGATGGCACTTTGGATACTCAAGTATTTAGGAAATATCCCAAATACAACACTGTCCTTCACGCCTCCAGCTTTCATCCTCCGCATATTGCCAAAAACATACCTAAATCACAATTTATTCGTTCCAGAAGGATTTGTTCTCAGCCAGAGGATTTCGAAAAAGATAGATTTGATCTCATCAATAGATTCCGTGATAGAGATTATCCTATGGGACATGTCATCAAAGCAAGCAATTGGGTCAATACACGCCCCAGGGAAGAGTTTTTGAAATATAAAAATAAGGACAACAGTGTCACACAGCCAATCAGGTTTGTGACTACTTATGCCAGGAATACTAATGTTTTAATGCATAGCATAAATACCAATTGGAATATTTTGTCCAATATTCCTGAGTTATCGGGGGTACTATCTGACAAATGCTTATTTTCATTTCGAAAAGGGAGAAATTTGGCTTCCCATTTTAATCATTATAAGCACACACATCATACTGATAATACATCTTTTGTTCAAACAACATTAACCGGGGAACGAGTGGTAGGATGTTTCCCATGTGGACATTGCAGTAATAGTGACAAGATTGCAAAGACAAAAGAGTTTACTAGCAGGAATTGTCCGAGGGTTTATGAAATACCATTTTTTGCAAACTGCAGTAGTGAATGGCTTGTTTATCTTGTAACATGTAGCTGTGGCGCTTTTTATGTTGGCCAGACTTCTAGGCCTTTAAGATTTCGCATTTCAGAACATATGAGCAATATTAGAAGTAAAAAATCAAATAATGCTCTGTTCAAACATTGTCTGAAACATCCCAATGCCAAATTTTCTTTCACAGTTATTGATATTATAAGGGGCAATAGATTTAATAAGACAGGATGGCACTCTTTGCTTGATACCAAAGAAAAGAAATGGATTACCTTATTAGGAGCATTATTCACACCTGGACTCAATGAGCAATTATAATTGCACCAATAGGATGTAGTTCAGTTACTATATAAATGCATCATTTCTGATAATTTTTTTCATCACTGAAGAAGGCTGTGCTCTATTTTTTTGCCAGCCGAAACTGGTCTGATTTATATGATGTTATTCTTTTTGTAATAAATTATTTATTGGATCCTATTTATCTGCTGGCATTCATTTGTTTTGTGGATTTATATTTTGTTGCCGTGCAGTTTTCCTACGTGCAGGAGAGTTTTTCTGATTGGTTCCAGGCCACACCTACCATTATTCCAGTCCAGGATTGTGCATGGTACAGACATTAACATATGCTCCTGTTTCTGCAGTACTACACTTCACTCCAAATGTCCATAGCATTCTCCCAGCTGTCTGCTGTACTACATATGTGACTGAGGTTGGTAATATTACATCACCAACAGACTGACAGTCTGCATACCTCTCAACAGTCCTGATTTTCACAGAATGTCCAGAGTTTTGCCTCATATGTTTGGTCTATTCCTCATACATTTGTGGTCTTCTGGTGTTTTATTGAATGTCGACATTAATACATTCTATTAACTACAGACAAACAATTGTGTGTCAGATTTTATATCCATCAGAAAATATGTACTACTGCAACACCTTTAGTTCCATCAACTGTCTAGGTTTATGTGACCAATATTTACAATCTGTCCTTATGTTTGGGCTTTTGTCCCCCCAGTCTTTCTGGCTTTGTCCAGATTTCCTGCACTAAGAAGCTGGAGAGTTATGACATTCTGTGAAAGCACCAACATACTACTACCTCACGTGCAAAAGATGTGAGTAAATCCAGACTAGAACCATCAACACCATCACCCATGGTATCTTCCCTAGTCCACTGAGACACACAGGTCGCTAGACAGAGAGGGATCATTCATCACACAATCAACAGCATACATATGTACATTGTTATCCTACATGAAGAGAGACATACAATGTGTGATCACTATCTATGTTATAGCCCTGAGATTGCCTGGTCAACTGATATACCATAGCTGATTTTCTGTTAAAGTGGTTATATGGGTACACTGCTGTGTTGGGGGTGGGGGAACAACAGCACATGATCAGCTTGGGTAGACAGTAGTCTACATATCATGTGTACCCACTCACTGTTTAACATCTCCCTTGTCTGATGTGAATATTCCAACCACAAGGCCTAGTGAAAATTAAGAAATACTAAATACTATTATAGGTTTATAGGTAGGTACTAGGCTATCAGCCTAAGGGCCTACATAAGCCTGCGAACCAGGTTCCCTGGCTTATGCCACCCAAGAAAGTTATTTTCATGTGCCACTGTCGAGCAGAGACACAGAAGTGATCCCAGGGGTGTATTTCCTATTTCCCATCCACTCATCAAGATTTTTCTTGAAGAGTGCTAATGAAGAACTTTGCTTGACATTGATGGGTAGCCTGTTCCAGAGTATGGGAAGTCTCTGGGACAGGAATTTATCCCTCCAGCATGTCTTGTTTATTGTGGTGACAAGGTTTAGGTCCCCAGAGTGTGTAGCTCGGGGGGATTGGAATTTCTTTAGATGTAGCATGTCCAACAGCTCTGGGTTTGACATAGCTTTATATGTTAGGCAGAGATCACCTCGGAGTAGGCGATATGCTATGGAGTAAAGCTGGAGTTTTTTGAGACGGTCAGTGTAGGGCATTTGTTTGAGGCCAGTAATCCTCTTTGTGAGGTACTTCTGTGGTCTTTCCAGGTGCTGCAGATGTCTTGTGAGGTCCATTCCAAAAGGGATGTTGTACTCTATAATGGGTCTAATGAGTGTTGAGTAGAGAGGAATAATGACCTCTTTTTTCATGGATGAGAACCGTTTTATGATGAGGCGTGACATGTAGAAGGACTTCCTGACTACTGTGGCGATGTGACTATCAAAGGAAAGATGACTGTCCACTTAGGTCCCAAGGTCTCTTATCACACATTCGGTGTTAAGTAGATTGCTGCCTATGTGGTAGTTCATGGGTACAGAGTTTTTACCAAAGGGGATGACACTGCACTTTTTGGCATTGAGCTTGAGGCCATGGCTCTGACACCAGGCATCTGTCTCAGCGATGCCCTTCTGTAGGATGTCCACATCATTTGGGGACTTGACTATGACTCCTAGTTTGTAGTCATCTGTGAACTTCATTAGCCAGAGGCCTTTTGTGTTAGCCTGTACTTCAGAGAAGTAGATACCAAACAGGAGAGGTCCCAAGACGGAACCCTGTGGTACTCCACTTGACACTGCTTTGAGGTCAGATTTGGAGTCTGCAACTTTTACAGTGTGGGTTCTGTCAGTGAGCCAGTTGGCAGCCCATCTTGTGATGTAGGGATTTATACCTAGTTTAGTGAGTTTAGCTATAATTCCAGAATGGGGGATGGTGTTGAAAGCCTTGGCAAGGTCAAGATAGGCTGTGTGAACCACCTTACCCTCATCTATGGCTTTGGTGACTGCCTCAAAGAAGTCAATCAGGTTCAGGAGGCATGATCTTCCTTTCACAAACCCAAACTGGGTGGGACTCAGAGTTTGGAGGTTACCAATGTCTTTGTTTATGAGTTCCATGATGATACGTTCCATGGCCTTGCAGACCAGGTTCGTCAGGCTAATAGGTCGATAGTTCCTGGGATCAGCGGTGGCTCCCCCTTTGTGGAGTGGGATAACTGTTGCTGTGCGCCATTCAGAGGGCACAAAGCCTGATACAAGGCTATTATTGAACATAGTGCTTAAGTGGGGAACCAGTTCGTTCTGAAGTTCATGTAAAACGCAGCCTGGGATGTTGTCTGGTCCCATGGATGCTGTGTTTTTGGCTTTAGAGAGTGCAGCTTTTACCTGCATAGTTGTGATTACAGGGACTCTGCATTCTTCCTGTATAGATATGGGCCCTTTAGGGGGTGATGGGGGGTAAAGTTAGCACTAAACTTATCTGCCAGGATGTTGGCAATATCAGTTGATTCTGTAATTTTCATGCCATTGTGCTGTAACTCAGAGCAGATCTGGGTGCTGCCATCAAGATTCTTGACATAGTTATAGAATGCTTTGTGGTTGTCCTTAGAATTGGTGGCAATTTTGTTTTTGTAGCTAGCTTTGGAGGATCTTATAAGGGATCTCAGCTTCTTATTGAGGCTGACCAGGGAGCTCCTCCACTCATGGGATTTTACTTTCTTTTGCAACAGTTTCTTCCTTCTGTTGTACAGTTTGTTTATGGCAGGGGACCACCAGATTGGCTTCCTTTTTTTGGAGGATAGCATCCTGGTTCTGTTTGGGATAGCACGATCCATGCACTCATGTTAGTGCTTACAGAGTGCATTTGTGTACGATTCAGCAGTTGTAACTGTATTGTCCATCTGCATGGATGTCTGTAATGAAGTTCACTACTTCTGTCTTAAGAAGCATGAAGTTGGCTTTGGAGAAATTTTTTACCATGGTTTCCTTAATAGGGGTGGGGGCGGGATGTGGATATCAAGGGTGATTAGCTTATGGTCGGATTGGACCAACAAGGAGTAGACTTCAGGTGTGGAACACTGGTCACTCATGTTGGTAGTGACTATATCTAGGATATTGCTGCCCCTGGTGGGGGTGTGGATAAGTTGATCTAGGGCATTGGAGTTTATGAATTCCAGAAAGCGCTGAGCTAAGTAGTTGGTACACGAGTAGTTTTCCCAGTTAATGGTGGGGTAGTTGAAGTCACCCATTATTAGGGTGATTGGTTGAACCCTAATATTTTCCAGTACATCAAGAAAAGAGAAGTGGGAATCCTGGGGCATGGTGGGGGATCTGTAGCAAGCTACAATTTGGATTGCAGTTTTGCCCAGAGTTAGTTGCATTTGGATAACCTCGGATGCATTATGCTGAGCAACTAGCCAGGAGGTGTGGATATACTTAATGAATATGGACACACTTCCACCTTTGGTGTTTAGGTCCAGGTTACATGGTTGAGAAGTGTGGTATGAATTATAGCCTGGCAGTGCAGGGGTGTTCTCTGGAGCCTTGAACCAGGTCTCAGTCACTGCACAGATATCGATGTTCTCCATTTTAACGAGTGCCTCGAGTGAGTGCATTTTGAGGTTTTGACTTCTAGCATTGAGTAGCATTACCCTCAGTTTTTGCTTGCCTGTTCCTGCTGCAGTGATGAATTTTTCATGTGATCCTTGTCTAATAAAGGCACTATAGGGTCAGCAAGAGCCTTAGCCAGTATCCAGAATCCCAGGGGCAACAGGTGCAGGCCATCTGTGGCAAAGCATCATGGTTTGTTGACCATGTCATCCCAAGCAGACAGATACTGGATCCCCTTAGAATAACACCAGAAGCTTAGCCAATTGTTGAAGTCAATCATTTTGTCTTTGTACTGCGGTATCATTCTGGGCAATGGCAGAATGCTACTCAGGGCTAGTGTCATACCTGCCTGGGCTACAAGATCAGAGAGCTCTTCCATGTCTCTTTTCATGTAGTCCAGGGAAGTATTTCTCAGGTCATTCACACCAACATGGATGATGATAGAGTCATATTTATACTTGTTGTGGAGTGACCTGAGTGCGTGGGTTATGTGGCAGATCCTGACTCCCGACAGGCAGCTGACAGCAAACTTCTCCTTGTTTAGCCTGCTGAGTGGGACATCAGTGTGTCTGACTATAATGTCACCTATGACTAGTATGTTGGGTAAGTTGTTTTGCCTTATTGGCTGTGGTTGAGTGGCACACTGAGTCTGTGGACTATGTGTCATTTGGGTTGTGTTGGGGGATGGAGGGTGCTTGTGTTTCTACTTTCAAGGTCTCTGTTGCTTAGGCAGATTATTATTGAGCGCCTCTGTGAATATTTTTGTGTTACTATGTGTGGATTTTAGTGGTGTAGATTTAGTGAGACTGTGTGATGAGTGTGGTGTGGTGCAAGTGTTTACCTTCTCCTTATGACTGTCAAGTTCAGTCTTGGTTGGAGAGAGCTTTACCTCTAGTTTGGCTAGATAAGTGCATCTCTCACAGGTTGTAGTGCTGGGTGGTAGGAGGAGAGGGTTGTGTGTGTACATAATGCAATTTCTACATTGCCTCAAGATGCCCAGATTCATCAGATAGACAGGAGAGAACATTGGGAGCTGACCCTTGGACATGCCTGAATAAAAAACTATTTTCCTCTAGATAAGTGAGGAAAGTGAGTACAAGAGCTATTTATCCTCTAAGCAAGTGAGAAAAGTAAGTACAAAAACTGTTTTCCTCTAGGTATTGAGGAAGGTTGAGTGCTATAGTAATTAGTAGCTTATTTAGTGCTTACAAGTTCTGAACAAGTGCTGAGCATGAATAAGCAAATTTAAGTGCTAAAACTAAGAATCTGTATCTGCACTAGATGAGTTACAGGACAGAAACAAGTGCAAATGCAGGCTTTCAAATCAGAAAGTTGAGAGAGAGAGAGAGATGTAAGAAATTGCCCAAATGGCCAGTAACTACAATTTCTGGGCCAGAACCACTCCTTATGTGGTAGACAGGTTACCTAGTGCTTACCACTCCCACTGATAAGCTAGAAGGCTTCCCTCCAACACAGAAAGGCTTGGGGGGCTCAGAAGCTTACATACATTCCTGGATACAGTAAATCTGTATCTGGAAAGTAGGAAACAGGCTTACAGTTTTCTTTTCTTTTCTTTTCTTTTTTTTATAGAAAAGTAGCTAAAACAATAGTAAAAACAATTCACATGCAGTGGAAGCAAGCACACTTGAGTATGTAGTAATATTAGACCAAACACAGTTTAAAAAATGCAATTAAATTAAAAAGGACTAAAAGCAAGTGCAGAAAGAGTTTATTAGGTAGAATGTGGTAGAGAGATACTGGGAAAGTGTCCCAGATCAAATCTACAGTGGAGCGGGCAACTGCAAAAGCCACCAAATTTAAACTACAACCCAGAAATAGGGAGAGTAGGTGGGACAAAACAGTTTCAATAGAGATCTAAGCAACAATTAACAGTACAAACTCTAAAACCAAAAAAATATACTCAGCTCTGTATATTTGCAGATAGATTAGAAAGCAGTCTCTCAGAACAGGGAGACAACAGTTTCAACAGAGATCTAAGCAACAAATAACAGTAGAAACTCTAATTCCAAAATAATATACTCAGCATTGTATATTTGCAGATCAGTCTCTCAGAACAGGGAGACAACAGCTTCAACAGATATCTAAGCAACAACTAAAAGTACAAACTCTAAAACCAAAATATATACTCAGCTCTGTATATTTGCAGATAGATTGGAAAGCAGTCTCTCAGAACAAGGAGACAACAGTTTCAACAGAGATCTAAGCAATAATTAACAGTACAAACTCTAAAACATAAAAAAATATACTCAGCTCTGTATATCTGTAGATAGATTGGAAGGCAGTCTCTCAGAACACAGGTTCCAGCAATTAAAAAAAATATTAGACTGGGTATCAGTTTTCCTATGTGGATATTAACTCTGACCAAATAGCCCACTATATTTCCTTGTATAACAGCAGTAGACTCATACAAGCAATGCCTTATTATAGTAATCCTTACAATTACTGTGTAGGTAAAGACTTACCTTGAGAATGCAGACGTTATCAGAACTGTAGTTCAGGGATGACTCTGTGTGATGTAAGTGGTACACAGCCAATACATGGATAGGTACAGGCTGTGTGAGTTGCCTGGCATCAGCTATTTTAATATATGTATGTGAGTAGGGGTAAGGTGTCAGTCCCTAGGCCACTAGGTTGTCAGTGAATGTGCTATGTGCTGTTTCTTAGCCAATGCCAGGGTGTACTGGGCATGCCTATGTCTGCCTACAGGGACATCATCAGGGGGCTCTTCCTCTGAGTCCTCCTGTGAGTGTGGCTGTGATGACCTAGACACTGATGGGGGGCTGTGTATCCCTTCCATATGCTGATCCTGCTGCAGCTGCTTCTGCAGGATCATATTGTGCAGCATGGCATATACTGTGAAGATATGTGCACATGTGGCTGGAGAGTATTGCAGGGTTCCACCATATATATCGAGGCACTGGCACCGTGATTTCAGCAACCCAAACACATGATCTATGATGTTCCTAGTTTGTATGTGTGCCTCATTATGGGATTCTTCCGTGGGTGTGTGTGCATTTCTGATGGGTGTCATAATCCAGTGCGTAGCCAGCATCCTCAAGTAAATGGCCTTGTGGGGTGTCCTCCCTAGGAAATATCTGGTATAGCTGTGATGCATGCCAGATATGGGAGTCGTAATAGCTGCCTGAGCTGCCAGCACACACATTCATGATAATGCCATGGGCATTGCACATGACCTGGCAGTTGAAATGGTACCCCTTACGGTTGACGTAGATTCTACCCTCCTCACCAGGTGGTGCCTTGATGTGTACATGAGTGCAATATATGGCACCCAGTACCTCTAGGTACCATGCTACATGGTAGAAGTGTTGCATATTGGTGGCCCTCATGTCAGTAGGATGGCATCCAGGAACTGGTGGAGAACCCTGGATGCTGATGCCTATAAGACCCCCATCATGTCCCCAGTTGGTCTTTGGAAGGTACCTGTGGCTATTATCCTAAGGGCTACACATACCTTTGTTTCCACTGGGATGGGTTCCCCTCTGTTGGCTCTGGGTCTGAGTTGAAGGTGTCAGAGCTCAGTGAGTTATTGTACTATGTCCCTGTCCAACCTGTAGCACTCTACAATCTCCAGCTCATGTAGCTCCTGGACGGTTACCCTGGGCCTGAACACTCTTCTCCTCCTCTGCCTAAGCCTATTGTCAACAGTAGCAGCAGCAGTAGCATTGACTTCAGCGTCTAACACATACATATGTAGTAGACCTGCAGAAGCCCCAAGCATTCTTTCAGTTAAGATTCCCAAGTTTGAGCTCCAATGGTGCAAAGTATGGGGGGAAATTCAGACTGTAGGATGTATGCATACTTTATAGTGCTCTACTGCAGGTGTTGCCTGCATAATTGGGTACCTATGATGCAGTGCACCTGCCTAATATATCATTGACATCATTTAATGGCCCTAGTTAAAGTTAAGCAAGGATCAACACTAATTAATACATCACTGGCCTTTTAGATACTCTGAGCACTGTGGTGCACCATGCAAATTGCACACTCCATGGGTAAACACTGCTTAGTAGTCAGTGCACCCCACTAAACATACATGCTCAGCACAGTGGCACTCCATGCAAACATGAGGAAACATGCACCTTGCACATAAACAAAGCTTAAAAGTCAGTGCACACCCCCCCAGACTTCCCAGCTCAGCATGGCAGGGTGCTGCACAAACAGGCACAGCTGAGCTGCAATCAGCTTAGAAGTTCTTGCACACACCCTCTCCTGATGTCAACTACATCCTGTGTGGATACCAACATGGTTCTCTGCCTACATGGAGGGACTATACTGACGTGGTTACTCCATAATGATGTTCAGTAACTCCACCTCATTTGCACAGGGATCATTGCTCACAACCTGCATCCAATCATTGCATCCAAGCCCTTTCAGATTAGCAACCACAGCAATGCACCATTGTAGCTACTGCACACAGGGTCCTGTAATACATTTCTGTCTCATAATATTAATATTTAATTTTTCCACTTTTCTTTTAATAATTCATGTTTGCGCACTATGGTACACCATGCAAACATGCTGAGATTATTAAAAAAAAATTATTTTAACATATTTTCTGTAATGTGTGGAACACACAGAGGATAGCTGTGCTCATGCCTGTGTGTGCTATGCCATTTCTGTCTATATACCTACATTTTTATCGCCCATTTTGTCTACAGTCCTGTAAACAGAATTTTTCCATGTACACTATGGACACTGACACAGTGTCTGCAGGGATGCCTGTCTGCTTGCTGGGTGACTCTACCTGCCTTATTTGCTTGAGATTCACCTGCTTATGAGGTGATTTGCATGTCCTAGAAGTTTCCATGTTGGCGCGCTCATGAGCGTCACTCAGCAGCACATACTGAATCTAAAATTGTTTGTGCCCATATTAGCAGTGCAGCACAATGCCTACACATAAAAAAAATGTGTAGGCTTTATTAAATTCCCCCCAGAAATTTTTCAATCTGACTAAGGAGGAAGCCACCCTACTGAAAGAACTGAGAGCTGATGAAACATTTAGGATCATGAAGCCGGATAAAGGGTGAGGGATAGTTTTAGTTGATAAAAATGATTACACCTGTCAGATGAGTACATTGTTACACAACACAGAAAAATATGA
This sequence comes from Protopterus annectens, assembly GCF_019279795.1. NCBI lineage: Eukaryota > Metazoa > Chordata > Ceratodontiformes > Protopteridae > Protopterus > Protopterus annectens. The sequence continues at coordinate 685,814,582 of NC_056744.1, read as the reverse complement.
AGTAGTGTCAAAAAATGAAATTAATATTGCTCATAGGAAGTTGCAATTGCTTTTGGATGATTCTTTACTTCAAGGGGTTATTACTAAAGACGTTTTTAATTTCTTGAGAAATGATCACCCATTAATTCCAATGGTATTTGGCATCCCTAAAGTGCATACAAAACATCTTCAATCCCCTGTAACGACTAATAGTAGCTGCTGAAAACAGCTCCACTTATTCTTTAGGGCTGCTTGTTGACAGGTTACTTAAGGATGCACTTTGCCCTAATGAGTACCTCCTGAAAGATTCATGAGATTGTTTTGCCAAAGATTAAACAAGAATACTACACTAGTACATGTAATTTTTCCACTATTGATGTGATAGATTTATTTAGTTCTATACCGCATCGTGAGGGATTGGAACTTTTCCACAAGTCTATGATGGAATTTTCTTCCCTAAACAAAACTTTGATAAATTTTGCAGCAGAAGTTATGGAGCTATTTTGTTTAACAGATTATCACATTTGATGATGAATTTTTCAGTCAAGTAAAAGGGGTGGCAATTTGCTAGCTGTGCTCCTATGTTTGTCAATCTAGTGACAATTTCATGGGGGAGGAAAAACATTTTTAATCCAATTTACAAACAACAGTGGTCACTCTACTTGTACAATTTGGATGACATCTTTATTTTATGGAAACACAATGACAATGTAGTTGACGAGTTTGTGCATTATATCAACAATGTTTGTTCTTATTTTAAATTTATGCACGTGTTTCTAAGTATAGCATCATTTACCTTGATGACACCATAACTAAAGATGATAATAAATTTAGTTTTTTCTATGAAATTGTATAGGAAACCTACATTTCTGAACAGTTTTTTAGATTGTAATAGTTGCCATCCTTGGTATATTAAAAGGAACATAGTAAAAGGACAAATGATATGTGCTGCTAGGATGTTTTCTGATCTCCAGGATTTTACGTTGGAACTTACTAACTTGATGCAGATGTTTTGAGAAAGAGGTTACCTACATGATTTGTTTTTTAATATTGGTGTAGGGATTTTAGAAGGATGGGGTTCTAAATTTAAACCATTATTAGGTAGCTCTTCAGAGAGTAAGTATTCCACCCCAAAAGATGGTGCTGACACTTTTTCTAACTCTATGGTTATCCATTATGGCACTTTTGGGAAGCAGGTTAGGGACATTATATACAAGAATTG
>NC_056744.1:685730881-685808381 GCF_019279795.1 Protopterus annectens | reverse complement strand
CATTCCAGGCATTCCTTTCCTTTTCAACTTTTATGTTAGGTATTTTTTTATCTGTATCAGCATAATACATTTTTTAAATTGAAGGCATTTACATGTAATTAATTAAGTTGTTTACTGGGTATGTGATCTGTCTATTTGATGCGTTTTTCCAATGTGACCTAGGTCACAGGGTCAAGGCTTGATGTAATATGTGTGTGTATGAACAGTTTCACCTTTCTCTTATTAGTAAGGAATCTCTGTACGCCACCAAATAACAGAAGGCGATAACAATACAACTCACATTTACAACATAGCATAAGGTATCCTCAAGGTTAATAGATGGTGCTTTCTGAAAAATAAAACAGAAACACACCATATGCATCCTAAGTATCTTTCTCTCTCGCTCTCTCTCTTCTGTTCAGATAATTATGATAATGGAATGTGATGCTCTTTCTTTCACTCTTCAGGCCTTACACCAAGGTACCAGATATAATTTTATTTATCAGAGTAGTTAAAGTTATTAAAATAAATTAAATTTCGGTGAAGAAGAAGCCTTCCCATCCTCAAATGTACATTATGTAGTTTAAATATTGCATTTGTTAAGAATATTTATCCTCTATAATATTTTTTTTATTTGTAGTGAATTGTTGCTATTTTAATTATTCAAAATATTGAGCATGATAATTTTTAGTGCTTAAAGCATCTGGGATCCAAACTAGGCTTCCTCCAAATTGAACTGGATCTGTTTAATAAAAATGTAATTTTGTGAAGGTAATCTTTCTAAGTACATCTTATTCTCTAAAGTAAAATATTTTTTAACTATCCAGCATTTTATTTACAATAAGATGTTTAAGATTTTCTTTTATAGGCAGAGACTCTTTTTTTTTTTTGGCAACTTTATTACTCAACAGCTCAACACTAGGTTAACAAACAAAACATGGCTAGAGGAACATATTTGCATAAGCATACATCTTACTCAATAGTACAGTGAAAATGCATCATAATATGCTTTGTTGTTTATTATTTTTCTTACTTAATTTTTCTTCTTAGACACTCAGCATCACTTCCATGTTTTGCAACCTTGTCCAACCATAAATCATACCCTACATAATATAACTTGCAACTCTGTAACTAGGGTGGGGCAAATGGGGAATCTGCTCCAGGGACAAGGCATTAGGGGACCTGACTAACAGTGTTTAATAACTGCAAACTGAGCACAAGTACAGTACTGGGATTCATTTAAACATCTAAGGTACCATACGCACGTCCGATCAGCAGTTAGTAAGTGCTAGCAAATTCAATATGGACATCACTGTGAGTTAGAGATGACTGGAAAGAGACATCATCCAGGCAAGTAAGAGGGTTTCTTGGCCTACTTTATCTCTGACTGCTGGGATATTTTCCTATTAGCATCAAAAAACAGCCCTGGTGGCTGACATAAGTACCTGAGTCATCATGAGGGCTCTGTGTTCATGTCTGCACATGCATGTTCCCACATATATGCAGATTCAGCTGCCATCACTGGCTTCAGAGCACCAAGTACACCCCACCAATTCCTGACTTATCTCTGTCACCGGCATGTCTCAGCTTGCAAGTATCAGACAGACAATTGGACTACCACTCTTTCTGTCCAAAGTGAGCAATTAATCATCAACTCAGTTCCCACCATACCCGACCACCTCAAACTGCTACTTGATGTTGTCTGGTCTAAGTCATAGTCAAGACTTTACCATTCTGTGCTACAGTAAGGCTATCAAAACTGCATTCCATAACCTACAGTTATCTTTATTTCATAATTTTCCAACATCTCATCCATAACAGCATGGCACTGGAAGTCAGCGATCTCATCTAATTATGAATAATACATAAGACTCAATCTTTTAATCATAACTTATGACTGCGTCCACAAATATTACATCTGGTAGATTTCTGAGACAAAATAAACACGCACTGCAAAACACATTGAACCTTTAGTTTGTAAACCTTGCTTGTGGTGCTTCAACAGTTCTCCCTTCTAAAAAGCCATAAATAGAAGGAAAACAACTCTCACTCTAGATGAAACATGAAAAATCAAAAGTCTCAGGCACTCCATTGCCTGGGAAGTTGTCCATTGGGAGTTACAGCGAAATAATGGAAATTACATAAATACATAATAGTCAGCTCATCCTCTTCAGCTCCCCCCTCCACTAAAATCACCATATATTAATTTCCTAATAAATCCCAGCTCTTAACACTTTTGTAATTTTTTACTCCATGTCTAATAAATTAACATCCACAGCAGCAGTATTTTCCTTTGGCTCTTAGCTGCAGATGCAAAATGGTGCCATTTATCCATAGTATTTATGCATGGTACTATATATTCATAGATAACCTAGCAATTACCTGGTTTCATTCTTACCTAAGTGACAGACAACAAGCTGTACTATGGAAAAATAACCTATTGTCCCTTTTACCAGTCACCCTTGGAGTCCCAGAGGGATCTATATTAGGTCCCATCCTATTCTTCATATTCATTAATGACCTGTACAAAGTCATCCTTGATGCAACTTGTATTCAGTATGCAGATGACTCAACCCTAATCTGCTCTGCCACCTCCCCCACAGATTTACATTCCTTGTCCCAAATCACTTTCAACAAAGTAGAGAACTGGCTCACTAGTTGCCAGCTACTATTAAACCCAAACAAAACCAAACTATTACTCTTCTCCCCCACTCGGAAGGTCCCCTCACCACCTCTCACCATAATATCTAACAATGGTACCATCATTTCCCCAGAACCTAGTACTAAAATACTAGGAGTGATCATCAACAACAACCTCAAGTTTGATGCTCACATAGACAAAACTATTAAAACAGTTAATAAAAAAGTAGGCTCTTTATACAGGATTAAACCATTCCTAACCCCATCTGCTAGAACTGTTATTGCCCGTACACATCTGCTATCGACCCTTCTTTATACCTCACCCATCTTCGTAAACCTAAGCAAATCAAACCTCAATAAATTTACTAGGTGCTACAATAACATTGCCAGATTTGCCACAGGATCAGCTTATAGAACCCATCACTGCCTTAACCATCAATCGTTAGACTGGCTTGAACTACCTTATCAACTGCAATATAACCAACTAATATTTGTTCACAAAATCCTCTACCAACCAGACAGTACACCCATTCTGAAAAATATTATTACCCCCTACAGTAACCTAAAATCCCTTCGCTTTTCCAAAAAAAAAAATGCTAGTGCAAACTGTTAAAATCAACAATTCAGCTGGTGAGTCACTATTCTTCAACTCTGCCAGTAAAAACTGGAACCTACTTCCTGCTGAACTCACCACTGACCCCTCCTTATCCCAATTCAAGAAATCCCTTAGAAATACCTAAAAATACAGTGGCTTTGTCCTTGTACAAACCCTGACTAACCCCCACTCAAACATAATTCATAAATGAGAACCTTATTGCAAGAATAAAACTCTGACTCTCTGTTTAAAATTCTGTGTATCACCCACTTACTGGAAAGATTTAAAGTTAACACTACACTATGTATGATAACCACCTTAATGTATGTGTTTTCCTTTATCAGATGAACTCTTTAACTATTTCTTTCTCAGCTGCTTGCTTCCAACCTTTGCTATGTGTATGTGAGAAAAACATGTACCTGTGTTGTTGTTTGTCTTTCGGCTTTTCCCGGTTAGGGGTCACCACAGCTGAACTCCGGGTCTGCTAATGATTGGCAGTAGATTTTGATTTTCACGAATGCCGAGGTGCCAGCTTGATGTCAAATACAAGTTAGGACTGCTAACTCAGAAGCTCTAATTGCTAGCAAAATGAGTTCAGTTTGAATATCAAGCAAGCATAGAATTGCCACATTTTATGAGATTATCATTCAAATAACTGGCAAACTCTCACTCAGAAGTCAACATACTGCTATAACCCTTCTTGTGATATCTATATCATCCAACATTTGTCCCTGTCCAGTTTCATTTTCAACATATAAGACAAGTGAACACACTTTATCCATCTTAAAATCCAACCATTAGCAATCAAGCATAGACTAGTGTAACCACATGATGGAAGAAGTTTCCAAAAATAATGAAACACATATTCATGAATTAAGCACACATCTTTGATACAAAACCATGCTCAGTCTAATTACTGTGCTCATGCAGAGTTCATTAAGTAGAACTCCATCACTCATTAGGACAAGATGCCCTACTTACACATCAAAAATGTATTAAACAGCTTCCCTACACCTCATTGAGCTTAAATTGGATGAGTTGTCATCTAGTTGAGTTCGGCTCATTGAAACAAAGCTCCCAGATCACTTTTTTCCCCATAGGAAATGACTGCTAGTGTAGTTTTTAAGTGTGAAATTAGACAGTGGTTGTTTTTCCTTTTTTGTGCTTGTGTGAATATAGAGAGATTTCATATAGACAGATAGATAGATAGATAGATAGATAGATAGATAGATAGATAGATAGATAGATAGATAGATATCGATATATGTATGCATGGGGTGTAGGGGCTTGCCCTTATATGGTAGGTGAAGGAGAGTCTTTCACTTTTGCAAATAATATTTTACACTTTTGCAAATAACATTTTATTTTTATTTTTCATTTGGACAAGTTTATAACTGATTGTTTTAATACACTTGCAACCTCATCAAGATGTAGGTTGAAGGGTCATAGCAGAAGCTTGTTAAATATATATCTGCCCTACAATTGTTAAGCCACCTACCAATTTAAGCCTGTGAAAAGTTTACCAAGTAACATCTGCGTGGAGATCTGCTGTATCCCTGTGGACATTGCTATCTTACCCCGCTACTATTAATATATATTAAGTATTGACAAATCATCATCATCATTAACCCCCTTTTCCCATTTTTTTACATGAGGTAAGAGTGTTATGTTAGCTGTTGTCATCTGGCATAATGGTTAAGGTTATTGTCTCTGATGCCCAAGGTACAAGGTTCAATCCTGACCTCTAGCCAATGCCTGATTGATGTTCTCCCTGTGTCTCTGTGGGGTTCTTCCCACCTCTGGAAAAATATGCTGAGTGTTTCCATCTCAAACTCACCCAATGAATGGAGCTGTAGGCAGTAGTACAGACTCCCCATGGTGCCCTATGGGGGAGAGTTACATAGATCAACTACTTTGGGCACCTATTGTGGTGTATAGTATCTGTAAGATAGAAGAACATGGATGACAGACTGCATGCTGTGGCAGGACTAGACACTTAATGGTGTAAAATATGGCTCTAGGCATTTTGGTCATGTTGACTAAGCATTGACATATCTTTAAAACTATGCTTAAATATAGCATTATAATATGTTTGTTATGCATCATTCATACAAAAAGCCATTTAAATCACATTGATTTAAGAACACTAAAAATATTCAAACATTTTAATACAAACAAACTGTCATGTGGGAGACAATTATATAATTAGATAAAAAGGAGAAAACTGTCATCATCCTCATGCCTATCTCGGTTATTCATCCTTCACACAGTCTTATATCTATGTTACCTGGAGAACTTTATCGTCAAGGTTGTCATTTTCTCTATTACTTGAAAAGCTTCTTAATAAATGGCATTGTTGTCACACAATCTAACCTTTAAAAAATGAGTAGTACAAACTTGTCTTTGCTGTTAACCCCTTAAGTGCTGTAGGTAACCTGTGAAGGTCGAACTTGAAAATGAACATACCATTTTCAGGTCAACATGACATGTATGTGAATAAGCTGAAGAAATTTTGTCCTTCGATATTCATTTTCACATACTCATTTGAAAAACATTGGTTCACAAAAATAAAACATTGCCAATTAAGAAGTAAAAAAAAAATAGTATTTTAAACAACTTGCCCGGTCTAGGGACTCCACCACTACACAATCTTTAAAAACAGTATTGTTTAAAAAAGGCATAACAAATCTCATTTAGCATTAAGAACATAAGTGTGACATTGTATCTCAGGGGTACCAGAACTTGCCAGGGATTTGGGATGCATGGCTTGGTTTAAAAAGGCCCCAGTGGTTGCTAGCCTAGTTCACACCTATGAATCTATTAACTTTTTAAAAGCTGTCATTAGGAGCTGGCACAATGGAAAGCACACAGTCCTGATATACTCATAAGGCATTATGACATCATCTAGATGACTCCTTACTCTAGTTGCTCCCAGAATAAGGAGTCTCTGTATTAACGTGTAGGGAACTACATGCTAGATTATAATGACATTAATAAAAACACATGAAAAACTTAACCTTCTTGATGCAGCCCTCCGTCTGCAACAATCCAGTGCATTTCATTGCTCTTGGTCTACTTAAACTAATATTGCCCAACAGCTCTATAGACATTTATGTGACCAAGCAACTTTTTTATTTCTATCACTACTCCAAAAATACACACTTCAGTTACCTTACCTTCCCCTTGGTCAGGCTTCTGCTCCAATTCTTGATACAGTTCCACTGTGTCCAGGCATTCATTACGTATATCCTGTCTCATTACCACCAAGTTGCCATTCACATAATTTAAATTTTGATGTCTAGCCACTGCTGACTGAGACAAGGCAAACAGTTGCATCCCTTTAACATTTTTGAAAATCATAGCTTGTATCTTAGGTTATGTCGTCAAGATTCTTTATGACTGCTGAAAACTGCATCCAGTACTGCATGCACGGTTGCCTCTAAGAAATCATGATCCACATATACAGGTCATTCATCAACAATTGTCCTCTGATTAGGCTGACAAAGCCACAAGAAGTTCTGATCTTTCTCAAGCCAAGTCACAAACTGAACCAATATTATTCCCAGTAAACCATTTGTTATGTCAGTCACTGCTGACAGCAATCTACATGCATTTTCACTGCCCATTGATCTTTTTTAAAATCCTTTCCATTGCATCATCAGGGTTTTCACAAATTCCAGGCAGCAAACTCCTTCCTTGCCTTCTATGATTCCACCAGTCACAAATTTCTCCTCCTTGCCTTGTCCTCTTCAAGATAAACTATCTGTCTGCTTAATTCCATTGCACTTTGCTATACACCCTTTGTTGTTTGATAAAGCAGCATCATGACATCCTATTGGTGTTTCAGGAACTCACTAGCATTAACTCCTGATTATTCGAACTAACATAAGAGTTTGAAAGTGCAGATGCCATCTTCAACTGCTGCATAACCATTTCCAATGCACCTTCATATATATTTTGCATAACTTGCAATTGTTCACAAATTCTTTGAATATTTAGGTTTGCTTACTAGCTGAGCTGCACTGAAGTGGTTGTTTCTTCCAAAGTCGCTTCCTTGCCTGCAAAGACTAATGTTGTTCTTACATCACTGAAGGCACCAATGCACGCAGTCTGAATTTCCCATATACAAGCAGTGGCTCATATAACTAAAGTTTCATACATTATTGTTCAACACTCCAAAGTGTAATCACTAAGTATCGAACTGACTCACTATTTCAATGTCTAAAGAATTTTCTCAGAGGCCCCCCCATATCTCCCCATTATAGGAGTTTGTACCCCCATACCCTCTGATACTTACAAATATTATCTTACATGGATTCAGGGTGTCGTTTTACCAGTGACAATCATCTAGAGCCAAGGTTTACACTGCTGGGTGGCTAGCCTTGTTATGGTTTTGAGATTACCATATCTCAGATAAAACTGAATTTGCATGATATTATAATCTTGACCTTAACAAAAAAAAAGAAAGAAACAAGAGGTACATTTGTGATCACACATTAAAGTGCGGGTGACAGACCACTTAAATGCAAGACTGGCACCCATAGGCAGGATTGGCATATGCCCTATTTGTTTTTTCTCACATTTCAGAAATTGCTGGCTGCTTGATGGTGCTTCTGATCTATAGCCATTGCATGTATTGCATGTTTGATACGGGAGTGGTTCCTATGAATGATTTTAATTAATCTTTTGGAAAAAAAATCTTAATTTTCTCAAGTTTCCTGTTTCAGATATCTGAATTCCCATTCAAAATTAGTAAATATATATATGCTGCTGATAAACAAATAGTCTCTAAGGATTTATGTACACAGAACCTGGGACTGAGAAAGGCTTACAATGAGCAGGAAGCTATAACATACCCATTTTCCCACCCATAGTAAGCCTTATTAATTCCTAGACCACCCTATCACTGAGATTTTATGCAGAGGATGCCTCAACATGTTAAGTGCTCCCATTGGTTAAGCTGTATATAAATGTGGCAATCCAGGGGAGTGGCTAATTGCTAATTAGCCACATAGTTTCCCTTGAAATGCCTGTAGCTCTTTACCTATGCCCACTGAGGAATAATCATTTGACTGCATAATTTTCACTGTTGGAGGAGGAGCAAGTGAATGCCATCAAAAGACACCAACTACCAATTTACTCTTATGGAAACAGTTATGGTGCAGGTAGATTCAGCGAAGACATGGGGGGGGGTGGTGAGTGTTAGTATATGTATGGATGAGGACAGTGTCTGCAAGGGTCTGTAAGGGTACGAATGAAGCTGGATGAATGTGTGTGTGTGTGTGTGTGTGTGTGTGTGTGTGTGTGTGTGTGTGTGTGTGTACATGCACATGAGCATGCATGTGTGTGTTTGCATGTGCGTGTGTGTTTGCAGGTGCATGTATGTGTGCATCTTGGTTTCATACTGGGGGTGGATTAGCTAGGGAATTGAGGGTGTGTGTGTGTGTGTGTGTGTGTGTGTGTGTGTGTGTGTGTGTGTGTGTGTGTGTGTGTGTGTGTGTGTGTGTGTGTGTGAGTGTAAGGGTGTCTGAATGTGTATGAGTGTGAGTGTAGCATAGTGCCTTTGCAAATTCAATGTATGGGTCTTCAGGGAAAACTCTACTGTCATCAAGTCCGACCACAGTAGTTTTAAACAAGGATGATTCAGAGATATGCTGATAAGCCAGTAATGAAGCCTTTCTCATTTGCAGCCATAGCTGTGTCTGAATCACATTTTCTCACCATTGAATAAATTGACCTACCTAGGCAATTTGCACAAGTAGAAGGAAGCATTCTGAATCCAGAGATGTGTATATCCTGTTTAAGACCTGGCTGTGACATATGAAATTATGATTTATTTTTAAAATTTATCAAGGCTACCAGCTTAAGAAGACATCAGAATTTATGTTACTATTTCATCATTATTACCAACTCCCTTTTCCCATTTTCTACATGAGCATGGGGTGTTGTGCCAACTGTCACCTTCTGTCTTGATTCAGTGCCACTTTCCTACATACCTTGACAATCATGCCTGATTGATGCAGGCCTTTTCTAACACAATTCATCCCTTCTTTTGTGGGTTGCCTTCATTTTTTAAACTAGAACCTGAGGTATGTAATGCTCTGTGAAGACTCACAGCTTAAACTGTAGCGACTAGCAGGTCGCTAAAGTTTAAAACATTTTTTTAAAAACTAAAATCTGATTGCTGTAGAGCTCTGTGCAGAGTACAAACTGTAACAACTGCTTGCTACATTTGTAGGAAGCAATTTGCTGCAAATTAAAAGAAACAAATATTTTTTTTTTTGTAAAATAAAATGTGAGCAAGGTGGATGGTCTGGGGCAGGGCACAGAAATGAGATCTGATTGGCTTCTGGGGCATGAGGAAGCTGGAGTATGTCTGGCCAGCTGACTGTTGTGTCAGTAGAAGGAATAGACGTTTTTGCTCTTCATTTTAAGAGCTGGGGGGGGACAACACTGTGGGAATGGCACAGGGCATTAGTTGAAACAGCTATGCCTCTGCTGCCCACAGTTGTGAATGTTCCCTTTGTTCTTGTACACTGGCACTAGTATGCTTATTCTCCCATCATCTGAAATACACCATTCTATCCACACTGCTATGACCACCCTCACAAATAAATTCTCCCCTATCTTACCCAACATCTTTATCATATCTGCTATGATCTCATCTGAGCCTGCTGTTTTTCCTGACTTCATTTTCCTTACTGCTGTTCTTACTTCTTCTAGGTTGGGCCATTGTGGGTATGCCTGCTGCAATACAGCTTCTGTGAGTTTTTTTTTTTAATTCAGAACCTGCTGGAAGTATTCCTTCCATCTGCCTTTGATGTCCAATGGACTGGTGAGTAGGTTGTTGCTGGCATCCCTTAAGAAGAGTATCTGATGATTATCTTCATCTTTCTGTTATTGCCTTGCAACCTGATAAAAGTTTTTTTTGTAACCTCTAATGAGTAATTTTCCAGAGGTTGGAAGAGTGCTTGTGATGCCTTGTTCTGTCTTATCCTATTTGCTAGTTATTATATATCCCTTCTTAGCCTGGTCTGACCTTTCTATCGTCCACTTTATCTTGCATGCCTTGTTCTTTTGAGGACTTTCTGGACCTTTGCATTTTAGTACCAGCTTTCCTTATGTACCTTGCTTACATTCCTGGCTTGGCTGCATATCTGCTTTGTAGATGTCACATATGCTTAATTTCAGGCACTGCCTTTCTTCTCCAGCTCCACCTATTTCTTCTTCTTCTTCTTCTTCCTCTTCCTCTTCTTCTTCTTCCTCTTCTGTCTTCTTCTTCCTCCTCCTCCTTCTTCTTCTTCCTCCTCCTCTTCTTCTTCCTCCTCCTCCTCCTCATGTGGTGCCAGTGCTGTGAGTATTTCCTTGAACTCTTGTGCTCTCTCTCCAATCAACTTCCAGGTCTTCAGCCTAGCCTCTTTTGACCTTAGAGCCTTCTCTGACCACTACTTGCCATTGATTGTGGCAACCAGTGGTTTAAGCTGTGGGCCAGCTGTTTCACTGGGGATGACTTTACAATCACTGATTCTATCCCAATGCCCTTTCCTTACCTGGAAGACGTCTACCTGAGTTGCATGTTGACCATTTTTCTATGTGATCTTATGACTGTATCTCTTGCCTCTCATGCTGTCCCATGTGTTGGCCATCATCAAGCCATTTGCCTGACAGAAGTCTAGAATGGCTTTTCCTTCTTTATTTCTGATGCTCCACTCAAGTGGACACAGGCAGTCTTCATATCCTGTTCCTCCTCTCCAGACAAGTGCATTCAGGTACCCATTATCAACACTAAATCATGGTGGTCTGCTTTGTCTATAGGTCCTGCAACTGCTGCCTGAATGGATTCTTTTTGCCACTTTCACATCACTACTGTGGGGCACAGGCTGAGGCTATAAATACTACCATATCCTTACACTGGAGTCTGATTGTTGTGAGTCTGCCAGTAATTCTAATGATATCCCTCACTGCCTTCTGAAGCCTCTCCATCATTACATTTCCCACATCATTTCTAGTCTGCCCCCCCCCCCCCCGAGTAGTAGACTCTAGATCCCAAGCCAAATGGCTTTGCTGCACTGCTCTTCCATCTTATTTGCTAAATAAAGAGGATGTCCAGCCTCCCCTTTACAATCATGTCATCCATTTCCAAGCTGCAGTCTGCCAGTGGATTTAGTGAGTGTAGCAATTCTAAGTTCATGTTTGTTAAGTTGATTAGTTTTGCATTCGGCTTTCTCTGAACAGAGCTATCCCAGGTAACCCAAGCTAAGCAAATGGACATAGGCCAGTGGCCAGCCAATAGTTTATTGACCCAGAGCTGCTGGGCTTTAAGGTGGGCACACACTGGCCAATAGGGGCATATGTACCCCCTCCCCCCATTTGCATGGGTGGCTGAAATAAGTCTGAGTAGGCTGGGTCCTCAACCCCACTTATCACTGACAATTACCCATGCTCCCTTTTTGACAACATTAGTCAGTGTGACCAAATCACCTAGAACTAATTTTTACATCATCTAGTGGTTAACTCTGAACCAGCTTGTAGTCTGTAATCTGTATTCTCCTATCTAGAGGATACAGTAAACTACAGTTGATACCCAAAGTGGTCATTATCTAGAGTCTGTACTATTTCCAATAACTCCATTTGTGGGTGAGTTTGAGGTAGAAAAACTCATGTTTTTGTTAGGAACCCAATAAAGACTGTGATGCCAACTCCAGAAAAATATTGGTAAGACATGGGAACTGAACTTTGTGCATGGGAGGCAAAGACCTTAACCATTATGCCATCTGTGGCATGACTATCAATGCTGTCATTTATCGTAATATATAACTGAAAAAAGCTTAAAGGAACTGGAAAAGTATTGTTAAAAAAAAACAATCAGTTCATGAGTCTGTTTTAGAACAAGGGCAATGATTGTCAGTTATTGTGACAGACATGCACCTTTTAGCTTCTAATTAAGAATTATGGCTGCTTTACCAGTAGGTGAAAAGTTGTTGAAAGAAAAAGAAAGAATGAGATCACCATCTCTAATTCTGGGCAGTCCTCTTCCCCAAAGGTATAGATACGTGAAGATGACAAAGCTGAAGCAAAGTGATTAATTCCCTCTCTTCTTGTAGCTTTCAAAGTTGTTACTGTTGCTAATTATTAAGACCCAGGCACTTAATTCCTTTATCCAAAAAAGGTGGATGCAACGTATAGGACCCATGCTGAAAGAATCATAAGCTGTGTGTGATATATGATTTCCCAATATAGTACCCCATTTGAGAAAACTGTTTTTTTTGGCATCTTTTTCATTTGACGGATAGCATACAGTTAAAGACAGATCTGAAAAAATGCAGATAATTCAACCAGTCTTGCTATAACATCTTTAAATTATGTGGCACATCTGTTAGATCTCAAAGCTCCAAACTCAATGAAATGCAGGAAGAAATCAACATTCCATAGGCAACTAAAATTTTAGAATTTAAACAGACTCTTTCTGAAGATGACATAGAAGATAAAATGGATAAATGAACATCTAGCTCAGATAAAAGAGAGGCTGCCCATCCATTTCCATGGTGACCTAGTCTGCAACATGCATTCCATAAATATAGAACTACTGTGACTACTGCTTATGGCACACGTTTTTGGTATAAATGATAAATCTTATAATACCATTCAGATAAGCCTTATTTACATAACTCTCTACACTCTTGGACTAAACAGAAGGTCAGCCAGATTGTCTTCCCTCAATTACCAGCTTCATAACTCTTGGTATCCTTAGGCAGTATAGTAACTGCCTGATGCTTACAGGCAATGAACTGCTACTTATCTAATCACAAACTACATGTATGAGATACAAATATTTAACTAAGATGGAAGCACACTCTCAAAAAACTCAGTCTTTGATCACCATACACCCCTGCAGTACTCCACAAAAATACACTGACAATTATCATCTGCTGAAGCTGTAAAAAAGTAATTGCTTAAGCATCCTCAGTCAAACAAGTCTAGGTCTCAGTGAAAATTAAATGCTACAACATATATTATCACATCTACAATCAAGAGTCACCAAGAAAAAAAAATCACCTCAAGCCAAGTCTATTTAAACCCTCTACTAACAATGTACTAGTGATTGTTAACTCCATAGTAAGACACTCATGCTCTATACTCAAAAGGCTGGACAAAAACTGGGTGATTGTGATCTGGCAAACAAAACCCCTAGGGAAATGCAGATAGAGACATTTACAGGCTGCCCATGCTTGTCATTAAGTGCAGAAAAGACTCTGGTACTGAGCAGAATCCTACCTTTGCCAAGAATGATGCCAAGGTACAAAGGAAAGATGATTGATGTAAACAACTTACTCAGTACCTGATGACATCCAAGGAGAATCCAGTATGTGTCAGCATGGATGAACTGCAGGCCCACTTGCTTTGCTAAGGATGGCTCGCATCTTTTGCTCCAAGGCTTCTACATATTAGCTACAGCCTTTGCTGTCCTTATGGTGCCTTTCTAGGAAGAGTCCAGCTAATGGATTTTCCAACCTAAGAAGTATAGCAAACAAAGCACCACACAACATCAATGTGGTGTTGCTAAATGCTAGAAATCTAAATAATAAATTGCCTGACCCTGAAGCCCTTCTGTATTTCTAGCAAATTTATGTGTGTATTGTTACTGAAACTTGGTTTAAGAGTAATGAAAGTGCACCCCCTCTGTACTAATGTTTTGCATCTACCACTCCTTTAGATGAAATGGAAATTGTGGAGGAGGATCAATATTTGTTAAAGACCACATTACTTCATGACAGATTCACAGATACCTATGAACTGAACTTACTGAGATTTAATTCAGGTTAAATAAAAGCACATATCAGATCATAGCATGTTACAGGACCACTGTAATGACCCCCAAAACCATGTCCAGTTCTTAAACACACAAAAAAATCAATCATCTTGGGCAGAGCCAGATTATGGTCAAATAGTAGGCAGGGTAACAAACCAGCCCTCCCCCCAGACCATTACAGTGTCTGATTACTTGGCTATCACTTCCCAGTTACCATAAACACTGTCCAAACCTGTCAGTCTGCATACTATTTTCTTCTGTACTTTTTACCGATTAGAGAATTTGGATTCAACTTATTTCAAAATTTATAGCATAAACACTAATGTCCATTTTCAAAACAAAACAGTCTCACATTGAAAACAGACCTAGCACAAGCAACAGTAAATGTTTATTCCCCTTCATGAAAAAGCATTGAAACTCACATTCATTGAAAATGCATCTGGCCAGTGACAGATTAACTCACTGAAGCCTAAAACACCTTTTTTTGTACATTTCTAGTTCACACACATAGCTTTTTATGGCATTCAGACTTTTTTGGGGTCTGGCTTCTTTTATTAGCTGGTGAGTTGTTTAGTTAAAGGCAGCATTAGAAAGTACAAAGAGTTAATAACAAAATGTTACTAAGATCGTTAATCTAGAATGTGCTGCAGCAGAGGCATTAATCGGTATTTGTCACTTATTATTCATATTTTCATATTTGTATTCATGTTTTCATAAATGAGTGCCCTATATGTTATTGAGTGTATGGCATGATATGCCATGGTGGGAGACAGGGTAATTTATTGTCATTGTGAATTTAAATTACATTATATGAGACATATTGCTAGTGGTTTGTTAGTAATTATGAAAATAAACAATATTTCCATATGTAGTTAATACTTCAAAAAACAAGCGACTTACAAACTGTTGCATGCCCTGAGGTCCACATGCATAAACAAACAATACAAGAAAAAGAATATACAATAAAACTAAAAACTCCTAAACCAGGGTTAACATCCAAAGGCTATCCAAGGTACTGAAAAACACCATCAGGGTGACAAAGCCTAACCATTAACTTAAGTTGGCACTGGAAGCTAAGGATAATTAAAAATCCTTTTTTACATCTGGAAGTTATTTTCCAACACTCAACATTACTCTTTATAATGTTAGTCCCTACTCTGATCCAGTGAATATCACAAATATATTGGCAAACAAGTCCAGTGCTAACTTCACCCCACAGACATCTATATAGCCAGCAGCTAGAGATAAAGAAGGCTTCAGCAGATAAACAAATCATGCTGGATGTACAGTTTTGGAACATAGCAATGTCCCCTACTCTGGAACAAACTTCTTCTTAAGATCAAGCACCACAGTACACTTTCTTCCTTTATGAAGGAATTAGACAATTGGATGGGTATTCATAAATTCTCCTCAGGCATGACTGTCCTTTTGCTCCATGAAAGCAGAGATGAGGTCAAAGGGTATGCTGGTAGCTATAAATATCCATATGGCACAGTTGCCTTGTAACTTCTATGATTCTATTATTCTATGAATCTTAATTGTGAAATGTAGTGCCAGGGTGCTTTCATCCTGTCTGGTAACTTATGTAGTCTATCCTTGTTCATCACCTGCCCACAGTAGGAAATGTCTTCTTTGGTATATTCTTCTCTGCTAGTTCAAATAACATTCTCCATATATCCTCTCCAGGATCTTATATAGGTTACTTATGGGTCTTCATCATCCTTGCCTGTAACAAGATAACACTGAGAATTGGTACTTCAGGGAGGACTTGGTTTAGTGCTATCTTCCAAATGGACAGAGCAGATGCCATATGGTTATAATGAAATAATCCATAGTGTGTACTAACATCGAATAATTTTTGTGGAAAAGTCTTACATTTCCAACTGTATGTAGGCTTATGCTATGTCCGTCTTTGTGCAGTACCAACCCCCAGCCCATCCCCCATTAATGATACAGAAATGATCACTCTACATAGGAATGTAATAGTAACTTTATGACTTTGGAAATTAAAATGTTATCGTTCCTGAAGGAATTTCAGTATATAACATCTTGACTTTGTCTAGATGATGCTTGTGTTAGAATCTTATACTGTGCAATGAACTTTCTAACTTACTTCTTAATTGATTATTTTTGTTTATTTAAGGTTTGATACTGAAAGGAAATGATGCGGTACGTAATGTTTTATATTATATAAGCAAATATTTGAAATGTTTCATTGTGATTCTGGGATACTGTTTTTATTTACTTATTTTTTATTTTAGCCACTTTGACAGATCCATTGGTTCTTCTACCTTTCACTTACTTGCCTGTTCATTTCTCATAAGGGACTAGGACTAGGACCACTGGGTGAGCTGATCAATCCCCTCTCTCACATTCTGGATCATCCTGAGCCCCCAACTGTGCAATGGTCCCACAAGCCATTTGTTCCCTGTCACTGAACTCACCAACTTTCCTGTTCAAGCTGATGTTTGGGCCATTCCTTTCTGTAGGGCAACAGACCTATGGCCTATTTGTGTTTCTCTTTGAGTATACACATCCTGTCTCTCCTGAGAGGTGAGGATTGTGTAAAAGGGAGCAAATCATTCAGACGCTGAGGCTGATATGCCTCACTTAATATTAGTGGCGATACTCCAATGCTTGCAATTTCTGCCTTCTCACAGAATCACACATATGCTCTTAGTGCATGTCATTCTTGGCACTTTTTAGTGTGAGCATTGCTAAGCCTACTTTTGCTGGCAAAGCATCAGTTCTCCAGCAGATGTTGCTAATGCAGAGGGCTTTTTCCACATCCTTTCTGATCCAGGATTGATAAGCCAGGGTCAGCAGCTCAGATCCATCTTCCCCTGCCTGTTACTTCCACTGTCCATATCGCTAACTGAACACAGGTCAGCCTGGTGTAGTCAGGACTTTTCCCTGTATAACATGGGACTGGGTGAGATACTGAATTTTTAATGCTTATTTAACTTTTATTTGACTTTATATTTTGTTATTATCATTTTAATTTTTGAATATTATGTCTAAATTAGTATCTGTTTCATTTTTATTTATTTATTTATTTATTACAGTTTGATGACCGGGATATTCCACTGGGCCTAGAAGAGCCCGTTCTCAGTGGAGGTCCGGGGAGAAAATCTCCACAGGATATAGACAATTTTACAGTAGTTATACAAATTAAATAAAGTAGTAGAACAGTAATCAATACAGAGATAATATACAATTTGTTAAAAAGTCATAACATTTCTAATCCTAGGTAATGATTTACAAAAGTGAGATTCATGTAGTCTAAACATATTAAAAGTACAGGCATTTCAGATGAAAAAACATGTAAGTAAAACATTTATGCAAAGATAAAAAAAACAAGTTTTTTTTTTTTTGGAAGTTAGACATATGAGGAGAGGACAGAGAGAAGAAGGTGAGGTGGGAGAGCTAAACAGTGGTATATAGTGGAGAAAGGGAGTGGGTTGGAGGGAAGTTTATGAGGTATAGGGTAGGAGAGGAAGTAGAGGCAAAGGGTAAGAGAGCACTGCGATAGAAGGTTGAGGTATACCATGGGAAATGGTGTTAAAGACTTTATGTGGTAGGGGTACAGGGACATTCCCACTTTGAAAGGAGGCAAGATTGGAGAAGAGTTTTGAAGTTTGAGTGACTCTACATATTTTGAAGGGTGGTAGGGAGAGAATTCCAGAGTTTAGCTAGGGAGCAGGATAATAATAGGTAGTCAGGGGGTCGACAAGGCTTATATATGTTTAGAAGATTGTGGTTTTCTAATCTTAGAGAGCAGTTGGGAATGTAGAGGGTTAAAGAGATAGAGAAGGACAACTAGAAGGTTTGAATATGAGCTTGTGAGCAGTAGTAAGTCTAAGGAGTTTGAGGTAGTTAGGAAGTTCAAGCCATTTCAGGGAGTGGAGAGAGAGACAGTGATACGATGAGTTTCTGGAGTTGGTGGCAAATTTAGAGATTTTATTGTAACAGGCATCCAACTTGGCCTGTAAGCCTAGCTGAAGATTAATGAATGGGGGGGTGCCATACATAAGAGAGAGAAGAAGGTAATTAGAGGTAAGGGTGTGTCTGGTGGAGGGGGTAAGGTAATGATTGTGTCTATAGAGGAGACCTAGTTTTTGGTAAGTTTTTTTTTATATTAGTTTGGATATGGATGTCAAATTTTAGATTTTCATCAATTATGACACCGAGCAGTTTGGTATGTGATACTTTTTCTATGGGGCTGTTATTCTGAGCAGTCACTAAAAAAGAGTTTTTGTCTATATTGGTGTTTTTGGATGGGGAGAAGATCATTAACTTTGTTTTATTGGCATTTAAGGTGCGGTGATTACTGTGCATCCATGATTCGGTATTAGAGAAGGCTAACTGAGTTTTGAGATGTAGGTTGGAGAAGGTGTCTGCTGTCCAAATAATGGTCGAATAGTCAGCATATTGAATTAGTGTGGCATTGGAAAGAGACTGGTGGAAGTTCTTAATGAAGAAGTTAAAGAGGAGGGAGCCTATGATGGAACCCTGGGGAACTCTGGTAGGGGTTTGTAGACAGGAAGAGAGTGAGTTTTTCCATTTGATGGCTTGCTATCTTTCAGAGAGTTAGCTGGTGAGGCAGGTGATGGTAGGGGGGACAGGTTGAGGGAGGAGAGTTGGGATAATAGTATAGGGTGAGAAACGGTATCAAAGGCTTTGGAGAGGTCAAGGAACAGAGTAGAAACTATTTTGCCAGCGTCACAAGCAAGATTTAAAGAGTCTAGAAAGGAGAGGAGGGCGGTGATGGTACTATGCCAGGGATGGAAACCATGTTGTGCAGGGGCTAGTAGGTTGTTTTGGGTCATACAGGACATCATTTAGGATTGAATACATTTCTCCATGATTTTTGATAGTGGGGATAGGATGGCTATCGGCTGAAAATTAGAAGTGTTAGTGTTTTTGCCTCCTTTATGGAGTGGAATGATAAAGGCGTATCTCCATAGTGGGGGATGTATGATTCTAGTATGGTTCGGTTTATTAAGAAAGAGATGGGATAGGCAATGCTGTCTACAGACAATTTGAGGAAAGTTGTGGGCAGGTTATCTGGGGCAGGTGAGCATGGTTTGAGCTGAAGGAGGAGCTTCTTTATTTTGCTTATAGAGACAGGAGAGAAGCTAAAAGTAGGAGTAGGGGTAGTCAAATTGTGTGGAGATGTAGAGGGGTTAGTTGGGGGAGGAGGTTGAGAGTGGTGAAAGAAGCTGGTGGTGAGTTTATCTATGGATTCTATGAAGAAGGTATTGAAGTTAGAGGCATTTTCTAGATCAGTAAGATTTAGGTTAGGGTATGGATTATCCTTATTGCCTGGGTAGAAAAAGGAGGCGATAGAGTCACAGAATTTTCTTGGATCGGATAAGTTTTCTAATTGAAGTTTATTGCAGTATGATTTTTCAGTCCCTGATTATTAGCTTTTGTGCAGTGTTACAGAGTTGTTTGACTTCTGTTAGAACATGGGGTAATTTAGTTTTATGGTAAAGTTTCCACTTTTTGTCTCTTAGGTGCATGATTTGTTTAGTTTCTTTGTTTAACCAAGGGGAGGATGAAGTTTTAAATCTTTTAGTTTTTAGTAGATCAAGGTTGTTAAGCAGGTTCAGGAAGGTTTTATTAAAGTAATCAATGGCACTGTCAAGAGGCAAGGTTTTTAAGGGTGACCAATCTGTTACTTTTAGGCAGTCTATGAATATTTGTGAGTTGAAATTGGAGAGGTTCCAAGATTGTACATAGTGGTGACACTTTTGAGGGGGAGAGGAGTGACGGTCAGCGAATGCAGAAAGGTGGTTGCTGCGAGAGTCAAGAAAGGTGCCAGTGTCTGAGATAAGGTTAGGGTAAGACACTAAGATCTAGTCAATGATGGTACCAGTGGTTACACCTTTGTTTGGCCTGGTAGGATAATTTATTAATTGGGTGTAGTTGTAGAGGTTGATATTTAGGGAGGGGGATTCAGTGTTTATCATGGCCCAGTTTATGTTTACGTCACCTAAAATAACTGTTTCATTTTTGATGTTAGCTGAAAACCAGGAGAGTATGTCTTCAAGTATAGGGATGTTGTTGCCTGGAGGAATATAGAGGGCAACAATGCATATGGGTTTGTGTTTGTTGAGTTTAAGGAGGGCAATACAGAGTTCAGAACTGGCAAATGTAGGAATGGGATTGGTGCAGGGAGTAACAGTGTAGGAAGAATATGCATGTTGATTTTTATTTTACATAGTACATGTCTTAGTGTTTTCCTAACCTTCATTTAAGACTTACTTATTTGAATATCATGTCATGTGCTTTGTGATAAAAATTAAACCAATTGCAATGTGTGGCAATTTCCTTTCAGGGCTACCACAAATCATTGCAAACACTAAAGTGATGTGGTACTTCAACAATCATGGAAGATACCCTGTTAAAGCTCTTATCACATCCCATCTGACCCATGCTCATTCAGCAGGACAGGAAATAGTGGTACTGGGTGGAAATGATGGTAATGAGTGGCCAATACCAGTATAACCATCTTGGGTGGGGGTGAGGGGGTATCAACCTGCTGCTTTGGCAATATCTGCTGGAGACCAGATGAATTGGTGGTAGCTCCACTTTCAGGAAGTTTTGCTTATGAATTCCTTTTGAGGTAGTGAATGCAAAGTTTGTAATGTCACCATTGGGTGTTGGGGCTTTGTTAACCTGATTGATGGATTGGCATGCCCCCTACTTCCCAAGTCTAACTTCCAGTAGTAGATTGGGACTGGTATATTTGAATCCAGAGACAAAACTGGACTACATGGCTCTTGCTGTGGGGAGGGGATGGAACCAGTCTCCTCACCTTCTGCAAGGTTTCTGGTGGGCACCGCTAAGCACGGAACAAGTGAATCATATGACTTTTGCCATGCATAATATTAGAAGCCAAGAGCACCCCATAAGAAAATGGACTAGCGAGCTCTCTGAAGGTCTGGTGTCTGGCCTTTATTATGAGGAATGAATGGGTCATTTAGTAGATTATAGGGGAGCCATTCGATCAGTCTGGGTAGCAGGAAGGGAACAAACACTGTAGTACCAGATTATTTCATCACTGTAAAGAGGTCTTTCAGATTTGAGATTTGGTAGTTCAACAAATCTACTATTTGCAATATATTTCTCAGGGCCATAGGACCTTCTAGCAGATTGACTGAGAAGAAACTTTGACAGTTCATAAATAGAAAGTGGATATAATGGCCTTTTACCAAATAGTTGAATTTTGGAGTATACGGAAAATAGATGCATTTGTCAGCCATCTGAATAAACAAATGCCATCCTTTTACTTTATTTTTCAATAAATAACACCCCTAATCTCATTGGACCCAGATTTATATTTCTCTTCCCCTTTCCATTGATAACAAAGGTTCTAAAAGCAAAAACAGAATTTGATACTTATGGTTTCCTATTTCTTGTTGCAGGTTTTTATTCAACCACCTTGGAAATTGCCTGCTTATAAGAATATGCTGACTCAATGACCTCACTATAAAGTTTTTCATACAGATCATTATTCTCTGAAATGGTTATCTCGAAGGATAGAATTCTAATTCCTCTGTGTAATGTTTTTTTTTTAACTAAGGTTTTCAGCATTCTCAAGAATGCTAAAAGACCCATCACAGGGAATCCATGACCTTCAGAACTGAAAGACTGGTAGCTTAGGGGCAGCTGGCAGCAAGTCGTAGAGAGATAAAGCCCTGGCCATGATTCAAGTGGTCTGACAATGCTTAGTGACCTGTGAGTTGGTGGAGCCTTCAGTGGGGAGCGGGAATAGAAGAGATGCCCTAGCTTACCCACTCTGAGTGAAGGGAAACAATCTGATCCACTCTAGTGGTGACAAATGTTTGACGATGGGCACATACCTCTTAACTGTCTTAGACCTTCAGGGATGGCCTAAATTCTAGCTCAAAATTTTGATGACATTTTTTATACTTTTTCAAGACAAGTTGAAGACTTGCTAATAAATAATGACAGTCATTAAAGTAATTAACTTTCAGTTCAGAAAATGCCATAACGTTCTCAAATTTTAAAATCAGTGATTTGAGATCTTTGTCCCTAATTATTTTGTCTGTCTCTAAAACTGGACTCAAGTGTTTGAGAGCTATAAGTGGATATGCAGCATGCAGCATATGGACTGAGATTGTGAAGTTGGCTTTGCCAAGCTGCATGCTTACAGTAGTCTTCACCAAGCATGAACAGAAGCATAGATACTGGGATATATAACCAGTCCTTACTGCAGTTCATATATCTGACAGGTAAACAGGGGGTGCAGTTTTATGAAGAAATAAAAAGAAAAAATCCAATCCATCATTGGATGATGGTCCTCGAAGACATTGAATGCAAGGTGGATCAGGTATGCAAAATCAATTTGAATCAACACCAAGATGACTACAATTGGATGATCACAGCACGCTGTTCACATTTTCCACAAAAGCGTGGATACTAATGACAGCAAAGAGTGGGACAGTAATAACAGTGTAAGGTGTGGCTCAAGTGGTAATGGCTGATTATTCACTGGCTGTTTATCAGAAAACAAAAAAGCCTACAACTTGTATATTCATAGGTTCATAGGTGTACACTAGGCTAATGACCACTAGGGCCTTAAAAAGCCTAGCCATGCAATCCAAATATGACCCAAAATTTTGATTTATATTCAATTTATAGGGCTTAATTTACTGATTGCCACTGTCCATCAGAAGCATAGGGGCCAGACCAGGGTGAATTTCTGATTACCCATCCATTGATTCAAGTTGCATTTAAATAGGGATAAGGAGGAACTTTGCTTCACATGGATGGAGAGCCTTCCCCAGGGAATGGGAATTCTCTGAGAAACATATGTTTCTTTAACATATCCTATTTATGTTGCAAGTAAAGCTGAGTAGTTTTAATGCTGTTTGTTTTGCAGATATGCAACATATTCATCAAAACAGGTCCAGGGATGCCTTGTATGTCAAGCCAAGATTACCTCTCAGAAGTCTGTATGATACCAAATAAAGAGACATGGCTTTGAGGTGATCAGAGAAGGACATTGCATTTACTCCCTGTATTCTTCTTTTAAGGAACCTTTGTGGGCATTCCTGCATTTGTCTGGTCAGGTACATACTGAAGGGGGCATTATAATCTATAATGGGCCTGATGAGGGTTGAGCACAGTGGTATGCTCTGGACGTAGATGTTATGCCCTTGCTTATAAGTTGAGCAATATAGAAGGATTTTCTTGCTACCTTGGATACATGTTGATTGAAGGCTAGGTTACTATCTACATGAGTTCCCAGATGCCTGACCAGTGAATTAACTTTTAAGGGTGTTTTATTGATGATGTAATTACTCTGGGAGCAGATTTCTCATAAGATATTATAATGCATTTCTTAATATTGAGCTTAAGCCATGGCTGTGCCACCAAGCATTTATCTGTATCAGACCTTCCTGAAGGATGCTTTCTTTTCATCTTGGGGGGGGCATTCAATGAATGCTCCCAGTTTGCAATCATCTGCCAACTTGGCTAGACAGAGGCCTTTGACATTGGCTTTGACATCTAGGAAATAGATGCCAAAGAGGAGTGGGCCTAGCACAGAGTCCTGGGGGACTCCACAGGTCATTGACTTCTTTGTGGAGGTGGCCTCATCAGTTCTAAGTTCCTGGGTCTTTTCAGTGAGCCAGCTAACTATTCAATGTGCTATAAAGGGATTTATACCTAGTTCTGTAAGTTTAAAAAACTACAACAGGTAGAAGAACCGTAAATGGAATACCAATAAAACAAGAAATAGGGTCCCGGCAGCAACAGGAAATGGCTGTAAAACAATTGTTTTATTAAAAAATCACCACAAGCGCTTTCACCCTGACTCAAATGCAGGGCTTTTTCAAGTACTTTTTAATAAAACAATTGTTTTACAGCCATTTCCTGTTGCTGCCTAGACCGCATTTCTTGTTTTAGTTCTGTACGTTTGTTGACAATGCCTGAGTGGGATATTGCATCAAATGCCTTAGCCAGATCTAGGTAGGCAGTATGTACAGTCTTCCCCGTCATCTATTGCCTTAGTGAACTTTTTAAAGAAGTCCACCAGATTCAGTAAGTATGACCTTCCTTTGATAAAGGCAAACTGGTATGGATCCAGTGTCTGGAGGTCTCCTATGTCATTGTTGATAATTTCCACAATAATTATTTTCATGGCTTTGCAAATAAGCCTAGTCAGACTAATGGGTTTGCAGTTTCCAGAATCTGTTGAAAGTTCACCCTTATGAAGGGGGATGACCATCGCAGTCTTCCATTCATGTGTCCCAAAGCCTGTTTTAAGACCATATTTAAATAGTAACTGCAGGGGTCCTAATAAGTCATATTTTAGACTATTCAGGAGGCATCCTGGGATGTTTTTGGGGACCACTGAGGTTGTATTCTTGGCTTTAGTGTGCAGCTGGTACATGCTCCTTAGTTATATTTGGAGGGGTTATGTTTGAGGGTATTATTGGGGGGTGGTTGGGGTGAGAGGGGACTAAAGCTGGACCGAATTTGTCTGTTAACAGGGTCACTATATCACCATGCTCAGTGAATGTGGCACCATTAATCACCAGTTCAGCACCAAGTGTGCAGCCCCTTGAGGTTTCTAACATAGCTGTAATAGGCCTTATGGTTATCGTTCATCTGGGAGAATATCTTAATCTCAAAGTTGGATTTGCTTGGCATAATTAGCCTTCTTGGTTGCCTATTTCCTGTGCTAAGAGAGTTTTTATCTTTTTGGGAATTACCCCTCTTGATTTTAGCCATATTTTTTCCCTTTTGTTGTATATCCTGTTTAATTTGGGATGCCAGCATGGTGGTTTGTTTCTAGGGCTAGTTCTGGGCTTACTTCTTGTAGGTACAGCAGCCTGCATGCAGCCATTGACATGGCTGTACAGAGTTTCTGAGAGCAAGTCACCTTAGGCTGGTGTGTTTTCAGGGTTTGGAGGAGCATTGAATTTTGACAAAATATTACTTACTAACAGGTAATTTGCCTTGGAATAGTTCCAAACTGTTACTGTTTTTAATTGAATTATGGAGTTGATTTTGATTTTGAAGAAGGCAAGTTTATGGCAGGACCTTAATAGAGTGAATGAGACACTGTGGGTGCAGTGTTCTCCCATATTTTTGTGCACAAGGTCCAGTATATTGGACCCTCTAGTGGGAATAGTCACTACTTGATCAAGGGTGTTTATATTTATGAAGTCTGGGAAGCTCTGTGTCCTTTAGATTTGAGTCCACGTGGGATTCCCAGTCTATAGAGGAATAATTAAAGTCTCCCATGAGTAAGGTGTCAGGTTGGATGGTAAGGGTCTCCAGTAAGTCCAAGTATGTGTTGTGAACTTTTTGGGACAAGGAGGGTGACCTATAGCTGGCTAGGATATGGTGCAGGGTTTTGTCTATGGTGATCTGCACATTGAGGAACTCCAGCGCATCATCCTGTTTGCCACCCCAGAGACATGCTTGTTATTGATGTATATAGAGATACCTCCACCTTTAGTCTTGTCTGTGCAGCTACTGGTCTAAAAGTATGGAAGGCACTGAAACCTTGCATTGCCGGGGTACTCTCTGCCACCTTAAACCATGTTTCAGTAGCAGCACAGATATCTGTATTTTCAAGTGTGAGGAATCTTGGAGGGAGTGTAATTTTTTTATTTAGGCTCCTGGCATTGAGCAGTAACACCTTGATGTTCTGTTAAGTTGATTTTGCTATGTCGGTAGTGTTACTAAAAAAGGCACTATTGGGGTGGATAAGGTTTTAGTCAGTATTCAAAAGTCTAGAGGAGAAATGTGGTATGGAGCCCACTAAAGAGGCTGGGGTTTAGAAGTGTTTAGTTCTTACACAGGATAAGGATCGTGGGGAAAAGAAAAAAAAATCACAGCAGCAATTGAGTTCCTGCAGAAGAAAAAGAGACAATTACAAATGATATCAAGAGTGCAAGGACAAGGGGTGCTTGGGAACAAGGTAAATGAGTGACATGTGATGAAATGGAGACTGCACATTTACAATAGCTCTATTACAATTTTATTGGGGAACTAAAGGAAGAGGCAGGATTCATGCAAAGGAATAGTGGATGAACAGATATAAGTGAGAGGATGTCAAGTAGAGGAGAACAGGGAAGAAGAAACATACATGGGGTGGAGCAGAAAAGAGTCAGTGAACTCAAGGAGCAGAAGCAGAATGTCAGAAGAAGGTGGTCGACATCTAAGGAACAATATCCCCTCCGTCAAATCATAGTATAGAAAGGTGGCAAGACAGAAAGGAAAGGAACAGCTAGATGGAATGTACAAGAGAGGAGGAGGAGGGATTGCAGTGCAAAGGAAGAAAGACAAGCATGGGGAGACAGTGGGACCAAGACCCTACACAGGTTAACAGTCTAGAGAGGTACAAATTGTAAACTGTGATGCATTGTCTTACCAAGCAGGAACACAGCAACAGTTAAAAGAGGCACACCAAACAAAGGCAAGAAAGACAAAAGCTTTTCTTTTTTTTTTCTTTTTGTTTGTTTTTTTAAGAAGGCTAATCCTTTGAAGCATGAGACTATGTGTCGGGGAAAAGAAAACACAATAATTTAAACAAGTTCTTAGGTCAAAAACAAGAAAACAGGCTCAAGATAAAACACAGATAAGAACTTTTATTTGTTGACCAGCTTCACGCTTTCACAATAATACTCAGGGGTTTGAAATTTGTCCTAAAAACTTGTATACACCAAAAAAGTGTGAAAAAAAACATAAGACAACATATACTGGAGGTCTGGGTAAAAAGAACAGGGGATGAGGCATATGTGCTGAGAATGTAAGTATGTGGTTTTGGCATTTAGAAATAGACTAATGGGGGGAACATATCTCTCAACTGTCCTTGATTTTGACTCAGATTTAATTCTGTCCCTATTGATCCTAGTGACTTTTGTAGGAAAGGTGATGAATTACATTTAATAAAAAAAAATACAATAATTAAGACTTTTAAGGGTTATAGACTTCTTTTATTTCAGAAAGTGGGGTCTATATTAGTTCATAGAAGCTTACTTACCTCGAAAGGCTGTTCATCAAACCGATAGCATGAAATGGCCATTCATTAAACGCTCAAATCAGCAAACATTTCTCCTAGGTAAGTAAACTAGTAGGCCAGCACACCATCCAATACACAAACACATTAAATTAACCTCAACAAAGTGTTTCACTGATATGAAGGTTCAATGAATGACCGTTCGATCGCCGTTTGATGAACAGCTGTTCAAGGTAAGTAAACTTTGATGAACTGATATAGACCTCACAATGTGTATATTTATTCACATTCTCTTATTCTGTCAGTGTCTCTAGTTAATAGTGCCAACATTTTAAAAGTGACCCTGACTGCTCCTGATCTTTCTCGATTTGCCCTTGATTGGTCGAGAGCTATGAGAGAGAATTTAAAGAAAATGACAAAGAACAGAGGGAAGCATTGCTTGTTTGGACCACATAAGGGACAGAAGAAGGCCCTAAGGAAGGACAAAAAGATATTAATCAAGACAGGAGGTATACAACATTGCATGGGCTGATAGTGGAAAGGGGAGGGAAAGGGAGAAAGGCAGGGAGTATAAGAGAAGAATATAGCTACAATGAGAAGAGCAATGAGCCAATTGAAATACCAAAGAAGTTGCCATATGAAGATACTTTGGAGCCTTCCACAGAAAACCAGTACAAAAAGTCAATTGGAGTTATACAACAAAGGAAAGAATAGGAAACTGTGGCAACTATGATGCAGTCAATGTTGTGGAGTGAATGGCCACTGAGTTCCCATATGAAAGAGTAGTGGATGTGACACAGGAAGAAACTGAAGAGAATGTGGCACAATAAGACATTCTGGAACTTTCTACAGAATATCTGCAGGAAATGGAGAACAAAGAATGTTCCCTCAGTTTAGAAGAAAATGATCTAAGAGAAGAGTACCTTGGTTTGATAGAAATGGACAGACATATTAAGATCAATGAAAGAAAGACTACAGAAAGTCAATAAAACCCAAAAAGTTATAGACGTTTGATAAAACATATGTACACAGTAATTAGGACTGTTCATAGAGATTCATGCAATGTAGCAGAAGTAAATGGGATATATTACTGTGCAGCTAAATTACTAACAGATAAAACCTTTCCACAAAAACACAGGGCAGTAAGGGAAAGAAAGGGGCGAAAGCAAATGCCATCAAGGAAGTATTGAATAGAGAAAACTATAAAGCAATTAAGACAAGAAGTGTCACTGTTAGAAGGGTATAGAAGTGGGAACAGATCAATAAAAATACTAAGAAAGATAGACGTGATAAAAGCAATGTGTAGTGTTAGAACAGATCAGGATCTATTGTGTGCTATTACAAATAATAAACTAAAAATATCACCACAGGCAGAAAAACTTAGAAGATATGCAGATACATATATTGTAAAGGTATAAAATAAGCAATTTATTGATGACCCAAAAAGTTTTATAGAGAACTGGTTAACAAGATAAAAGAAATTGAAACACCACCAAACAAAAAAAGAAATAAAAATGTTTTGTAGAAATATCTATGAGCTCCTAATTGGAAAACCCCAGGCCCAGACACAGTACCTAACTTCTGACTAAAAGTATTAACATCTTTACATTAAGATTTAGCCATGTGTAAGAACTATTTATATGCATAGTCCAAAACAGATGTCAACCTGGATAACAACAGGAAAAACAATACTCCTACTTAAGAGTGAACCTGCAAGCTATCCTAAAAAATATAGACCAATAACATGCGTTCTGACAATGTATAAACTATATACTAGAATTGATGCTGATAGAGTTTATAGTCATTTAGAAAAAACTCAATCAGCAATAGAATAAAAGGGTAACAAAAGAAAGTCATACGGCACAAAGGATCATTTGTTGTTAAAGTCAAAACGGTGAACTGTAAAAAGGGGAAGAATTTAAGTATGGCATGAATAGACTACAAAAATGGATTTGACAGTATCCCACATTTATGGATAAAAAAGAGTTTAAAAATGTATACAATATATCCTACACTGATCAATGTCATTACAGTGACCATGAAACAGTGGCAAACCACTTTGCAGTTAAGCCATGATAAAGGACAAAATATTTTTCTAGGGATAAAAATTCAAAGGGGGATATTCCAGGGTGACTGTCACCATTACTCTTGTCTTGCCCTTAACTTATTAAGCTGTCTACTTAACAAATTAGGTCATGGCTACAACTGGCTTCCAGAAAACAATAAAATGCAAAGACTTCTCATCTTCTTTTTGTGGATTATTTAAAACTGTATAGTTTATCAGATGAGAAACTGAAAGCACAATTGCAAGTGGTCAAAACTTTTTCAGATGATACAAAAATGTCATTTGGTCTTGATAAATCTGCAAAAGCAAGCTTTAAACTGGGGAAGCTGCAGCACCAAGAAAACATAAGCTTGGGACAGGAATGTAATATAAAAGAACTTGACCAAGTGGAAGTATATAAATATTTTGGAATTGATGAAGGAGCAACAATAAAACATGGACAAATGCAAATAAAACTTAGTAAAGAATATTTTAGAAGACTAAAATTAATACTGAAAACAGCATTGACATCTAGTAACAAAGTCCAAGCTGTAAATCAGTTTGTTGTTCCTATCCTAACTTACAGTTTTGGAGTGACTGACTCGCCCCAAAAGGTGTTGGATTGGTTGGATAGGAAAACAAGAAGGATGCTTCATGCTCATCAAATGCTTTATAAAAAAGTTGGTGTATACCAAGACTATATCTCCCATTCTGATGGAGGAATGGGCCTTCTCAAAATTGATTACATGTATAGATATGCAATTGTAGGACTGCATACATATCTGCTGACTTCACAAGACTCAAATGTAGTGAAAGCTTAAAAATATGAGGAGAATAAGTCTAAGATGACTTTCCTGCTTAGTTTAGCAGAAGCATACTGGTGTCAAGCGAGAATAAAAATTGAACTAGAAGTAGATAAAAATCAGGCAGCAACTGGATGTGCCAAAAAGCAAAAGAAAGAATATAAGGTGAAGGATCAGATAAGAAGGCAAGAAATGTGGAAAATGCATAAATATAGTTGCAAGTATAGAAAACCTTTGGAACAACCTCATGTTGATCAGGAGGTGAATTTAAACCAAAAGATGAAAAGTTAATATTGGTGGCCCAAGATAGTGGACTACATACACATTAGTTTACAAAGTCCTTTGAACATGTGGGAGAAACCGACAAATGTAGGTTTTGCAAAACAGAATTGGAAACAGTTGCACACCTTATTGTTGGTTGTGATATACTAATGGCAGAAGGACTGTATACTGAAAGGCATACTAAAGCGGCAAGACTGTTGCACTGAGGATTGTGCAAACATTATAATATTGATGTAGCTGAAAAACATTGGAAACATGAGCCACAAAGCATTATAGAAAATTATGAAGTTTATATCACATGGGATCACCCATTACCAACAGTTCAAAAAACAGATGCCTGAAAAGCAGGTATAGTAGTCCATGAAAAGAAGACAAAAGTAGCACTGATCATTGAAACTGGTACACCCAGTGACTACAGTGTCTTATACACAGAGAGACACAAAGTCATAAAATACCAGGATCTGCAGGCAGAAACAAGGGCAATGTGGAAGGTTACCAAGACAGTTCCTATAGTAGAAGGAGCAATGGGCCTTATAAGAATTTTCAGTTGCACTTAGATATGTTACCAATACATGTAGCACCATCTAAATTCATTGCTAGGCATATTGCGGGGGCTGCAAAGAGCACTTCTGGCTAACATCAACAATTGAAACAATGTTAATTTCATGAACTTTAATCTTACTTAGACTAAGGAATGGGGTTCATTCTCATCATGATATTAGCAACCCAAAAGACTTGGAAAAATTGAAAAAGGCAGAAAATATATAGCAATAAGCTATATGCTTTGGATTGCAAAGATAGTCAAAATGGATTTAATAAGTGGATTGCACATGTGTTTGTGATTATTGCTTCCACATTTTTCTTTTCAATACTAATAAATCCCCAGCATTTAGTTGTTCCAGTCCTCTCTGTCTTACGTGTAGTCTTTGGAATGAAATCTCAACACAGGCAAAGAAACTCAACTAACATTTAATATACTGGTGGTTCACATTGTGACAGTCTTTA
The DNA here is from genome assembly GCF_019279795.1 of Protopterus annectens. Taxonomy (NCBI): domain Eukaryota; kingdom Metazoa; phylum Chordata; order Ceratodontiformes; family Protopteridae; genus Protopterus; species Protopterus annectens. The sequence goes on along the minus strand of NC_056744.1, from coordinate 685,777,214 downwards.
GTCAAAGTTTGGAACACTAGGAGCTCCTCTAGATGCAAAACCACTGGAGTCCTAGATTCTGTGCTTCTTCATCTGGCATCTTTCTTTCACCTGGGGGAATAACTTGTGCAGTGCCACAACAGACATAAACACCCACAGTATCTATAAGGATACACATTGGATTTGTTGTGAAATATGCCTCCAAAAGCTTTGTAGAAGACCGTATCTATCCAATTCTAACATCAAATAAACCATTATGGATTGTTTTCTCAGGCACAACCCCACGTAGCTGCAGGTTGCATTAGACAATCTAGTTGTACTTACCTTGTAAGCACTGTACTAAGGCATATGGATGCTGGAAAGTTTGCAGGGCTGTCTTCATTAAATAGTCAAAATTGATGTATTTTGTCACAATTCACTCCTCAGCTGTAATTTCTTTTCACTTGCTGTTGCCAAAAGTGAATGTGGTTTCATGAAGCATTACCTGCCAATCCAATATTTCTGCAGTATTATCAGAAAATGCTCACCAGCTGAGAGAGAGAGAATAGAAACTGGAGTCCTGCAGTGATCTGTGCTAGAGCCCCTGCTGTTCTCAGTCTTTATTAATAGCTTACTTTTGAGCAATCAATATCCTTATTCTTCTGTATATGCAGAAAATCTTTTTTTCTCATTTAAAAAGGCTGAAATTAAGTTTTTTTTACAGCCCTAGTTATAAAATCCCTAACCAATATCTGTCAGTGATTTAACAAAAAAAGTATTGATAAAATGATAACAAATATAAAAAATCTCCTCTGTTCAGATTGCCATCCAGGTGCCTTAGGAAAGTTATTGGAAACCATCAGCTATTTAAACACATTGTCACTGGGGTTAAGCAACATCTTTGTTTCAATGAGCATACTGAGAATGCTACTTCTAAAGTCCACTAGAACATGCTTACCTCCTGGTGCACAAACCCCTTCCTTATTTCAGAGTGACTTAAGAATTGTCCCAGGAGAGTGATTATTCTGCTGTTGTACTATAATGCATTGCTTTACATGTGACAATCTGTGTGTCACAGGCAAGACATACTGTTATATTTATAGACCAGTGCTTCAACCCTGGCAAACCTAGACAATCCCCTGCATGTTCTTCCAGAGATTAAAATGGCTGATTTCTTTAGATTCATTTATTCATTTTTTGTTATCCTAGAGCTGGTCCTGGTAACCTTTTCTCAGTGAAAACTTGACTAAAGTCAGCCAATTATACAACAAAGACAGTAAGAATATAGACAATGTATTCCCTTATAAAATATAAAACTAAAGTTGCTTATATGCTCAGGTAAGGCAGACATAAAATAATGATGTTAACTAAAAGATGTAGAAAGTAGTGAGTTACATCAAACAGCAACAAGAACAACATGATAATAATAATAATAATAACTTAATATCAGTAAAAGTATTTCATCTCTAGAGCACTTACTGAACCTTGTGTTATCAGTCAGACTACAAATTGTGCAATTACCTATTAGCAATTTACTGCATACAGAACCAATATGAAGGTTTGGTTGCAGATGGTTCTCATATATCAGTCTAATTGCTGGTTTCTTATTATCATTAGATGACACAATGGGCAACAGAAACTTTAGAGACAAGTTTAGGGCACTATGCTAGAGCTAGATCATGCTGCTAAGTCATGAGGATAACATTTAGCTTCATGTTAAACACCTTCATGTTCTAAATATTTGTAAAAAGCTTAGCTGAAGCATTGTTGTTTTAAAATGTTATTAATGTGTTGTACATGCATATATGGTATTATATGTTACGTATATTTTCCTTACACACATTGCAATATTTTGCTTAATCTGTCTCTTTCTGTCTCACACACACACACACACACACACACACACACACACACACACACACACACACACACACACACACACACACACAATTGCTGCTATTTCTTTACAATAAAAAATAGGAGCTGCTGCTATTTTATCATTGGGATAGGATACTCACTTGCACTCAAAGTTTTGAAATAGCACCATTAGTCAAAGAGCAGATGTGGAAACCGAATCTTCCCCTTTCTCCAAGATGTAGTGATCTCAAAACTGATGATGTTAAATGCTGGAATGATGCTTTCACATACTGTACGTGGTGAATATGGGGGTCTTTGCACATGCCAGGAAACCAAAATTTGGCCATTTTATTTTTGGCTATGTACTTTTCAGGTAATTTTTCTCTACAGCTAATCAAACTAAATGCATTTACATTTTGTTAGGCATTACTATTTTGCTTTCTTCTGCATATATTGTAATTTGTTGCTACTGTCTTTATACTATGCTAAAATGGCATGCTGAATAATTCCTAAAGATAGTGATTTATAATCATTATATTCTACTTAGATCCAAGAGTAAACTGAAATAATTAACAAAATAAATCTGTATCATTACTTAAGGATTGATATTGTTTCCTTTGCTCTATGTATTTTCATTGAATGGATTTGTTAAAATGTCCTGCTTTTCTTTTGCCAATATTGAGATGAAGTATTAATTTAGAACTTTTTCCACTGTTTACCTCTACTTGTTCTTTATACATATAGCATTCCTTTTTGGCTTATTGTTTCATGGAAATACGCCTAGAAATCTTAGGTCAGAATTGAGAATTTCAAAATTTAGCCCAACTGACATTCTTTTAATTTTGCTTGTCCTTAGCAAGGAAAGGAGGTGAGAAGTGATGAAGAGGAAAGCTGTAGTAGTGGGTTTAGCTTTAACAGAATGAATAATACAGTTAGATACTATAATGCAATACTAGGACTCAAACCTGTAAAGAGAGGACTGTGCTTTGCTGGTGACCTGCATTCTTGTTTAGGGATGTCATATTCTTCAGTGATTGTGTTGTTATTTTGATGAAAATTCAATTAGCTGGCTAGCAGAAGTATTTGGTGAAGGTGGCACAGACCCGTCAACTAGTAATTTTAGTCAAGAATGATGGAAACACAAAGAAACTGGTTCTTTCAGGTTAACTGATTAGGACAACTAAATGGAGAAATAAACATGTAACAGCAGCCTAAACAAGGAGTAAATAGTGCGATGACTAGAAGTATAGGCTATAAGATATTGGAGTGAGATGCTGTCATAGCAACCTTCAGAGCGCAATGCAATAACTGATTCCATTTGTACTGGAATTCATGGCCAGAAACTTATCTTACCATGGTACATAATTTTTCATTAAGGTAGTGTATGGCATACATAAGAACTTATTTAAAAAATATTGTCAAAGTCAGTTTTACCTCTCAACAAAGCATACAAATTAGAGTGCAAGTAGAAAATATTGCAGAAAAGACCACAGAGGTACAACAAGAACTGGTAAAGGGTACTCTTAACGGTGCAGTCACTGAACCTATTTGAACTTCACCATGATTTTACCACGGCTAAGCTCTGCATTCTGAAAATGACTGCTAGTTGAAGAAAAAAGGTCTGTGCAAAGTGTCATAAGAAGGACCACATAGCAGAACACATAAATGGCAGGTTACCAAATGTAAAATGCAAAACCATGCACTCAAAACAGTTGTAGTGCAAAAGGCCTAACACCAAGATGATCTAACTGAATAAAACCTGTAAAAAACCAATATTAATTTATTGATACATAGAAACATTATTCTATATTTGGACACATAAATTTCAACATGCTCAGTGTTATGTGGGGCACTCTGAAGGTATCAGATATAGTAACTTTGGAGATGGGTATTTTATCAGCACAGTCTATAGTATGTATGAGTGACTTTTAAAAACTTTCTGCGTATGTATCATTAGACAAGACAAAATACAAATTTTAAAACTGCATCTGATGAGCAATGTATGCCTAAGGGCATAATCAGGACTCTATTGATCTTTCAAAAGAAAACAGAAATGGCAGATCAGGATGTGTGTGGTGAACAAGTACCGTTATTTTAATAAGGAATGCTTCTGGGAAAGGGAAGTGACTTCAGGTTTTATCATAAACTTGTGAAAATTGCAAGCCATCAGATGGGAGATACTCAAAGCAATCCAGTGCTGCTCAGAATAATACTACAATTTATCAAAAGGACAGAAGGCTGACATCAGAGCATGATATAAGTCTGAATACCTCAGCACAAAAAGTTCATCTGTAACAAGAAAATATGCGAATGTCAGTAAAATTATCATTCCTATCCGGAACTCTGTAAGTATATATGCAAAAGGGAGAATGAAGAGTATATAACTACCCAACTATAGACATCATAGTGGAAACCACATCAGGGACTGGAGAGGCAGACATACACAGTCTCAGCAAACGTCTTGGTGGTTTGCCAAGACTGTTCTCCTAATTATTAGAAGAAACTGAACAAACTTTCTGCACAATTGGAGAAGACTTCCAATTGTCATGTTTAAAATAACACCACTGTATTGCAAGGATTCCTGGGTATCATACAAATAAAAACATTTTAACTGTATTTTACTGTTCAAGAGATAACATAAATGTGGACATATAGGCAAGTAACAATGTTCCCTAAATGGATTCTATGAAAATTCTACATATTTCTCAATGTTTTCAAAAGTGTATGACAAAAAGCTTAATCGGTCAGGGCATACAGTTGATATCAGTGCACCAAAGTAAGTTTCATGAAAAAAAAAAAAATATATATATATACACACACACACACACAGATATATATATATATATATATATATATATATATATATATATATATATATATATATATATATATATGTATATATGCATACATATGTCCACTAAGGGCATATGAAAATCCATGTTTAAGTATTTGATGAAGGTGGAATGATGACCACATTACTACCCACAGATGGATCCACTGCCCACACTATGGTCCTGTCTACTGATTTATTGGTCACCGTACACAGACTAAGAAATGGCAACTGATCCTGCATGGCCTAAGGAGAAGCTACTGATGTGAGATGACAAATCTGAGCTACTTTCTGTTACCAAGAAGAGTCCATATCAGTACACTGATACCAGATACCTGCTATAGTACCAATTCACAGTGCTGAGTAAGGAACCCTATCAGGACAATGGCATTTACAAATGATTTCAGTAGGGTACTGAACTAAATCATATACAATGACTCAAGCATTTCTTCCTAACGAAGGCTTGACTGAGCTCTGAAGAAGCAATGAACACACAAATTGCCATTCCTAGGCTACAGCTTGAGGAGGAGATGAAGAAGGATGTTGGTCTTAAATGTATAAATTCGTAGTTTTTGGAAAATACCTTAAAACAGTGTTAATAATTACCAAGGGAAAATGCAAATATGTTTGCAGTAATGGGTGATGAAGTGAAGCATTATTAATGAACACTGGATGACCATTCAAATGCAATCATACCATTGCCAGTACTGCTACACAAATATTTCTCTCCATCTTAATCTGTTCCTCCCTCTCTTTCTTCTCTCTCTCTCTTTATATATTGATACACTGGGTGCATCCCATTCAAGTATACAAAACATCAACATACTAATTTCATGTCATGTGATATACAGTTCAAAAAATGAAAGTCAGAATGTACATTCACATTAATTTGACTATGTAAAGTCTGAATATACCAGTTACATTAGTAACACTGTTTTTTTAGATTTGCCCTATACTTTGCACTAACCAAGTGGTACTGATTTCAAACTAAGCAATTGTACAAAAATGTTGTGCTCATTGTCCTTCAAGTCAGTTATGTTAAAATTAGAATGCATTAGCTTTGTGTCCCAAAATTCAGATTTAACTAACAAATTATTACTGCAACTTGCCACTTCCTTGAGTAAGAGTAGATTTTATACGCTTTGCACTGAGGGAATTTTGGACTTCTCTGAATTACTTCTCTCCTCAGCATTATGCAATTCTCTGTCAGGTAGTTTTGTAGATTCTGTATACCCTATTATCCTGATCTTTTATCCAATAAGAGGTCAGAACATTTACTTCTGAAAGTATGGTACCTTTCATTTGCTGTATAATCTTAAATGCCCGATCTGATATTCTTATGCTCACTCTTTCCTCTTCTTGTAGCAAAAGATAAATACTTCACTGTTCTTTGTAGTAATGTTTCTGTTTCCTTTCTCATTCTTGTAACAGCTGAATAACAAATTACTTAATGTCTTTTGGTAAGACATAAAATGAAGGCAGTAGTTTTGTTATCAGACATTGATTTTTTAATAGTCTGTTGAATGTAGCAGTGTTGCAATATTCTAAAATGGATAACTAAGAATCATTGGTACTGGAATGTTTACATTTCCTTATTACATTCTTTACAGCGTCTGTACCATATGCCTAACTTGCCCCCTGTGCTCTGGAGATATCTGGGACTTGAAGTCATATTCATATCATTCTATCATTTAATAAACATACAAAATCATGACAGACAAATTGTCAGCACAGGAGAAGAAACATCTTTCATTCAAAATAACAACCTGTTACTTGTGACTACCCCTTCTGGTGTCCCGTGTCTCATTGCAATTGTATTAGGGATATTTCTGACAGTTTCTTTTGTATTCTTCAAATGAAAAACTAGTGACAATGAAGAATAATAGCTAATGCATTACTGGTTGCACATTGCATATAAAGGTAATGTTACAAAATGGTAAATTATAACTTTAGGCAACTACTTTCTGGAGACTGAGAGAGTGAGACAGAAAGAAAACGAGACTACTTGAGATTGCTTAGCAGTAGCTACCATAGCTACCATGAGCTGGTAGATCATTTGGATGGTGCAGGGGTGCAGTGGCTGTGTTGTCGCCTCACAACAAGAGATTCTCCGGTGCGATTCTCAGCTGGGGTAGCTTCTGTGTGGAGTCTGCATGTCCTCCCTGTGTTTCCTCCCATGTTACAAAGACATGCGTCTGGATCATTTCTCCTCGGGCCTCTGCTGAAAATTGGCTTTGTTCCAAGTCGGACTTTCCCGGTAAATAAATGTTAAAATAAATAAAGTTTGCACCATTTTTAATAGTGTACAGTAAATGCCATCTCGGTGTGCTAGGTTGGACTGGTTGTTTGTAGTGTGTTAATGCAAGATGGTGTAGTAGAACCAAAAAGAGTATTTTAACCTCTTCTGGATAAGAAGATAATGTTAAAATATACTGGGCTAAGAGTGAAGCAGAGGATTTCCCAGGAATCCAATTTTCATAAATTTGCTCTTCTGTTGTACAGTGGGAAGCTCATTTGGGTGTGGCTGGTTTTTGGTCATATACCAAGAAAGCAGTGCTCATTTGCTATACATTGGTAAAGGGATAACAATATGTGAGAGTGCAATTTCTTAGGTTGCTCCTGACATATTAATTACTACCACCAGTGCAGATTTTACAAATTGCATTACTTGGTCTGCAAAACAGTTTTGTCAACAAAAAGAGTGTGTACCCCTGAGTGAAAGGTGAAAATATTGCAGTGTACTTTTACATCATTATTTTATTTGTATAGATTGAGTTAGTTAGGAAATAGTTAAAATAAAGTCTGAGGATTATTACAAAATGTCTGTGGAACATCTGGTTAACAGGGCAAATCAAAGGCGTTTTAACATGCTATTTTGATTGAGGATGAATTGTTAACCACTTTGTGCTCAATTAACTCCAATGCAGTGAATCTAAACACAGCTTGCTAGGGGCTGTATGTATGCAACTCAGTACATCCTCAAATTATCTCAAAATGCAGTTTGAACTGTAAGATATGGAGATGCAGTTTAAATGCCACAAAGTTGCTAACAAAATGAAATAAGCTGAGATATGAGGAAAGAGAGAGCAGAGACCAGAGACAAGTCTATACAAAGGAGTAAAGAAAGCATCATGTAATAACAATGATGCAAGAGAAAAAGTAGTAGTAATGCCTCTGGAAGGCAGGGGTAAAAACCTGCCCTTGGATGCCAAAGGCAGTGCTAAGTGGTAGCTCAGAATAAATAAGTACTACACATAGACATAATGGAATTCATTGGGGAAGTATTAACCTTTGCAGCAGGCTCTATAGACAAAGGTGGAAACCACTAATTATACTACATCAATGTCATGTAGTTATTTTTCCAGTTTAACTATCAGAGCATGTGCAGTCAAAACATCTGTAGCAACAGGCTGGGGGAAAATAAAAAACATGTAAGGCAGCTTACACAGTTGGTACTACTGTAGAGGTGGTGTCATAGGAAAACATTTCTACAAGGGCCTATATTCTCTCCATGTGTAGGAAAAATAAATTATTGCTAAGAGGGATTCTGCAGAAGAAATAACTATTGTTAAGATTTCACTGCTTAAAAATGAACAATATTTGCCCAAGGAGTCCACTCCACTTAGTGACAATTGGGGTCACTTTTTCAGGTACCAGAGTGCGTGAATTAAAAATATAGTAGAGTCATGTAATTAGAATGTGAAAATTAACTTTGTTAGTGACGTTTTTCAACAAAAGGTGCTGAAGTTAAATGCGATGCTCTTAGAGAAGAGGAACAATAAATATTTATTGGAACAGATGATAAGATGAAGTAGAAGGTAGTAGAAACAGAAAATACAAACCCATTGTATAGGGGAAAGACATCCTAAGGCCCAAGAGGAAGAGGAAGAGGTGGGTTTTTCCAGCTGAAGTAATTCAAGATAGGTCCCTTGTTCTGGGGCTGTGCATCAGTGTGGATAGTGTTGGAATCAATAAGGGACACTCAGACGATTTTACCCTGTACTGGGGAAATAATATGACCCATTTTTTAACATTAGAGAAGAAGAATATGAAAACCCTAACTGACAGAAAGGGTGGTGAATGGGAGAAAGACTTTATATTAAGTACATAGAAGAGGAAAGAAACTTCTTCCTATGTATTTTATGGCAGTTGTTAAGACAAAGCCAACAGCCCCTTTTGTGATTAAAGGACAAGAAGAAATTAGGATACAACAGATAATTTTAATGGCAAGAGTAAAAATATGGTTTATGTAGGTGCTTATACACTACTTTTACCTATGCTGGGCAAGCAGGAAGCTCCAGCAGAGAATCTGGGAATGTGTTTACTTAATCAGGAGAAAGAAGATGTCCAAAGCACTGTTTAAACATTTTGCACAGTATGAACTGTAAGAAATATTTACTTAATGTGGTTGAACAAGTTAAGTTGTTAATGAAAGGTAGGAAAATTAAATTGTTTTTGGACAGGAGGGAGTTATATTACCAGTTGAAGATGGCTGTAAATGCACCCCCTCTTTTGAACGAGTCTTTGTCCATAAAACCAGAACTAAGTAGTAAAGAGTTTCCTTTGCAACTTAAAAAAATAATATTCCTATATTGTATGAGACAGTTATGTGGTTTATATTTTAACTAATTATGCAAAAGGAAGACAGATTTTTTTTCTGACAGCTGATTGTGTGGCATGTTCTGTTTATTATTCTTACAGAACTGATATGAGTGTGTGACATCTTTATTAGTCAAAATATGTCTATTGTGAAGTAAGGACAAAATCACTTAATAATAAAGTAGAGTTTGAGAGAACGTTGGCTAAGCTTTAGACTTTTTTTTTTTATGTAATTGTTATAGTCAGGTCAGATGCAGGAGATTAGTTTGTGGGGACACACACACACACACACACACATACATACATATATATATATATATATATATATATATATATATATATATATACACATATATATATATATATATATATATATATATATATATATATATATAAATACACATACACACACACATATATGTATATATATATATATATATATATATATATATATATATATATATATATATATATATATAAATATAAATATATATATTATATATATGTATATATTTGCACACATATATCTATATTGGGGTCTATGTCACATAATCAAACGGCCACATTCTCGAGCATATCATCTCATCGACAATGGAGGCCATCGAACTGAGATTGCATTATGATAGGGATCAGGAAATTTGCACTTTTCCCCACTATAGCGCAATCTCTGAGTTGGTGTATATATATATATATATATATATATATATATATATATATATATATATATAATTAGTGGGGGGGGTGTAAGGGTTTAACAGACTGCATTGTCGATGAGATGATATTCAACAATGTGTACATTCAATTATTTGACATAGACCCTTGCGTAGCTGGAATTGTGTGTATGTGTGATGTTTAGGGTAGGTATGTTTAGGTAAAGGCTGTTTATGGATCTAAAGTATAGGGTTGGGGTGAGGGAGAGGGGTAGAGTTAAGGTTTGCACACATGATTAAGGTGATGCTTCACTGGAGAGACAGGCAGCCAGATTTAATCACTGGATATTCACACAGACAAATTGGTAAAGTCCCAAAGTATGATTTCAGACACATACTGTAATTGTGTTTAGAACTTGATATGAATAGTGTTTGAAAATTGTAGGCAGTATAACAGTGGATAGATTTAAAAGTGCACGGCCTGACAAATTATAAAAATGTGTGTTTTAAAATGATGTGCAAATCTTTGAACAGCTAGTAGCCTTAAAAAAATGACTGGTATTATTTAAAAGTCCAGCTATTAAGTCAGACCAGCTTACAGCAAGGGCTGCCAAGAAGCCCTCACATAAGTATATGCCTATGCCTGTAAACAAAATAAAATAAATACAACTCTGCCTGTAATTAAACAAAAATATTGTTATATGAACTCATTTTCTTTAAATATTTTAAGAAGGATGCACAGTGACATATCATATAGCATATGACAATAGCATTATGCTGGTAAAATCTGCTAAAGTCAAAGAGCTTTAAACAATGGGATGTATATGAAGGTGAAACAATGGAATACAGACAAGCTAATTGCTTAACCTCTACACATGGAATCAGTATTATCAGATTTATTCAACATGCTAATCTTGTATGTGGAAGATAATTTTAAGGATCACTACATTCAGGAAGCATAATTACTTCTGTTACAATATACTATGTGCATAAACATAAAACTACTAGCAACCAGAAACTGAAGGAGCATGTGTACATGGAGACAAGAAAGAGTATTTTATAACCCACGCAGAACCACAAACTTTTCTAGGCAATGTACTATACCCACTTACATTAGTGTCCAGTCTAAAATGTTATCTGATGCTTGGGCAGGCTTTTCCCATTTCAAACAGCTGTGGAAAACCTGGAAAGGAGGAGCAAAGCCGATGTACTGATAAGACATGCACAGGCCTAATAAAAACAAAGCTGTGGAATTAGAAGCTTCAAAAGCAGTAAGGTTTAGATTTGTGGAGAAGATAAATTTAAAAACAAATCTAACTAGAAGACTGACGTGTACAATTACAGAAGGAGTTAGTATGGATAAATACAAGGAATGGCTCACAGTAAAGGTTATCCTGCATGAAATACCAACAAATTACTGAGAAACGTCAGTATAGGTTCTAACAAAGAGTGGCTTATGGTTACGAAAAAGGGAGATAGTCAGAGCCTTAAGCAGAAGATCAACCAATTATAGAAGCTGGATTCCAGTGTTAGAATAAGTAAGCATATAAATAAGTTAGAGATGGAAGCCTGACAGCACCATAAGTTAAAGAGAATTACTTTCATGAATTGTCTTTTCTGGAGGTGGAGTTAGGTGAAGAAATGAAAGCGATGTTTGTTTTTGTAGGAGATGAAACTACACTTTGCACTTTAGGGTGGGCTGTGGATGACAGAAATGCTGACATGGCTGATTTCAACATAAGCCACTTCAGTTTTAAAAACGTTCAGTGGAAGATAACCCTTTAAGTAGGGCAAGAGAAACCAAAACAAGACTCAATTATACCAGTTCTAATCAGTAATCATATTTTGAACTGAAAAATGCCTTGCTTCATAAAGTAACTAAAGAAACCAAAGTTATAAGTCAGTCACTAGTACCAAAGCCTTTTTAGACTTCTTGCAATGAAGGTGTCCTGCAGCCACATTTTGGGTACAAATTGAGTTATGTATATAACAAAGTCTAGGAATCTAGCTATGTTTTACTGGCCATATATTATGAAGGACACAGAACATCTGTATACATTTTGTCCCGAATGTGCTATGACAGCACCTAACCTAGGATGTAGGAACATTTGGGTCTTTGTAGTTATAACAGAAGTCCTATTTGAGCAAATAGCTGTGAATCTTGTGGGTACTCTTGTGAGATCATATAAAGGTCACTAGTAGATACTAGTAAACTTGATCATGTCACAAATTTCCCTGAATCAGTTCCCCTAAAAATAGTATAAATACAGTGTTTTTGCTTTTAAAATTTGAAATAAAAATCTTAAATGAAATCTAAAACCCTTTAGTCATTGTGTGTGTATATATATATATATATATATATATATATATATATATATATATATATATATGTGTGTGTGTGTGTGTGTGTGTGTGTGTGTGTATCTATCTAAATAGATATATAGATATAGAGATACACACACACTGAGAAATGTGAACATTATCATAACTGGGGAAAGATGGCTAAGTTAAGGGATCCTGGTATGGCTGGGAGAGCCTGGGCCTATTACTTTCCCTTGGGCTCTTCATGATAATGATCCAGCTCTAAAAAGCATCATTTTTTGAAGTTTCAGAAAAAATGAAGGAAATGTCATGGTGATGTTTTTTTTTGACGTTGTGGCTCCCACAGAGGCTGAAACTACAACACTGTTAAGTGAAAAAGAAAGACACATAGATCTGTTGGTATACCTGTTTCTAAAAAACCCAGCTCCAAGCTACATTTTATCATTGGAAGATTTTTATTATATGGAGGGAAAAGACTTATTTAAAAGAGTCTATGCAAACTCTCCAATCCATGGGAAAAAACATACAAGTGCTGTTCGGTCCCTTAGGAAAACATTAAACTAAAATAACATCAAACCACAGTTTTCTTAGTTCACACTAGAATAAAATAATACCCATTATATAGAATAAAAATCTTCAACACAGGAGAAGAAACAATATCTTTTATTCAAAATAATAACCCATTACTTGAAAGTGAAAACATGAGCTGGTCATTTTCTCCTTTAAAACAACCTTCAGAGAAAAAAATATAGATTATAGTTACAGGCATCCCTATCTTGAAAGAAAAGAGGAAAGCCTAATAAAAGAAAGAAGTGACAACATAAAAGTCTTTTTAACATTGTGTCATATTACTAACAAATGATGCTAGTTATAAATATTAATTAAAATTAACTAACTTCTACATTCAGAAGATTAATTGAAGGTAAGCCACTCCTATTGTTCACTTCACACTTTAAAGTGAATTTTTTTCTTCTTTTATCTTTTGCTAGTTTAGATAGAATCATTACTTTATCTAATAAATATTAAGAACCTGGTTAAAATGGACGTAGTTGTTATATCAAAGTAGGATCCATTATAATTTGAATGAGCAAACATTTCATGTATTTGTTGTTGATGAAGTCCTATATGTTATATCAAAGTATTATAGTAGTTTACTAGGCTATCGACCCGGAGGTCATTTCAAGCCTAGCCATTTCATCCCAATGTAATACCATAGATATGCTAGTCAATACCCAGGATTGTATTTAGTAATGATTGCCCATGTCCAGGAGGGTTGTGGGCACTATCCCCGCTAAGAATTTATGGTGCTGCATCCACTCTTCCAGGTTCCATTTGAACAGTGTCATAGAGATGCTCTGTTTCACATGAATTAGCCTATTCCAAAGACACAGCAGTCCCTGGGAGACAAATCTGTCCCTGCAGCATATCCTATTTAAATTACAGGGCAAATTTAGGTCCCTGTAATGGTTATCTCTAGTCCGATTTGATTTACGGATGTGCAGCAAATTCATTAGGTTTGGGTCTGAGATTGCTCTGTAAGCCAGGCATAAGTCTCCCTTAAGAAGTCTATATGATACATAGTATAGTGACAAGGACTTTAGTCAGTCTGTGTAAGGCACGTGCTGGAGTCTCTTGATCTTTTTTGTTAGAAATCTCTGAGGTCTCTCCATCTGCTGTAGGTGCTTTGTACAGTACATGCTGAATGGGGTGTTATACTCAATTATGGGCCTGATTAGTGCTATACTAGAGGGGTTATAACCTCCTTTGTCTCAAGGCAATGCCTTTCTAATCAAGTGTGCTATGTAAAAATCCTTCCTTCCTTACTACAGTAGACACATGGTGGTCAAAATTAAGGTCACAGTCAACTTGTGATCCCAGATCCCTTACCACTTTGTAGGTACTTAGGGTATTGTTGTTGATTTGATATTGTGACTGGACATTGTTTTTACCTAAGGGAATGATGCATTTCTTTGTATTCAGTTTGAGACCATGACTAAGATACCAGTTGTTGGTCTGCATACGACCCTCCTGGAGTATACTGACATAATTTGGGGATTCAATAATTGCACCTAGTTTGCAGTCATCCACAAACCTGGTCAGCCACAACCCCTTAGTTTGGCCTGGATGTCTGAGAATTATATACTAAACAGTTGGGGGCCCAGCACTGACCCTTGTGGCACCCCACTGGTAACAGGTCTGCTGGTTGGTGTGGAGTCACCCACTTTGATAGTGTGTGTCTGGTTTGTGAGTCAGCTAGCAACCCATCTTACAACAAAGGGGTTTACATTCAGTTTGCTAAGTTTATCAGTAATGCCTGAGTGTGGGATTGTGTTAAAAGCTTTTTCCAAGTCGAGGTATACTGTGTGCACAGATGTGCCCTTGTCAATGGCCCTGATCACATTTTTGAGGAAATCCACTGGATTTAACAGGCAGGCTCTGCCCTTGATGAAGCCGAATCCAGGGTTTGGAGGTCGCCTATGTCTTTATTTATGAGGTCCATAATGACACATTCCATTGCCTTACAGATGAGGCTGGTCAGACTTATGGGTCTATAATTCCCTAGGTCTGTTGCTAGGCCACCTTTGTGGAGAGGAATAACTGTTGCTGTTCTCCATTCCACAGGAACAAAGCCTGTGGTTAGGCTGTGATTGAAAAAGGTACTTAATGGTGATGCTAGTTCATGTTTTAGCCTGTTTATAAGACAGCTGGGATGCCGCCTGGTCCCATAGAGGCTGTTTTTTGCCTTGGACAAGGCTTTATTGACCTGCTCTTCAGATATGTAGGGTGGGGATAGGAGTTTAGGGCAAGGTTTGTGATAAGTTTGGAGGGGATAATGGAGTGAAATTTTTGCCAAACCTATCCACTAGCATAGAGGAGAAAAAAAGGGAAAATAGGAAAAAGTAGAAAAATACAGACAATTATGGGAGCAGTTAAGTATCAAGAAGAAATAAAACTATACATTAGCTTTGAGATGATATAAAACAAACAAATGTCAAGAATCAGATAATATATCATAATTATAACACTAATCTTTTATTATTTGTTAACCACGAAAGTTTGACTTGGAACAAAGCCAATTTTCAACAGTGGCCCGGGAAGAAACACTCCAGACACATGTCTTTGTAATGTGGGAGGAAACCGGAGTACTCAGAGAAAACCCACTTGAACACAGGGAGGACATGCAGACTCTGCACAGAAGACACTCCAGCTGAGAATCGAAGCAGAGAACCTCTTGCTGTGAGGCAACAACTCTACCGCTGCACCACTGCACCATCCCAATTGTAATCTGCACAAAAATGCAGTATTGAATATACATGAAGTATAATATACTAGGTATTGCCTATTTCAAGGAGGAAGATAACTGTGAAGCTGAAAGACCAGAGTATAAATGCCTGCTAAGGGACAAAGAAAATAAAGATAGAGAGGAGGAATTCTCCAACTCAGAACTCTCTACAGCAACTTTAAGTCCATAAACAAGAGCAGCCTACTCCTTTAAATTACAAGTTACCTACTTTTTTATGTCTTTGTTCAGACTGAAAACTTTTTCTAAGCAGCAACACTTTTTTAACCTGCATTACACCTAGCTTCAGGCCTCCCCACAGTTCTACAAACACTTATTAGTTCTTTCATTCCCCATTTAGGGTAAGAGAGCTACAACTTGGAGATAACAGCCTTACAAGTTCACTTGTTTATCTTCAGAGGTGACAGCAACAGGCAGGTCATAATTCATGTAAACGGACCCTCCCCCTTCCTCTTTTCACTTCCTTCTGTGGCTGTGACTTCACGGTAGGATACATGCATAGTACACACACATTGCCAATCTCCCTGGTTACTATGGCATATGATCATTACCTTACCCATAGTGCTGCATGCTATATCACAACACTCCTGACATGATCACAACTGCCATAGAACAAGCCACCTCCCTCCTCCAGTCTGAAAGAATGGTCTTTGACTTTGACAACTCATTCCCACCCTCCATGCACAGTTCCTCCAGTGACTGAGTTGCTAATCAAATTTAGGTTGTCTGGGTCACACTTAGGGCTTTATTCTCCTACACCATAAAGCTATTCTACATTACAAAATTTTACTGAAATTTTCCAAAAAGTGTTATCTTTTACTACTTAGAGTCACTTCCTACTTCTTTGTAATAGTATTTCATGGTTGCATAACATATATACATTTCTGGTATATTAGCTTATTTCACAAAGGTGATAGTAGCCCATGGGCTGGAGTTGTAACTGGTCCGCTGGATCAGAACTCAACCCTTTTAAAAAAACAAACAAAACAAACAGTTTTTGATAGATTCTCCATAAATTAAAACAGTGAGTAACAAGGTCATACAGGCAAACCAATCAGTAAAAACTAAAAGAAAATTCTAGCCAAGCTAGACTTTCCACTGTGATTCCTTAAAACCCCCTGCATTAGAGGTAACATGAGATATATACCTCTAATGCAGGAGGTTTTAAGGAATCACTCAGTGGAAAGTCTAGCTTGGCTAGATTTTCCTTTTAGTTTTTACTGATTGGCTTGTCTGTGTGAACTTGTTACGCATTGTTTTAGTTTGTTAGTTGGGATATTTTGCAGATACCCTAATGGTTATGGGCATCAGCTGGGTACAACAACCCAGTGTTTCCAAATGCTAGGCAAACATTCCACTTATGCTATGCTGATGAGGCCATAAGAAGGCCAAAACATGCATGTCCACAGCTAGTGAGGTTTGGCTTTATTGGTCTGAATTTGTCCATAACAGACTTAAAAAGATTAAAAAGTAATGGACATTCAGAACTGCCATATAGCTGAAACACTTGATGTCCTTAAGGGGGCCATTTGCATATATCCCGTGCTAGCTCTAATGCAGGAGATTTTAAGGAATCACACAGTGGAAAGTCTAGCTTGGCCAGATTTTTCTTTTAGATTCTCCATAAATGGTAATGGTAGGTCATTTTACATCTTTATTTCAGATGTAAGCCAATCCAGAGATTTTGTCTTAATCCCATATTGGCAAAGATGGAGAACACCAGTAAGAATAAAGATGAATGCTTTGCTAAGTATACTATAAAACAGGCAAAATAATACTGTGAATAACAGTAGTGAACTGAGAGAACTCATTGTTTATGTTTCTTAAAAAACAGTAAACGTGTGCTATGACAGATTATATTTATTACATTTACTTTATAATGTGTAACAATAGACATTGAACAGTCTGTTTATTCTCAATCACATAAACTAGACATGGTCACTTTATGAATATTAATTGTAGGTTCATAGGCAAGTAAGTAGATATTATTACAAGCCTAGGCAATAACCAGAGATCAGAATCAACCCCTGTACTTTGTATCTGGCAGGTAAAGACTTTAACTATTAAGCCAACCCTATCCTGGGATTTTCTCTTTTAAATATTAGATACTACTTTGATTCCTTTACTTGTTTAACAGTTTATTGATTGACTTAGACTTAATTTTCTACATTTTTGTTTTTGAAATGAAAATTTCTCTCCACTTAACAGTACTATCATTTAAGGTGAGAAAGCAGATACTAGGCAATTGTGATGCTTTTGATTTCCACAAAGTGCAAGACTAAAAGGGAAAGGCCAGCAGAGACCATTTGTCATTCATAACTGGAAAAAAAAAATATTGGCTTCCATCTTTTTGTTAAGACATGTATGCTCAATGAAGGTAGAATACATGTCACTATTATTAACTGCTTAAGTAGCAATCTATCTGAGCTGGTACATCTCTGTGGCTTTCTCAGTTTGTGGATGATCATAATGATGGGTTGTAACAATGCACTGAAGAAATGTAAACTGGGTAGAAGATATGTACCAGGGAGAAAAGAGCTGGAAGTACCTTTGTCACCTTTTTTGCAGGTGGGAATGATTGTGCTATGTTATTGGAAGTAGAGTTTTTGTGCCAGCAGACCATCATTGACAATGAATAAAATATGAAAAAGCAAGCGGGTCTCAGATCTTTTTCTATTTTCTTTTGGTTGTGTTTCTAGATGATTAGAAATGGCATAACATTGCTTGCAATATTTAAGTAGTCTTGTCATATCTAAAATGAATGGAGGTTAATGTGGTTCTACTATGAAACACTGACTTCCTGAAATTCAGGCTTTGAACGAATTAAAAAACTGCCTAAAATTTAAAAGGGTGAAAAAATCATTCTTAATTGTTTTTTACAGGGGGGCAAGTACCCAGCATCCTTGACCTTATATATAAAAATTCTGAAGTTACACCAACTCAAAGAAGGGAGACATCTCCCAAAACAAGTGTGCACTTACAAAATGCACCAGCAATAATTTCCCATGGGAAAAAGAGTATGGCTTATGCCATTCATCTTTTTTCTTTGTGCGACTGATGCTTTAGCAATTTCATTTTGAGCATATGTAGGGGAGCAGATTAAGAGTGTTATATTCTTGGTGCAGTTGGGTTTACACGTGTAGAGAATGAAAATCTCATTGCATGCCTTTTGTGACTTTTCCCATTTCTGATTTCATGAACTTTCTTTTAAGACAGATTTTTTGTGGTACTAATGGTTTGTTATCAGGTTACTAAATATCAGCAGATATTTAAGTTTTGTTCTCTATATCATTCAGAGAATAAAATAAGAAGAAAGTGGTGGAACCAACAAACCCAAAAAATATAAATAAAAATAATAAAAGGGGTAGTGGCTGGAGAATAATTAATTACCTATAAAAATAATAATGCAGGTAAGTGCATTCGAGGTGACCCTCTTCTTCAGACCTTAATACAAACTACTACAAACATACAGTTTAAATACAAGTAACAACCAATGAAAACACATAATGAGAATTAATGCGGCAAACCTCTTTTTCTTAAGAGAGGTTTCAAAGAAACAGCACTGTTCAGGCCAGGTGAGACATAAGCCTTAAAATCAACAATCCATCTCAACTCTATATATTCAGTTTCATTGTGTAGATCTCCTTCTCTTAAGCTCTTATTAATTTTTTTTAAACTAAAAATTTAAAGTTATGCTGTGTACCATAATCTGATACATGTTTGGCCAGTGCATTTGTTGATTTATTGGGGTCTATATTAGATCAGCAAACGCTTAAAAAAGTGAACGCTGATTGATCGACCTTATGTAAGCGAAAGCTTACAATCTTGAACTGTCAGATCAGTGATTTTTTTCCTAGGGCAAAAAATCGCTGATCCAAAACACATACACACAACACAAGCACACCAAACAAACAGAAATCCACACACATACACCTAAAATCTGACACCTAACCCTACACTAAACTATGCACACACCACTAACTATCCATTTACCTTAACCCAAACCCTAACCCTAAGATCTATCACTATCGCACACTCACCTCACCCGCTCCCTAAACCTAACTCACCTAAACCCACCCTAACCCTCACGTCCACACTATCACACACATACCTAACTCGAGCCCTAACCCTAACTCACCTAACCCACCCTAACACTCACATCCACACAATTGTACACTTACCTGAATCTGACCTGTAACTTTCCACCACAGCACTGAAAATACCAAAGCAACAGAAATAGACAACCGAATTCTTTCCCTAGGAAAAAATTTGGTTTCTGTTGCTTCGATATTTTAAACATTCGCTAAAATAAGGTTGATCAATTAGCATTCGCTTGTTTAAGCATTTGCTGATCTAATATAGACCCATTTATTGTTATGTATGTCATTCAAATGTTCCATGACCCTCTCCTTCAACATACGATTTGTTTTGCCTATATAAAATGCATTACATAAATTACACTTGGCCAAATAGACTATGTTCTTAGTACAACAGTCTGCATAGAATGAAAATTCTACTGGTTTCAAGTGTATCGGATGCACAACCATGCAGGTTGACCATATGTTGCAGCAAATTTTGCAAGCCCTACATGCATATGTTCCTTTGCGTTGTGAAATAAATCTTTCACTTGTACTGTTGTTCTTGTAACATAGCCGTTGCTTCAAATTCTTACTATTTTTAAAACTGAAGCTAGGAGTGGACCCTACAACTCTACTGATTTGAGGGTCTGTGAGTAAAATTGGCCAATTCTTTTTAACTATCTCACAGGTCCTGTTAACATCACTGTAAAAAGTTAAACAGCCTATTCACCATCTCAGCACATTTTCTCCCTTCATCATGTACATTTGCAGGGAGTGCTTCAGAGAAATAGGGTTTGGTCATGTTACCATCAAGAGAGCTCACTTTTTCCATAGCCTTATCAATCTCATGGGCTTTGTAGCCCCTATTCATAAGATCTACATGCAAACTATCTAATGACTCTTCGAGGTCTCCCTGATTAGTGTGTAGTCTCTTGCAACATAGTACTTGATTCTTAACTATATTCCTAATTATGTGTCTGGGGTGCATGCTGGAGCGATGAAGAATATTGTTTTTCCTACAGCTTTTTCTGTGTAACCTAGTTGAAATGCTACCAAACATGTTTTTGTTCACATTAATGTCTAAGAAATCAATCTTAGTCTGAGAGTACTGTAGAGAAAAACAGAGATATGAGGTGGTACTCCCTAGAAAGTTTACAAACCTCTCTAACTGTATCTCATTATCATGCCATGTAAAAAGATATCATCAACAAAACGTTTATAAAAAGGGACATGTTGCTTAAACATGTCACAGCAAAAAAACATCTCTTTCTCCCATTGGGCCATCACAATGTTGGCATATGTATTTGCACATGTTGTACCCATAGCGACCCCCACTTTCTGGAGGAAAAATTATTTTTCAAACAGAAATACATTATTTTCCAAGATCAAATCCAGTAGGGCACAGATCATATTGACCTTGGTGTTAGATAAGTTACTTTCCTTGATTAAAAAGTGTCTTACATTTTCAATGTCCTCATCACTGGGGATCACTGTGAATAAAGAATTCACATCTAGCGTTACAAAAAACACATTGCTGATATCAGTATTATACCTAAGACTGGCCCAAGCATACAATTGCTCCAAGAACTGCTTGCTATCTCTCAGTATAGCCGCTACAGTGTTCAATACATGTCTAAGCTGTTTCTCCACATATATAGACATAGGCTCAGTGAGCCATCCTCTGCCCAATACAATGGGTCAAAGGGGAGGATTCAAGGGATCTTTGTGAACCTTGGGTAGGCCATATATGACTGGTATAGTGGGATGCTCTAAAGAAAAATACATATATAGTGAATAGTCAATTTGATCAGACATCAATAAATCATACGTGTAGAAATTCAAACTGTCTATGATACCATTCACCTGAAATTTCTGCAGTATAGCATACACTTTGTCATCATACAACATCTTATGCATTTTCTCAAAATAATCCATAGTGTCGAAGATGACTATCCCACCACCCTTGTCAGCAGGCCTGATGACCAAATGCTCAGCCCTAGTCAATGTCCCTAATGCCTCACTCTCCTTCATAGTAAGATTATAGAAACAGTTCTTAGACCTCTCATTGACTGATTTTCTTAGGTCATCCTCACACATCTTTATGAATGCCTCCATAGCAGGAGAATTATTAGGTATAAAACAACTAGGCTTTTTCAAAGCACATACATTTGTGGCATTCACATCCCCATTCACAAAAATGGTTTTGAGCATTATGTTCCTGGCAAACATATTCAGTTCTAAAACAGTATCAACTAAGTTCATCTTGTTGCCTGGAACAAATGATAATCCTCTATTTAAAACAGATAATTGTTCTATGGTTAAATCCACAGAAGACAAGTTAAAAATCAAATTATTCACATGCGATTGCATGTAGTCGGACCCTTGTTGTAGACTGAGGGGTTGGACTGTACCCTCCCTTGTCTCCTGCGGCTCTGGGACCACTCCACCCGTATATCTTGCCTTATGGGTAAGGCTTTGTCCAAAAAAAATGCTGAGTGGTGGGAGCTCTCTATACGCTGTTTATTCATATTGCCATTGTTAACTATTGTTAATACCTTGGGTCTAACAGCAGGTTCTGTGCTTAACAGGCCCATATTGTTACCCTGTGCATTGCTAGTCATCAAGGAGGTAATACAGTCTTCATCAGACTTGTTCTGTACATCGGCATTTAAGTCAACACATAAACCAACATTCCCAGTAGTATTCATTGTATCACATCCATTTAAATTAATTACAGTAAAAGAAAATTCATCCTAATTGTCCAGGGACAAGGAGACTCATTCTCCATGCTCCACTAGTTCTATCGACTCATGAAATGAGTCTTGTCCTTTTGATTTGAGTGACATAGATAATTCAACTTCCAAGTTACGTTGGTTCAATGATATATCCACAAGCTGAGGTTGTTAGCTGCTGTCCCAGTAGAATGACGTACATCATTGCCTGCACTATTGGAGAGTGGAGGCTGTTGCATCAATTGTGGTGCCTTACTGAGATTACTATCAGTGTTACAGTTGTGGGGAGCATTACTGGTGTTGACAGCATCGCTAAACGAACGCTGCACTCCTACCTGCATGCTGCCTCCATTAACATGGCTCCTTACATCAGTCCGTTGTTCCACCCCCATCGAGCTAGCAGGCAAGCCCATTAGCTGAGCTGTCCTGGGCCAGGAAATGACATTCTCGGCTCAAAAATCGGCAAAGTCCCTTCGGAGTTTTTTCATTTTCTCTTTTTTAAGTTTTCTCTCATAGAGAGAAACATTGAGTAATAAATCATCCATGAGTTGGGTGTAAGCTTCACCTTTGTATGTATCCATAAGCTGATTTGTGAGATGGTTGATCTCACTCACTAAAGACTCTTCTTCTGGTAGAAAAATGTCATTGATCAACAGCATATAGTCAATACTCAATTGCAGGTTCAATACCTGCTATTTTTTCAAGAGCTCTGGATAACTGTCACTATAAGAGGTCATTTTGAGCACCCTAAGCCCTCTAGTTATCACTTTGTGAAAAACAGCAGCATCAAAGTGATAGCACTGCCACAAGAGATGTTTATGCTTATAGTGTTTGCCACCAAATCCTTTAAAATAGCTCTGTAAGCAGACATCTCATCCAAGTTATAGCTGATAGTGGCATTATCATCCTTGCTAAAGTATATGCTGATAAGAGGGTTGGCAGAATTACCAACTGAAAAAGTAGACTTTTCAGTCTTTGGTATCCTTTCTCCTTCATTGAGATGCATAGTTGACCCCCTATTTAGGGCAGAGTCCATCCTTGCAATATCACTTTCAGCCATGGTTCCACCAAACAGACAAAATAAAATTCTAATAGAATAAGAAGAAAGTGGTGGAACCAACAAACCCAAAAAAATATGGAAGAAATAAGCTCTCTTGATGGTAACATAACCAAACCATATTTCTCTGAAGAACTCCCTGCAAATGTACATGATGAAAGGAGAAAATGTGCTGAGATGGTGAATAGGCTGTATTTAACTTTTTCCAGTGATGTTAACAGGGCCTGTGAGATAGTTAAAAAGAATTGGCCTATTTTACTCACAGACTCCCAAATCAGTAGAGTTGTAGGGTCCACTCCTAGCTTCAGTTTTAAAAATAGTAAGAATTTGAAGCAGCGGCTATGTTACAAGAACAACAGTACAAGTGAAAGATTTATTTCACAGCACAAAGGAACATGTGCATGTAGGGCTTGCAAAATTTGTTGCAACATATGGTCAACCTGCATGGTTGTGCATCCAATACACTTGAAACCAGCAGAATTTTCTTTCTATGCAGACTGTTGCGCTAAGAACATAGTCTATTTGGCCAAGTGTAATTCATGTAATGCATTTTATATAGGCAAAACTATTTGTATGTTGAAGGAGAGGGTCATGGAACATCTGAATGACATACGTAACAATAAATCCGCAAATACATTGGCCAAAGATGTATCAGATTATGGTACACAGCATAACTTAAAATTCTTAGTTTTACAAAAAATTAATGAGAGCTTAAGAGGAGATCTACGCAATGAAACTTGAATATATAGAGTTGAGATGGATTCTAAGTCTCACCTGGCCTAAACAGTGCTGTTTCTTTGAAATCTCTCTTAAGAAAAAGAGGTTTGCCACACTAATTCTCATTATCTGTTTTCATTGGTTGTTACTTGTATTTAAATTGTATGTTTGTAGTAGTTTTTATTAAGATCTGAAGAAGAGGGTCACCTCAAATGTGCTTACCTACATTATTCTTTTTATTGGCAACAAAAGTGTGTTTTTTGTTCTGTAACCTCTAAGCCTTTTTATTTTTTATCATTCGGAGAATCTCTGCTGATGCTGAAGCTGTCATAATGCTATGAGTTGGTCAGGGGCAACGTCTAAGAAAGTGAATGACTTTTCTTTCTCATGGTTCATGGCTTTTTCTATCAGTTTAAGTTGAGATACTGTGAACTATCTTTTTCTTGTAGTTTATAATTACCTTAAAACAGGTTTTGTACCACAATGGTGGGCCATCGTGAAAAACCCAGAAATTACAGACCAATTCATCTGACTGGTCTAATATGCAAAGCCATGGAATGAATTATAATGGAAATGATCAACAAAGACATAGGTAATCTTCAGTCACTGGATACAACCTATTTTGGATTTGTCAAGGGAAGGTCATGCCTACTAAACCTGGTAGACTTCTTTGAGTAGGTCACCAAGGCAATGGATGAGGAGAAAATGGTGCATACTCCCTGCCTGGCCTGGCTAAGGTGTTTGATACAATACCCCACTCAGGTGTAGTTGCCAAACTCACTGAACTGGGCATAAACCCCTGTATAACTTGCTAGATTACCCACTGGCTGACATACAGGACTCAGGAAGTCAGGATCATTAAGACCACCTCCACTAATTGACCATTCACCAATGGGGTCCCTCAGAGCTCTTTGCTGGGACCACTGCTGTTCGACATCTACTTCTCAGAGGTAAAGGCTAATGTCAACTGTCTTTGGTTGACCAAGTTTGCAGATGACTGCAGATTAGGAGCTATCATGAATTTCCCCCATGACACAAACTTTTTAGGGTCTAACTCAGACAAATGACTGGTGACACAGTCAGAAATTAAAACTCAATACAAAGAAATGCATTATTTTGTCTTTTGTAAAAATAGTCACCAAGGCTAATTACTCCTTCAATAAGATACCCCTAAGAGTTGACCTGGTAGTCAGTGATCTGACATCATATGTAGACAGTAATCTGGCCTATGACCAACATGTGGCCAAGGTATTAAGAAAGTAATTTTATATTATCTAACTTGTAAGAAAGGGGATGCCATATAGATCCAAGGAAATCATAGTGCCACTGATTTGGCCCTTATTAGACCCACCACTGAGTTGAATTCCCCCTTCAGAATGTACCTGACCAGGCATATGCAACAATGGGAATGCCCACAAAAGTTCCTTACCAGTAGAATCAAGGGTGTAAACACATTGCCCTGTATGGATCACCTCAAAACACCATTCCCAAACTCAGTTTCCTACAGGTTACCGAGAGGCGATCTGTGCCTGGCATACTCAGCATCCTCAGATCCTGCTCTGGTGTATCTTTTGCACATTCACAAAATGAACTGCATCAGAACCACTAGATCCAAGGATTTACATTTTGCTTGTGACATAAATAGGCCATGCTGGTGAGATAGATATGTATCTCAGAAGATCCCCATGCTCTGGAACAGATTCCCCATCCATGTGAAGCAGGGTACATCCCCATGTCTATTTAAGTATAACCTTGACCAATGGATGGCAAATAGAAAATTCATCCCACATCTGGCTTTACTTAACCGGGTTCTTTATACCATTATTGTCCTGTATTGGACGTGGCTATTGTTTGAACAATACTGAAATATTGCCATTATTGTCCAATTGTTGATTCATTGATCTTCAATACAGGGCATGGTTGCTCTCTATATTGTGATTGATTGATTTCATATCAATCATGGATTTAAATAAAATATTTTTGAATTTATCATCCGACAAGGATGATCTTGCACCTTTTGGAATTGGTGAGGCCCCTAATGGCACAGGGAATACTAGTTCCATGAAGCCGGAACAACGATGTGAGAAACTATTTAGTGATTTAAACAAAAATATGAAAGCACTTAGGTCTTTTGTTTGGCACCTCAAATTATTTAAAGCCTATTTGGTCAAAGGTATGAGCTCAAGGGGTTTGAGAGTAAAAATTCAACCTTTAGTAGCAGACCCTGATGATATTTTAACTACAGAATGGTTATCTATCCAACAAGAATGCTCAATGAAGTTTGTTGAATCTTTATCGAAGTATTATACTAGGGTCATAGATAAAGAAACCACCAAGGTGTTACAACTTATAGATGACTGTAATCAGTATCAGAATGATACATTTTTTCCTGCATCATTATCTAAACTTAGCTCAGATTTGTTAAATTTTGATGCTCAGCTTAAGGAAAGGAAACTTAAGAAATTTTCTCGTGATCAATCAGATTACGAGAGGGGACAACCCTTTAAATACACCAGACATGTCAGATTTCAAGATATGCACAATAGAAATACACCTAATTCTAAAAGGAAACGTCCACGTTCTATTTTGAAAGGACGTGGTAACCACACTGACACTACTGACTATGACACGTCATCAAGCACGGACATGGAAACACAGCACATCATGGAGTCCCCTACTCCTAAATATATGAATTATACATCCCCTTTAGACAACACCAAGGGAGGAGGGGGGCAGGAAGCACAAAAAGAGTTACAAGTCTACAGAATCTCATGGAAGTATTAACGAACAAGTAAATTCTGTTGCTGTTAATAATGTCTGTAACATTTCCAGCACTGTATTAACACTAGAACAAACATCTCTGCTCAGTAAAGGTTTATCTTTTATACCTGGCTTTTTTGTGCCTGAAGACACATTTGCACAAGATTTATTCACATTTTGCAGACTTATTAACCTAAAATTGTTCTTTCAGGATAAGGGGGCAGAACAACAGAGTATGGATGACTTCAAATATCATGCCTCCTCTTTCACATCTCCTATGCATCCTTCTGTAAATCTGTTTTTATGTAGTGTACTCAGTGATTTACTTTTTGTGTTCAATACCTGTCTACCTATGCCAAATAATATGTCTGACACTGATTTATCTTGTTTAAATGGACTTGTGCAGAACAAGGAACTTGTTGTTCTTAATGCTGACAAAGGTGGGGCAGTGGTTGTGATGGATTGGACCGATTATGATATCGAGGCACACAAGCAATTGGGTGATGCTAGCTATTACACTAAAATGCCACTGGACCCCACCTTTATGTTTAAACAACAAATTGACAGTTTCTTGCACTCTGTGGTTGACAATGGTATTATAACATCTAAAACCCTTAGCCACTTAACTATTGATGATCCTGTCAGACAGTATATTTATTTTCTACCAAAGATACATAAAGACCTTTTACATCCACCAGGCAGACCCATTGTATCAGGTATTGGATCATTGACTGAGCCCCTTTCTGAATTCTTGACCTGGTATTTTAAACCTTTGCTTTCCTGGGTTAGATCCAGGATTCAAGATACCACCCAATTTTTAAGCATTGTTAATGATATGCAAATTGAGGAAAGTTGGTGGTTATGTACACTAGATGTAAGTTCATTATACACTAATATTCCCCATTGGGCTGGTCTTGATGCCATCGAATATTGGCTCTATAAATCAAATATCTATCAACCTGGTTTCAACACTTTTTTGATTAACCTCACCGAGCATGTGCTGACAAAAAATGTATTCTTTTATGACAAGGAATGTTATCTACAGATCAAAGGCACTGCAATGGGGGCATCCTTTGCATCTATGCTGACCTATTCATGGCATATATTGAAGAGATTTTGATCTATGATGACACTCATAATTTGTTTTTGCCTGAAATTGACATCTGGCAGAGGTATTTGGATGATTGCTGGATGGTGTGGAGATCTGATATTGAGTATCTCAATGAATTCATGGAATATTTAAATGATAATAAATGGGGAATACAATTTACCATCACTTATGACCGTGATTCCATCACATTCCTGGATGTTTTGGTTACCAGGAATAAGGACAATACCTTGAACACTGAGGTATATAGGAAGTTCCCAGAATATAATACCTTACTCCACGCCTCCAGCTATCATCCAAAACACATTGCCAGAAACATTCCGAAATCACAATTTATTAGAATTAGACGCAATTGCTTGGATGATCATAGTTACAAACATCATTCCCAGGATTTATATAACAGATTTATCAATAGGGGCTACAGTCCAGGATATGTTACTATGGCTCAAAACCATGCATCGGGTCTTAGTAGACAGGATCTATTGACATACAAGAATAAACCATTGTCCAAAAATACACTACGTTTTACTACAACATTTGGTAGGAATACCAATAGGTTCATGGATATTATCAAAGATAACTGGAACATATTGAAGGCGGATGCTACAATCAATACCATGATTCCCAATGTCTGTTCATTTTCTTTCCAAAAAGGAAAAGCTTAGCAGCTCATTTCAATCACTACAAATGCCATTCTGACTCTGTGTTACCTCATTTGTATCAAACTACTATCATGGGGGACAAACTTATAGGTTGTTTTCCCTGCGGCCACTGTATTAATTGCAAATATATTTTGAAATCTAAAGAATTCAGTAGCAAAAATAGTAGCACAGTGTATGATATAAATTTTTTTGCCAACTGCAATACTGACTGGGCTATTTATATGGCTAGTTGTAGCTGCCAATCATTTTACATTGGTCAGACTTCTCGACCATTTAGGTTACGCATGTCAGAGCATTTGAGTGACATCAAATGCAAAAGAACAACTAATGCATTATACAAACATACACTCAAACACTAGACAGCTAAATTTCATTTTATTATTATTATTGATAAACTCATTGGGGACCGAACCCACAAATCTGGTTGGCACCACAAACTTAATATTAAAGAAAAGAAATGGATTACTAAACTGGGTGCTCTGTTTAATCCAGGGCTTAATGAATATTTATGAGGTATTTTTTGTGATGTTTTATGTCAGCCTATCAAATCTCTTCTTTCACTTGTTTTTCAGTATATAAGACTTTCTACATTCATAATTGTGTTTTTTTCTTTACACTGAAGAAGGCCAGGTTAAACCCAGGCCGAAACCGGTCTGTTGAATTAAGTCTTTATGAAGTTTAAATAAACTTTATCATTTTTCACAGTTCACTTGTTGCTGGCTAACTTTTATTTTAAAGCAGGGTACATCCCCATGTCTATTTAAGTATAACCTTGACCAATGGATGGCAAATAGAAAATTCATCCCACATCTGGCTCCCATGTCTCTGATAGAGGCAGACAGTAACTATGCCCAAACTAACATACCCCTTCTACACGGATCTACTTTGAAATAATGATGCCCATGTAATTGATGTTCATTTATGTGAGACAAAAATAGTAAAAGACGAAATACCCAAATGGCAAAATTTTCCCAGGGTAAGTAAACACTTGCCCAAACATAAACAAAACACACAAAGGTAAGTAAAACCCACCTAGGTGGGGGACTACACCCCCCACTCCCCTAACTATATATAACAAATCTGGGATCACACTACAGTGTAGAAAAGAACATGTTGATCAAGTTTTTACTTACCCTGGGACATTTTTTCCATTTGGGTATTTCATCTTTCGATATTTTCATCTCACGTAAATGAACTTTGATTATATGGGTATCGAGGTTTTGAAGTAGACCCCTTCTACATAACCTTTAGAAACATGCAAACTAAGTAACATGCTTTCTCCTAATAGATGCCTACGATACATAGGGATACAATTTGGTTAGGTTGTTTGGCTAGGACTATAAAAGCCCTAGTGGTAGCCTAGTATATACCTATGAAGATATCCATAGAAATATATTTATTAACATATTTTAGTATGTTTTTTATCTACAGTAGAATATCACTTATTCAAAATGAGTAAAGAAAGATATTAATGTCAAATGAAAAAAAAATATATATATATATATATATATATATATATATATATATATATATATATAGGATCCGCACACATGCTCGACTAGCATATGTCCAAATCACAAAACACTAAACACACATACACGAAAGCGCTTAACATCGACAAGCGCTTCCATGTATGTATGCCTGTTTTGTAGATCGGACTACAGTGCGGGTAAGGGAAAATTCCCTTTTCCACACTGTAGTGCGATCTTGGAGTGAGAATAATAAAGTAGGGGGGGGGTGCAGGGGGTGAAGCCCCCCCTGCAGAAACATAGATTTTTTTTTGAACTACACATACACGGAAGCGCTTTTCGATATTAAGCACTTTCGTGTATGTGTGTTCGATGTTTTGTGATTCAGACATATGCTAGTCGAGCATGTGTCCTAGACCCATATATATATATATATATATATATATATATATATATATATATATATATATATATATAGGTTCACTACATAATCTCAAACTTTTGAAATACCGAATTTCAAAAGCTTGAGACTATATAGCCGAAAGCCCTAAATACCGAAAATTCACAAACGCGAAATTCAAACTACCGAACCTATAACAAACATACAGCACACACATACACACAGCTTCCCCCCACAAACATATCATCCTACACTACAGATAAGCAGGGGGGCAAGCCCCCCTGCACCCCCATGTGGGGTACTGTGCCCCCCACACCCCCTCAACTTTAATATTCTAATTCCGAGATCACACAAACAGACACACAACGCAAACTCACACCCACACATATTACAGTCCCTCACACACACACATCACAGTCACAACACCCACTGACACACAGTAAAGCTCCTCACAAACACACTTACACACACATACTTACCTGAACCACAACACCAGAAGCGCTAATACAATATCTCTGAACTTCGGGATTTGGAATTTTGCGCTTCTGGTCTTTTGGTAATTAAGGCTTTTGGCTATATAGTCTCGAGCTTTTGAAATTTGGTATTTCAAAAGTTCGAGATTATTTAGTGATCCCACACATATATATATATATATATATATATATATATATATATATATATATATATGCAGAACAATTTAAATGTCACCAGGAAGCTCAGTTTGAGCAAAGTACAAAACCTAACTTTCTCACTTTTACCTAATATTATCAGATATATGTAAAATACATTTTACTGTTAAACTACATACCAGGTACAATAACATATAATTAACTCTTTACCATGTCTTTTTCTATTTTTTGAGTTATATATTAGACCACCAACATAAACATGAAAATGAATATATATTTTACAGATGTCATCCCTTTATCATAATTTAATGTACTGAATAGGATTAAAGAAAGGAAATCAGTAAACAGAAATTAATACATTTTAACAAGTACGTTGGTAAGAAAACTAATGTATTCTGAATTGCTTTCATTTGGTACTTGTCTAAACTATGATGGATATATCAAGAATAATAAGCTAAATAAAAATGGAACAAGAATGAACACAGAGTTGCAATTATATTTTGTCTTTTCTTGAATAATTTTTACCCATTTTATACTTTTTCTCTTATGTCTCTTTATTTTTCCTCTGTCTCATATATACAAATAACTAGACATATTCTCTTTATATCAGTTAATCATTTTTACACTTCTTCATATGCATATCAATTTCTTTGTAACAAAGAAATAATTTCTCTCTTTCTTTCTTCCTCTCTCTCTCTCTCTGTATATATATATATATATATATATATATATATATATATATATATATATATACATACATACATACACACAAGTTATCTGATTCAGAACCATTATTTCTTCTGCAGTAGCAAAAATAGAGAACATTTTAGTAAGAATTTTGAAATTAGTGAAGGTAAAATAGGCTGTAGTGTTTAGCTTAGATATTCCTGATTAAACTGCAAGTCTATTCACTTCAAGAAAGTTTTAAATGTGTGTTTGAAATATGTTATAGTATATATTTTAAATGCATTTTGTTTTCTGTAAAAGATGAATACAATGACAGCATGTTCTCTTTCTATTCAACGGTAGATAACAAGAAGTCATTTTGGTTATGCTGTAGTCTGATATGTTATGCTAAAATTGAGCAGTGAACATTTTGAGCATAGAAAGTGAATTGGATTCCTTCTATATAATTATCTGTGACTTAAATAGTGTAAAGAAACAAACTGGTTTACTTATTAACTTAAGATATTTTAAAACTGATTATTCAAAAAACATATACTCTACATGAAAAAAAAGAATTGCTATGAGATTTTACTTATTTCACATTATCGATATAATAGAAGATGAATTGCAAATTATGTAAAAATACTATATTGTTCTGAATAAAATATTATTATAGTGACAATAAAGGATGGTCTACAATAGTAGTGTGAATAATAAGAAAAGGATATATACTTTGGAAACATGCATTGAATAAGTAAATAAAAAATATAGGAAAAAAACTTGAAATACTTTTAAATAGGAAATCTGATATTAGGAGGAGATTTTAATTGTTTTTGGATCTATTGAATATGCACTTTTAAAGCATGTATAATATTAAAGGGGAGGTCTACTCTCCTCTGTGGTCCACACTTCCCTAAATGGGGTAATTCTCTCCCCAAATTGGCCTGCTCAACCTTCCATGCCAGTGGCTTAGCTGCCTGAGCAGCTAATTGAACCTTGGTTGCTTAAGCCATAGTTAAGAGCTTTATCCTTCTATACCATTACACTGACCACAATTTAAATTATTTATTGTCTATTATCTTATCTTAATGCTGTTTTACTTATCCCAATGTTAATAAAATAAAAAATAAAAATATACACTAGTATTCTGACATATGACTAAGCTTAAATAATTTAAATGACATTTTAGACTAAACTGATTAGTATTTTTCCCTTTAATGATATTAAGAATGTTGATATAAATATGTTATGGAATAAGTTGATATCATAATTACAAAATGACAAACACAACAGTGGGTAGACATAGATTGAGAACCTCCAAAAGTATAAATTCAAAAGTAAAAAACAAAGATACTGGAAACACAGTAAAACTGTCAGTTTATTGTGCACAATAAACTGACGGTTTTACTGGGTTTCCAGTATTTTTGTTTTTTAATTTGATATAATTACATGGCAAATTGCTCACTTAGACTTGAACTTAATTAAAATAATAAGATAAGGAGTTGATAGAGATACTACAAAAGTCAGCTTTGTCAAATTTAAATTTCATAAGGGAGAGAAAATATTTTTAAAAATAGTTAATAGTTAATGCTGCAAATAAAACTATCAACAAATATTAATTAGAAAAATAGAAATATTGTAACACCAGAGAATACACAAGTTAAATCATAAAGCAAAAAAAAAACTGTAATAAAATTCAATACAGTAAATGCTTAAAGGATAAAAATAGAAAAATATCAGCTACAGAAGCTATATTAAAGACATTTAAAACCTACCATGAATAACTCAATAATATGAATAATGCTTCTATACTAAACAGATCATTTGGATAGCTATCTCTATAATCTTATTAAAATTAAACTCTTAGAACAATGTAAACATGCACTATAAAACATATTGATATTTCAGAGATTTGAACAAACCAAAGCATTAAAAGAACATAAAGCACCAGTCACTAAAGGTATAATTTAAGAAATCTCTTCATTTTTATCAAATTAAGTGCCTTAACTAATGTTTATAAAATATACAGATCAATAAACAAAATCCAGTTTCAGGAAATATTGTTTCATAACTCCAACAGGATACGAATCCAAGTGAATGTTCATCATATAGACTGATTACACCCCTAACTATAGACTAGAAAATCTTTGTTTCAAAATAAGGAAACACATTAAAGATTAATTTACCAAATGTAATTAATGAAGAAAATATAGGCTTTATTATTTAATAGGCACATCCCAGAAATTATTTTTAAATATCAATATTAAAGAATTATTTTTATAAGCCTTAATATTGAAAATACATTTGATTCAGTAAATTGGGATTATTTATAGCTTTAGATATATTAGGCTTTTCTTGAGACATTTATTAATATACTAAAATCAGATTCAGAATTTCACCCCCAGGCTTTCAAATAATAAGATCTGATAAGCCTAACAAAAAGGAGGTGGTATAGCACTAATTTTCCTAATACCTTCAGCATAGTTTCTTATACAAATCCTGTTCCCCAATTTGCTAATGTTGAAATTCTTATTTCTTTCCTAAAAATGAACTGCAAACAAAATGTGTATCATAGTTCTCTACTGATCCCCTGGAAACAATATACCATTATTAGAAGAAATCCTTGCCTAGATTTCTACTCATATCAAAAATGAAACTGTTATCCTAGGTGTCATAAATATCAACAGGTTAAAGATCAGCTCCAACATCCTTGCTTCTAATATTAATCTATTCAACTTCACACAGCTAATAAGTACCCCAACTAGACCAAATAAAGATAACACCAGAGGATCCATCCTAGATTATATTCTTGTCTCCAACCCCAGCAAAATATCTGAAGCAGGTAATATTCCAGACACTCTAAGTGACCACCTCCCCACCTTTATCTGCCACTACCACCATACCAAAATCAACAGCATTACAAAAAAATAAGGAACCTAACTACTTTCAACCCTTTTACCTTTGGTGAAACAAATTAACTGGGACAAGCTAACAACTCTCCCACTTGACAACGCTGTTGAGTACTTTAATACTATATTCCTGAACATGCCAAATAGCCTTGCACCTCTTCACTCGAAAAGAATCAAAATAGACTGTGTCCCATGGCTGACCAAGCCTACAAAAGTTCTGATGCACTCCAGATATAAAATATGGAAACAGTATCAAGCTAATAGAAAGCTAA
The DNA here is from genome assembly GCF_019279795.1 of Protopterus annectens. Classification (NCBI taxonomy): domain Eukaryota; kingdom Metazoa; phylum Chordata; order Ceratodontiformes; family Protopteridae; genus Protopterus; species Protopterus annectens. The sequence continues at coordinate 685,742,237 of NC_056744.1, read as the reverse complement.
TAGAAACCAGCATGACCTGATAAATTTTAAATTTTAAACATCTTTATAAACAGGTAAAAAACTAGTTCACAAAGATAAAAAGCATACCATTCAAAACTGCATTCTAACCATAAACAACCCCCCAAAATTCTGGAATTCCATCACAACACTCCTGACAAACCTTTTCAAGAAATAGCCTCTCTCTTTAACTCTTTCTTTATAAATTGTATAACTGACATTACTGCTAGCTTTCCCAATGCAAAAGGTAGCATAAGTAATGCTGCTGCACCAAAAACTTCCACTACCTTCCCTGTCTCTACAGATACCTCCTAGATCCATGAGCCCAACACCACTTCTACTTCCAGTTTCACTCTTAGTCCCATTTCTATCACGACTATATAAAGACTACTCCTGAAGTGCAAACCCTGCTCTAACATACCTGACATTATACCCTCTGTATTTCCAAAGCCACTGCTGAAGCCATTTCATTCCCTATAAGGATCCTTATTAATAGATCAATTCGTGAATCCTATGTTTCCAAATGATGGAAAGAAGCATTCATTCTCCCTCTTCATAAAGGCGGCAAAACATAGATATCACCAACTTTTGTTGTATCGCCATTCTTTCTCCTATCTCCAAGATCTTGGAAAAGTGTATTCACATTCAGCTGATGCACTATCTGCTTTATAACCACCTCCTATCTCCTGTGCAACATGGATTCAGACCTCACCACAGCACTGCAGCTGCAGTCATATCTTTCTTGGATACTGTTAACACAGCTTGAGATGCTGAGAAAACAATATCTACCCTCTTATTAGATCTATCAAAGGCTTTTGATTGTTTCCCACCATTTGCTATTGTTACAACTCTCTAACATTGGACTTCCCCCCACCACTCTCAATTGGTTCTCAAGCTACATTATTTAAAAGACAGGAAACAGGCTTCAAATGGCAAAATTCTATCTCTCCTTAACTTAACACCTGTACTGGAGTTTCTCAAGGCTCCATACTTGGTCTCCTCCTATTCAACATTTTCATTAATAATTTCCACTCATCTGTGACCCACTGATCTCTTATTCAATATGTGGATGGCAACACCATTGTCTGTTCAGCTGACTCTATTTCTGAATTCCAACTCAAAACTCAAACATCTTTCTCCATCACTGAATCCTGGACCACCTAGCCCTTAACCCAAATAAATCCAAGATCATGCCATTCACCCATAAGAAATCAATCATGTTAGATAAACCATGCTCAATCTCTATTCTCAAGATAAGGCACAAATAGAAATTGTCAACCACACAAAACTTCTAGGAGTCACCAAAGATGAACACCTAAAATTCAATATTCACTTACAACACAACATCCAAAAAAACTCATCAGAAACTAGGAATCCTGTACAGGCACAACCACTTCCTCAGCACCTCCACTAAACACACCCTTGCCTCCGCTTACCTACTCCCTTCCCTCATGTATGGTGCCCTACTACTTACCAACCTTCAAACTACATTAAAGGCCAAGCTCGAGGCTTGTTATAAGAAAATTGCCAAATTTGCAATGAATTTCAAAACCTTCACCCATTACTGTACTGCTCTACACTCCCTAAAATGGCTGGAACAACCAAACTACCTCACTTAAATGCAACTAACTACAGCTCACAAACTGATCTTTAAATCTTATGATTATCCTGCCCTTAGAGCACTATTCACTTACCACCTCCCAAAGAGGCCCCTTAGATCTGAGAATTAGTAACTTCTGCAGGTTTACAAACCAAATATTCCTTCCAGCCAGCTTCTTTATTGCTATTCCTTAGCCAAAAATTGGAATGAATGCTCTACCTTTAGTCATTAGAACAACCCAGAATACTGCTTGCTTCAAAACTTCTCTACATGAATACCTATCTTCCATTTGGAACTGTACTTGCACTTAGCCTCCTTAGACTTTCTAAGGTCTAATGATATTTTTTCTACTTACAGGCCATGTTTTCAAAAATTCCTCTTATGTTCCAATTACCTCAAAAATGTTGTAATTGTCACTGGAACTGTGTTTTTCACATTGTAATCTAATTGTTTCCTAGTTTATATTACCAATGTATAAGATTCTACTTTTATTATTGTACTGAGGAGCTTTTCTCCCTGGGTCTCCACTGAAAATGGGCTCTGAATGGCCTAGTAGACTTTCCTGGTTAACAAATTGCAAATAAATAAATAAATTATATACTAACAACAACTGGAATGTATTTAACAAAAGCAATAGATATCAAACATATACTAACCAATTTCTCACTATCTCCATTATTATTTTTATTGGCAATTGAGCCATTAGCTAATTCTGCATGAGGAAACACTGTTGCAAGGTATCAAAACATGATAATACTGAATAGAAAATATTATCTTTTGCAGATGATATACTATTAATACTTATGAATATAACTATTTCATTTAGTTATTTGCACAACTCATTAATTTTTATAAATATATTGTGATTAAAATTTAATAACAAAATCAAAACTATGATTTCCAAAGCCTAAAATGGACTACACCCCAACACTTAACAGAGAACATAAATCAAAGGTTAATAACAGAAGGTAATATTTAGAAGTTATCTTGCAAGAGAAATTATAATTAATTTCTTATAAAAACTTTAGGGGGGATTCATTAAAGCCTATCTGATTTTTTTTTGTGTACACATCACTGTGCGATGCATGCACAAGTGAGAACGGTTTTAGATTCAGTAAGCACCACTTAGCAGTGCGCAAGCACGCACAAACAAGGAAAATTCCATGTAATGCAAATTACCTCATAAGCAGGTGAATCTTATGCAAATGACCCAGTTGAAGTGAATCAACAAGCAGAAAGGCATCCGACTCCGAGTAGATCCTGTGTCCATGTCTGTAGTGTGTGCAGCAATTTTCCAAATACAGGAGTGTACACAGAAAGAAGAAGATGTAAAAGCCCACAAATATGGGCACAACTCCCCCGAAATGGTTAGATTACATACATTAATGTGTAAAAAATGCATTATGGATGTCTGAAAAATGCAAGTGAATATGTAAAAATAAATTATTTTTTTAATGATTTTAGCATATTTGTGCTATGCTGCATAGTGCGCAAACATGCCAAACTGAAAAACAAAAAAAGCAATAATAAGTATTTTATAATATTTGTCAGAAATGTCTTATAAGATGTTGCATCAGGTCTGTGCAATGGTTCATTGGTGCTGTTGTCTAGGTCATACAGCTATGGACCGTGTAGTTACCAGGCTGTCAGTACGGATATGTATGCAAATGAGGTGAATTTGTTGAATGGGGAAAAAGAATAACCATGTCCACAGATCCCTTTCATCTAGGCTCCTACACCATGTTGATATTTCCACTGAATGTGGATGCCAGCAAAGGGAGGGGGTGTCCCGTTAGTTTTAAAAATGTTTTAATTACCAGTGGACGTGATTGCGTGGTGAGCTGCATAGATGAGCATGTTTGCGTGAAAAAGACCACCCAGGTCATAGTGATAACGTAAGTGGGTCTACATTATAGTATCAAAGTTTTTGTCAAAAACTCAAAATAGTGAAGCCCCGGAACTTCAAAATATTACCTAGGGTAAGATTTTGGTTGTCCGTTCCATGGCTTTGCTATTTACTCTACTGTGGTGGGAAGGTTATGGACCAGGGTAAGGTAAGTATGCAAACCGAGGTTACGGACCGGGTTAAGGTAAGTGTGGGAACGGATCGGGGTAAGGTGAGTGTGCGATAGTTAGGGACTTTAGGGTTAGGGAGCAGGTAAGGTGAGTACGCGGTAGTTAGGGGCTTTAGGGTTAGGGAGTGGGTAAGGTGAGTGTGCGGTAGTTAGGGACTTTAGGGTTAGGGAGTGGGTAAGGTGAGTGTGCAGTAGTTAGGGACTTTAGGGTTAGGGAGCAGGTAAGGTGAGTGTGCGGTAGTTAGGGACTTTAGGGTTAGGGTTGGGTTAAGGTGAGTGGCTAGGTAGTAGTGTAGGGTTAGAATTATGGTTTTGTTAAGTGTATGTGTGTGGTTTATTTATTTTGGTGTGCTTGTGTTGTGTGTTTGTGTTTCGGGACAGCAAATTTTTTCCCTGGGAAAAAAATACGCTGTTCTGTATGTTCAATATTTTGTGGTTTAGATATTTTAGGTACGATGAAATAGTGTTTGCTATTTAAATCATATGATAGGGTAATATAAACGCATGCAGGTAGCAAGTAATTAAAACTGGATATATTCAATTATTGATTTCGACTTTTGTATGAGCTATGCTGTATGGCACGGTGCATAGCGCCACATCACACAATAAAGTAGGGCCAGTAAATGGTGTTAATTAGAATCTAGGTAGGTGAAATGCATAATATTTAGCCAATCACACATGCTGAATCTACAGCAGCCCTGTATAAAGTATTCATATACCCTACATTCTGATTTTCCTCCACTACTCTGGACCACTGGAGTACAGGCTTGGAAATTTTAACTGAGATAAATCTGGGGGGCTGCTGCAGGTCTACTACATCTTATGTGCTAGGTACTGAAGTCAGTGCTGCTGCTGCTAACAATAGGCCTAGGCTGAGAAGGAGAAGAGTTTCCAGGCTCAGGGTAACCTCTCAAGAGCTGCAAGAGCTGGAGATTGTAGAACTCTACAGGGTGGAGAGGGACATATTACAGGAAATCACTGAGCTCTGCCACCCTCAAGTCAGAGTCAGATCCAACAGAGGGGAACCCATCCCAGTGGAAACAAAGGTATTTATAGTTCCTAGGATATTAGCTCCAAGTACATTTCAAATACCATCTGTGGACATGATATGGGTGTCACAGGCATCTGCATCCAGAATACTCCACCAGTTCCTGGATGCTATGTTACCACATGCCAGAGAGCACATACTTATTTCCCCTCACCTGAGGTGAGGGCCAGCAATATGCAACAGTTCTACCATGTAGCACACTACTGTGAGGTGCTGGGTGCCATAAATTGCACCCATGTACACATTAAGGCTCCACCTGGTAAGCAGGGCAGACTCTACATTAATCACAAGGGGTACCACTCCATTAACTGCCAGATCATGTGAAATGCCCAGCAGATTATCCTGAATGTGTGTGCTGGCAGCCCTGGAAGTTATCACAACTCTTATATCTGGCACATGTCACAGCTGTACCAGATGATTGCTGGGGGACATCCCACATGGCCATTAACTGGGGAATGCTCACTATGTCCTGGAACTGTGGATAATGGCACCCATCAGAAATGCACGCCCACCCACAGAAAAAAAAACATAATGAGGCACACACACATACTAGGAGCATCATAGACCATACATTTGGGCTGCTGAAGTCACAGTTCCAGTGCCTTGATATATCTGGTGGAGCCCTGCAGTATCCTCCAAACACACATGCACATATATTCACAGTATGTGCTCTGCTACACAACATGATCCTGTGGAAATAGCTGCAGTAGGATCAGCAAAGGGACAGGATACACACCCCCCCACCAGTGCCTAGGCCACCACAGCCACAGTCACAGGAGGACACAGAGGAGGAACCCCCTGCTGATGTCCTTGTAGGCAGATGTAGGCATGCTCATTATGCACTGCTTTGGCTAAGAGGCAAAGCATAGCACATTCACTGACAACCTAGGGCCCTGGGGACTGACACCTTACTCCTATTCAGATACAGAAATTAAAAATGATTACAGGTAACCCACACATCCTGTATCTACTCATGTATTGGTGGTATACTGCTTGCATCAGACAGAGTTAGCCCTGAACTACAGTTGTGTCAGCTGCTGCATTTGCAAGGTAAGTCCATAACCTACACAGTACTCATAAGGAGTATTATGATATGGTTTTGCTCTTTTTTAATTTCTCCAGATCTTTTGGGTTTCTAATAGCATGATGGGAATGGACCCCATTCCTAAGTCAAAGTATGATTAAAATTCATAAAATTAGTATTGTTTCACTCTTTGATGTTAGCCAAAAGTGCTCTTTGCAGCACCCTTAATGTGCCCATTAATGACTCCTTCTGCAATTTGTACTGTGTTACACAAATTGGTAACATATCTAAATACGATTGTAAATTATTTTTTATAAGACCAGTTGCTCTTACTACTATTGAAACTGTCTGGGTATCTTTCCTCCACATTGCTCTCATTTCTGCCTGCAGATCATGGTATTTTATGACTTTGTGTCTCTGTACGCAAGACACTGCAGTCACTAGGTGTGGAGATTTTCAATGATCAATGCTACTTTTGATTCTTTTATTGGACAACTATAACCAGTTTTCTAGCATCTATCTTTTGAACTTTTGGTATTGGGTGATCCCATGTGATATAAACTTCATCATTTTCTATGATTCTCTGTGGCTCATGTTTCCAGTGTTTTTCAGCCACTTTGATACCATAATGTTTGCATAATCTCTAGTGTAGCAGTCTCGCCACATTATTATGCCTTTCAGTATACAGTCCCTCTGCCATTAGTATGTCACAACCAACAACAAGGTGTGCGTCTGTTTCCAATTCGGTTTTGCAAAACCTACATATGTCTGTTTCTCTCACATGTTCAATGGACTTTGTAAACCAGCGTGTACGTAGTCCACTATCTTGGGCTGCCAATATTAACCTTTCATTTCTTGATGTGAATTCACTTCTCCTTAACCATTCCTGCATTCACTCTTGATCAACATGAGGCTCTTCCAGAAGTTTTCTATACTTGCAACTATATTTATGTTTTTTTTTCCATATTTCTTGCCTTCTCATCTCGTCCTTCACCTTATATTCTTTCTTTTGTTTTTTAGCACATTCAGTTGCTGCCTGTTTTTTATCTAAATCTGGTTTGATTTCCATTCCTGCTTGACATCGATATGCTTCTGCTAAATTAAGCAGAGATGTCATCTTAGATTTATTGTCCTCATGTTTCAAAACTTTCACTGCATTTGGATCCTGTGAGGTCAGCAGATATGTGTGGAGTCCCACGATTGCAGATCTATACACGTAATTAATTTCAAGGAGGCCCATCCCTCCTTCGGAATGGGGAATATATAATCTTGGTATACCCTGATTTTTATAAATCAGCATCCTTCTTGTTTTAATATCCAATCTATCCAACACTTTTTGGGGCCAGTCAATCATTCCAAAACTATAAGTTAGGACAGGAAGAGCAAATTGATTTATGGCTTGGATCTTGTTCCTAGATGTCAGTGTTGTTTACAGGATTCATTTATGTCTTCTAAAGTACTCCTTATTGAGTTTTATTTGCATTTGTTCATGTTTTAGTCCTGATCCTTCATCAATTCACAAGTATTTATACACTCCCTCTTGCTCAAATTCTTTTATATCAGATTCTTGTCCCAAACTGATGTTTTTCTGGTGCTGCAGTTTTCCTTTTTTAAAGGTTGCTTTTGCACATTTATCAAGACCAAATGACATTCCAATATCATCTGAAAAAGTTTTAAATCATTGACAAAGAGAAGATGAGAAGTCATTAGATGATGTTTTCTAGAAGCCAAATTGTAGCCATGGCATAAGCTGTTAAGTAAAAAGCTTAATAGATTAATGGCAAGGCAAAATAGCAACGGTGACAGAGAGTCACCCTAGAATATCCCCTTTGGATTTTTATCCCAGGGATAATAATCTGTCCTTTTATCATAGCTTAATTGCAAAGTGGTCTGCCACTGTTTCATGGTTACTGTAATGTAGTCAATCAGTGTAGGGTGTGTCTTATACATTTCTAAGCACTCTTATCCATGAATGTGGGATACTATCAAATGCTTTTATGTAGTCAATCCATGCCATACTTATATTCTTCCCATTCTTACAGTTGTCCACTATAACTTTGTTTAACAGCAAATGATCCTTTGTTTCGTATGACTTTCTTTTATTGCCCTTTTGTTCTACTGCCATAATTGAGTTTTCTTCTAAATGACTATAAACTCTGTCGGCGTCAATTCCCGTGTATAGTTTATACGTCATCAAAAGACAAGTTATTGGTCTATAATTTTAGGGCAGCTTGCAGGTTCACTCTTAAGTAAGAGCATTGTTTTTCCTGTTGTTAACCAGTGCAGTGTCTGTTCAGGGTGTGCATATAAATAGTTCTTACTCATGGCTAGATCCTCCTGCAAAGAAGTTAATACTTTAAGCCAAAAGTTAGGTACTGCATCTGGGCGTGGGGTTTTCCAGTTAGGGGCTTTTCTCAACTTTGTTTTAATCTCTCTGGCTGTTATTTCATCCCATTTCATATCCTGTACCTTTAAACTTCTTATTCTTTCTTTTACTTCTTTTATCCATTTAGCATCTTTGTTATGTTCCACAGGATCTTCATAGATACTTCTCCAAAATGTATCTACTTCCCCTTTCTTGGCAGTCTTTCAATTCATTTTCCTTATTTCCCAATTCTCTATCAAACTTTTTTAGGTCATCACTAAATTGCTTATTTTGTGCTTTTCCCTTTTATTTATCTTCATCTCTTCTAAGTCTTTCCACCTGTTTTGAAATTTGTAGTTTATCTCCAATAGTGTATAATAGATCCTGGTCTGTTCTAATGCTGCACATTGCTTTTATCACATCTATCTTTCTTAGTGTTTTTGTTGATTTGTTCCCTCTTCTATAATCTTCTAATAATGACACTTCGGTTTTCTCTATTCGATATTTCCATGATAGTATTCGCTTTCACCCCCTCTTTTCCCTCACTATCCTGTGTTCCTGTGGTAGAACTTTATCAGTTTTTAATTTAGCAGCACAGTAATATGTTCTGTTTACTTCTGTGCACAGTCCTAATTACTGTGTTCATTTGTTTTATCAAGCTTCTGACTGTTGGGGTTTTATTAACCTTCTGCAGTCTATTTCTCTCATTGATCTTGATATATCTGTCTTTGTCTATTAAATCAAGCAACTCTTCTCTTAACGTAGTAAAAAAGACACAGATACCGGTTAAAATGCTCGGTATTCACCTCAAAGCAAAAAATAACAAAATAATGAACAAACCACGACTGAAGGAAGAAAACAAACAAAATTTAATGAGAAGTTAGTGCTTTCACAATCTAAACTGATCACTTCTTCAGACTTAAATCATACTACTGAACATCCAAATTTAAATTAAAAGACAGCTTATCTCAGTGGAGAATGTACTAACTAAATTGGAAAGTGCATTTATCTAAAAGCTTTAATTACTTAAAACGCTAAAAACATTTAAAAAATGTACAACTATTAGTAAAATGTATAAATAGTACATATTAATACAAAAAATTTGACACATAATTTTAATGTTTCAATGGTCTGGCTTTCAAAATAGGTTTAAGTGATACCATACCATTAATTCCAGGGGGTTTATCAGCCTGCAGTTTCATAATCCACTTCTGTTCAACCTCTGTTCTGTTCTTAATATCTCCACGTCTCAAGCTTTCTAATAAAATCTCTAATACAAAAAAGTTAAAAACATGGTGCATCCCTATTTCTTTTACATGCTTAGCCAGTGCACTAGTTTCCTTAAGTTATGAGGGAACACTGTAATTATCATTTTACATATCCGTATCCATATCTGGATTCCTTTGCCTATATTTTTCTTCAAATATCTTTGGTGTAGCTCTTTTTGTATTAGTTAGTTTTGCTTTCTCCTTTGCATATATATTACACCATATTAAATCTCTTTTCCTATCCCATGTACTTATTTCTTCTTCACATGTCTCCTGATCTGCTTGCTTTTCCTTATTCTGGGGACTCACTCCATCATGCTGTGATGTGGTCTGTTTTAGACCTTCTGCATTAAATCCTTCACTTTGCAAGCACTCCATAACTTCAACTTCTATTTTTTTAACTTCTGCTTTACTAATCATCTTTTCTACATTACATCTTTGTGCTATTAATCTTATTATTGTGAAATTTTCCATATCTGGATGCCTTTGCCTGTATTTCTCTTCAAATATCTTTGAGACTGTCTTCTCTATATTAGTTAACTTGGCTTTCTCCATTGCACAAATGTTGCACCATATCAAATCTCTCTTTCTTTCCCATGTCCATATTTCTTTTTTATATTTTTCAAATATCTCTAGGTTTTGTTGTTTATATTTTCTCACTTCCTCAGAGGCTTCTTTTTCCAAAGAGATAAAAGTTTATTGATCTATATACTGTTTTTCAAAAATCTGTTGTATTAATGAACACAAATTTTTATTTGAAGCTTGTGACAGTTTTTCTTGTGGAAGTATTTTTCTTTCCTCTAATTTCTGTCTTAATCATTTTGTATATCTTGTGTCTGGAAATTATGCGCTTTTTACATAATAGTAACAATACATAATTTCTTTCTTATCCTCAATATTTCACTCTATCATCTTTATGGCTCTTCTTTGGCCAATCAATTTTTGTCATTTTTGTGGACTACTGCTTCCTTTTACAACAGGGGGGCCATCCTCCCCTTGAGTCTGGCCTGGCCCCATTGTAGGAATGTTTCCGTATTTTGAGGATTCTGCACTGTAATTTTTTCTAATCCTGGCACCAGTGCACCTACCAGGATTGGGCACTTTTTTATTCAGGGTCTTGTGCACCCAGCTATCTTTTTTTATTTTTCATTTACTTCTGTCCATGATATATGCTATATGAATGCAGTCTCTATATCAGTGTTGCCTTGGTGAGATTTTGTGAAAAACATGGTCTACCTCACGAAGATACTCACCATGACTTGAGAATGAATTCAATTTCAGCACTACTACTCTCCTTTGCTTGCTGATTTTTCATCTCTCCATCAGGACCAAGGGCATTGTATGTATGGACTGGGTACTATATGCAAGTAAATATAGTGGGTTACTTGGACAGAAATTACATCCACATGGGACTACATATACCCATTCCACTACCTTGTTTCCATGAGTATTCATTAGGCCTCATGCATGGAATAGTCACACAGTCCTACTGCAACAGATTACTGGTACATCTGATCTAATCTCTAGATCATCTAGAACAGTATCTGTCTGAGTTTAGTACCATCTGTATATACATCATAGGTTCATAGGTTCATAGGTAGGTACTAGGCTGTTGGCCCTAGGGCCTATATAAGCCTAGCCAAAAAATGTACCCTGGCTTTTGCCACCCAAGAAAATTATTTTCCTGTGCCCCTGTTGAGCAGAGCCACAGAAGTGATCCCTGGGGTGAATTTCCCATTTCCCATCCAATAAATAAACAGCTTCTACAAGGCTCAAACCCAGGACCCTGCACACCAGAGAGAAAGTAATTTACCACTAAGCCACATCAGCTATCCTACCTTTATTCCTAGCCTCTAGCTAGATATTGGCATATCTGTTCATTACTATGCTTCATATTGTATATATAGCTAATGTTCAGTGCAGTATGTATTATTTGATATTGTATGTATATTCAATTGTTCTTCATGTACTCTGCTGCT
>NC_056744.1:685655881-685728381 GCF_019279795.1 Protopterus annectens | reverse complement strand
TGTGTGTGTGTGTGTGTGTGTGTGTGTGTGTGTGTGTGTGTGTGTGTGTGTGTGTGTATGTTATAGCAGTTTACATCAGGGTATGGGATCATAGGATTATTAATAATTAGTAGCCTAATGGCTCTAGGTCCCATTAAATCCTTGTCATGTTCTTACCCTTATTTACATGATCAGCACATATTGCCCCTGTCTACAAGAGACACATGCAGGAGCCCTGTGGTGACATTACAGTCATCCAGATAATCATGTAGATTTCATCTGAGGAGGGCCATTAGGTGGGAGTCTGTTTCATCAATTTGTGAAGGTGTGTTTGACATATCTCCCCCACCAACATGTATTAGGGTGGTCCACACAGCCTATCTAGACCTTGCCAAGGCCTTTGACACCACCCCCCACTCTGGAATCATAGATAAACTTACTAAGCTGGGCATTAATCCCTACGTCACCCAATGGGTTGCTAACTGGCTTACTGATAGAACCCACACTGTAAAAGTAGCCAACTCCAAATCCAGCTCCAGACAAGTGACAAGTGGAGTACCTCAGGATTCAGTCCTGGGACCGCTCTTGTTTGGCATCTACTTCTCTGAAGTACAGCCCAACACTAAGGGACTCTGGCTAACAAAGTTCGCAGATGACTGCAAACTGGGAGCCATTATTGAATCCCCAAATGATGTGGATACTCTACAAAAGGGCCTTACAGAAACAAATGCTTGATGCCAGAGTCATGGGCTCAAGCTCAATGCCAAGAAATGTATAGTTATCCCCTTTGGGAAAAAACATGTATCTATGAATTACCATATAGGTGGCATTACACTAAACACCGAAAGTGTGATAAGAGACCTAGGGACACAGGTAGACAGTGGTCTCACCTTCGATAACCACATCGCCACAACAGTCAGGAAATCCTTCTATGTGGCACACCTCATCACTAAGGCCTTTTCATCCAGAAAAAAGGAGGTCATTGTCCTACTGTACTCATCCCTAATTAGACCCATTATAGAATACAACGCCCTGTTTGGTATGTACCTCTCAAGACATCTGCAACAACTGGAAAGCCCGCAGAAATACCTCACTAAAAGAATCACAGGCCTAAAGCAGATGCCCTATGCTGATCACCTTAAAAAACTCCAGCTATACTCTGTCGCATATCGTCTACTCAGAGGCGATCTCTGCTTAACATACAAGGCCATGTCAAACCCAGAGCTGTTGGACATGCTACACTTAAAAAAATACCAATCCCTCAGAACCACATGCTCCAGGGATCGAAACCTTGTCATCACAATAAACAAAACATGCTGGAGGGATAGGTTCCTGACCCAGAGACTCCCCAGACTCTGGAATAGATTGCCCATACATGTCAAGCAGAGTGCTCTTTGGCCCTCTTCAAAAGGAACCTTGACGATTGGATGGGAGAAAGGAAATTCACCCCAGGGATCACGTCAGTCGCCCTGCTAAACAGGGGTCCAGGGAAGTAAATAGTGTGGGAAGAAATAGCCAGGGAATTGTTATGGCTAGGCTTGTATAGGCCTTAGGGCTGATAGCCTAGTACCAACCTATGAACCTATGAACCTATATTAGTAATGTCACATGCCAGGTAATATCCATACAGTGGGTAATACATGTACCATTCCACCTACAGATACACAGCATTTCCAATACAGCACAGTGAGATGTTGCCCTGTGTCCAAGGCAGAGATCACTTCTGTGTAGTTTAAATGACAGTTATTTTACATAATCCCTTTAGGACAGATACTGGGGACTTGAAGTTCTCTTGTGAGGAAACTTTGTGTTGTGCACATTTGCTACTGGTGCTTGCAAAAGTACATGAGAAAATGGCCATTACAGTGAAATATTGGCATGCTGAGGGAAGAGTACATGGAGGCTATAACTGTACCCTCACTAATGACATGAGCATGATATACTATCCTTCTTACCCCTGGGGAGACATGATGATCTTTGTTAAAGTAGGTGTAAACCTGAGTGGAAAGGCCTGTGTGGCCAGGTCTATCACCCCTGATTATGTACATCAGGTGTTGCCAGTAATGTGCTACTTACCAGGAGCATTGCTGTTACTGATGGAAATGATACTACATACACATTTGCATGGGGTTATGGCCATGAGCATGTGAACAAACATATGTTCATGAAAACCCTCTTGTAGGAGAGTGACATAACTGGGAGATTGGATGACTGCTCCCATTTTGCTGTGCCATGAGGTGCTTCTTGTCCTCCTGTCAGCTAAAGCTCTAAAGCTGAGTCTATGCAGTTGTACAGGTGTTTGCATAAACCATTGTTGTAGAGGTCAACATACTTGCCTGTCCCATCTGAGGGTGGAGGTGCAGTCACGCTATTTATGCCATCCCATAGCAGGTTATCCTTTGCTTTGTTGAAGTTTACTACTGTGTTTGCTGAAGGGGGGGTTAAGGTGTGAATCTTACATGTAAGGAGACTGATTTGTGGTCAGGTCTTAACATTGTGGGCCTAACAATGAAGGTGCTACAGTGGTCAACCATATTGGTAAGCACTTGATGCAGTACATTGGCTCCCCTTTGGGGATGTCACTCCACTGTTTCAGGGCATTGTAGTTAAGGACATGGGATATCCTTTGACAAAGTGGGTTTGAGCATGAGTAAGCAACACATTTGGTGGTTAGTGAAAGTTACTCCACACCATGGTGCTATAATGTAACTTGATAGATACAGGTCGATTCAAGTAAGCACAAGTGTCCTGATTCATGGAATTGCCCCTATAGCTGACAATGGTTTAATTAGGTGGCCTACTACCACTGAATAGTACCAGCGTTGTCTCCAGGGAAGCACACTGTTTAACTAATCTGGATGTGTAGCTATCTTTAATGACTATGGATACACCACTTGCATTAACTGGCACACTTTTAGTGTGAGCTTTGAACATGTGGAAAGACATGTAGCCTGGAATGGCTGCGGTGCTGTCCACAGCCTTGAACCAGGTGTGTTTGGCTGCACAAATGTCTGCATCTTCCAAGGTGGGGACACCTTCCAAAGAGTGGAGTTTAGTGTTGGCATTCCTAGCGTGTACCAGCATAACTGTGATATTGTTTGAGGATGGCGTTTCCTCTATGGAACGTTTTCCCCTGAGACAACACCTATAAGACATACAGTGGTGATGTCAGCAGCCTTTGCCACTGCACAAACTCCCAGGGATGACAGATGAACACCATCCGTGGCAAAGCATCAAAGTCTGTTGAGCAAGTCATCTCAGGCTGACAATTACTGGGTCCCCTTAAAAATTACATTGCACAATAAGCCAATTTTTGACTTTGATCATTTTCCGTGTGTATTGAACCATCATCCTAGGTGAAGGTGTAATGTAGCTGAAGGCTATGAGCATACTCACCAGAAACAGACTCTGTAAGCTCAGTCATGTGTCTGCATACAATCCATTGAGGTATGTTTCAAGTTGTACACACCAACAGGAACTAAGAAATCATCATAACATCATAATGTCACCTGATGTTGACAAGCCAGCATGCATGTGTGGTATGGCATATCCTGGCACCTCACAGATGGCTAACTGTGACCTTTCCCATGTGTAGCCTGGTGAGAGGTACATCAGTGTGTCACATGATTTAGTCACCTATGAATAATAGGGTTGAGTTTGTGTTTTTCCTCAGGTGTTTGACCAGTGAGATAGTGGTGCATGTGCTATTATGTGTACTGTGTTCTGCAGAGGTATGCATATGTGTACTGAGCTTGCAATTATGTTTCTGAGGTGTCTGTTCTTTGCATATGTGTCTGGCAAGGAGCTCCACACATGCAGTTGTGTGTGATGTGGGTGTGGGTGGAGTACATGGTGAGGTGTGCATGTTGTCAAACTGCTCATTGTCATATGTACTAACCGGTTTGTGAGGCAACATGGAATAAAGGTTTATTATTTTGTCACATCTATTACACATTTTGTTGGTATCGCATAGCAGTATAGGGGTACGGACACATCTCAACAGTGGTCAGTCATAATGCCATTAGCAATACAGTCTTGCTTGTGTGTATGTCACAGCAGGTGTTCATTAAACAGTGGCCTGACAGATGCTGAAATGTAGCATGTTATCATCTTTATGTAGTTCTTCTAATGTAACATAGCATCTGACAGTGTGCCATAACATGGTTGAGTGAGAACAATGCTTTGCCAGGCATGTGGTCCTTGCATTAACTGTAATCCCATGATTAGGAATGGTCACAATAGTATACCTAAAAATGTGACAATGTACAACTCCAGCAAAGGTAGGGTCATGCTGTTATACCATTGGGGTTGACAGCCTCAACAACACTGTCTGTAGGCACTCCTTGCAGTGAAGATGTGGATGTCTGTACATGCACAGAGAACTTGTTCATCTCCACAGTCATTACTCTAGCCCTGCTAGTCTACATTGCTTGTCAAACAACCAGATAGCACACTGGGTGTTGTGTAACATGATGTGGGAATGCATACATGTGTTCTGGTTACATACATGTACAGTATGACATACGTAAGACATGTGTGGGTACACACACTTTGACCAAAGGTGGCCACTCCTCTGCAGTGCACCTCATATCCATGGCACACAGACATGCACCATGAAGCTGTTGAAGGTCAAGCTGCATGAATAGCTGTGAAATTGTCACTTAACAGGGATCACTGCCATTGTGGTGCTTGCTTGAGCAACCTTGGATGTCTATGTTACCGGACATTGAACGTCATATTGTAACATTGAGGCTGTGCTCTGACTCACCATTTGCTCGTTACCCTACTGAAGTCCTAAGAACCCTGGAATTCAAGGCATAATACATGCCAGACTGTAATGATTGCTCTGATTACTACTCAAGGCATCTACCTGGAAAAGGTTATGTCAAGCCTACACAGCCTTGCATGACATGAGGCAACTATATGGATGAACAAACAGGCTATGGCCTGCTCCTCATGTAGGGTTTGGTACTAATGTTTTGGTTTTGGTGAGAGACAAAGTGTAGGAGCATGGTATCCCAGGTGAGTGGTTGTGGTGAGACCAGCAGTTGTAATAGGTAGGCACCAGAAATTCAGGGGACTCCCCTATTGTCAGCATTCCTCAAAAGGTAATTGTGTCATTGCAGTACACACTGCTTGAGTGGTGTGCAACTGCAGAATGACTGTATAAACACACCCTCCTTACCTTTCCCAGGGTGTACATAAGACACCCCACCAACTGCTTGCCTATGCTCTGTACAGACATAGACATGTTGGATGACTATCTTCTTGGAAACCATGGTGTAATTAACTTCAATACTTACTTGCACACAGGGCAAGTAGCATGCAGTGACAAGCAGTGTCCCCAGATGTCTCAGTAGTGTTACATTTAAAGCCATGAAGAGACTTATCATGGAAATGATCATTAACAATGTAGTAGACCTGCAGACACTGGCCCAACCCAGTGTGTTTTGTTTAAGGTCAGATCATGCCTACCCTAAACATTGCACATCATTGATTGTTGCAGTATGCGATGGATGAGGGAAAAATGACTCACCCCACCTACCATAACCTGAGAAGACATTTGACAAGATTAGGCCATTAGGCATTGTGGACATACTGTACAGGTTAAAAACTTGTATGTCAGCTGTTGGATAGTCAAGTGTCTGACACTCATTATCTGGGAAGATGGGATCATGTAGGCAAGCTCTACAATGAGGCCAGTCACCTGTGGATTACCCACACACATCATTCCTGGGACTAGCCCTCCTAGTATTTTCCTTCTCTGCAGTCACAGCCACTGTCAATGATCTCAGACTGACTACATTTGCAGCTGATTGCAGATAAGGAGCTGTCACTGAATCACATACAGAACCATCAATTTTCCAGGATGGGTTGACACACACATTCAGGTGTTGTCAGAGCCAGTGATAAATACTATATGCCAAGAAATGTGCAATACTATACTTTTGATAGTCATATACCCCCTGGAAAATATTGTATTGTCCGCACACCTCCAACAGTTGACCCTATTAGTCAGGGACTTATGGAAACAGAGACTGATCTAGAATTTCACTTTCACTGGTTGGTAAGATGTGGGGCTTCATGCACTGTTGCACAACCTATAGAGACAGGTATGGCATGTAAATCCCAGAATGTCATTGTTACACTACATGTGGCACTCATCACACCTATCAGTGAATGCAATGCCACCTTTGGTATGTAAGTACACGACCATATCTGGCACTTGTAACATCCAAAGAGGTATCACAGTAACCCAATACACAGTGTACATAACATGTCCAATGCAGACCGTGTCAAGGCTGTAACTGTGTATTCTGTCTCCTACATACTTTGGAGGGGGAGGTGTACAGCTGCCATACTGGGATGTGTCAGATCCCATTGTGTACCACCTGCACATCCAAGAGAGGACTAGCACAAGAAGTACCTGCTCTACACAGCTGCACCTTGACTGTGGTATAAGTAGGACATGCTGGAGAGACAGGTTTTTAACCCTGACACTACATGCTATATGTAACAGGCTCCCCATCCACGTGAAGCAACACTTCCACTGTAATGTACATCATGTGCAAGTTACACAATGGGGTGCAGAACAAGGCATTCATAGCTGGTTTAGGACAAATGTCTGTAATGGACACAGGGAAATTGTACACTGTTCATCTGATATGCCAGAGCTTGTAGATGTGTCAGCTCCCAGAACCCTGCTTACACTTATCAAAGGTACCACACCATGTCAGAGATTACAGCTGCAGGAGTAGGCTGCCTGAAGCCATTGTCCCTGTTAGCCTGTGATACACATATGAACCTATGGAGCCATGCACCTATACTGCTTTACCTTTGTGAAGACATTTTGCTTCTATGCTGACATTCCATCCTGTCGTGTGATGTTTACAGGTTTATGGTAGCTATGTCCCATATAATCCTGAATCTGAAACATAAACAGTTCTATGAAACATGGTGCATTGTGTAAATATACAATCATTACAACATCATCCAACTTAATGTACACAAAATGATGCAGTTTACTCATTACAACTGACACACAAATCTGTCAGTGACCAGTACAACTGGCATGTCAGAGGTGACAATGGATTAAACAAACACATAGAAATTTAGGTAGCCACCCTGTGCATCAGATACACAGCTTAATTTTCCTGCATTGAGGACAAGGATAACAGGGATGTGGCACAGGTATCATCACTTGCACAGCATGTTGTGTGGTGGTGCAGGAGGCCTAGACTGACCAAATAGGTTGGCAAGCATGTTTGTGAGTCAGGAAGGAAAGCAGGCAAGCTGAACAATGGAATGTGTCATGTGTGTCTGCAGGTGAACTGACTGTGACAGTGGTCTGCGAGTGTCTGCATGAACACAGTCAAACTGAGTTCTAGCCCTATGTGACTGTATATTGGACAGCTTTGAAATGTGTATGGCAGAGCTGACAGCTCACTGTCTCCACCCCTGATCACAGGAATTGGCTCTGCCAGAAGTTACACTGGCACCTCCATACCCATGATCATAAGCAGTGCTACTACCTAAGTGTGACTTCTGTTTTCTGGGACTGTGTTCTCCACAGGAATGCCAAAGACCATGAGCCCATGGCCTGACACTTCTTGGTGTAGACAACACACTTACCTCTGGGGTACTGGATGTACTACCTCTACAGCAGCATGATTGAGCACGGCCATGTGGACTCTCAGCAGATGTAGTTGCTGACCTACGTCCACGAGTCCGACACTCAACTACAACCAGACGTCTCATCACAGACAATAACCATTCCAAGACAGATATTCTGTGATCTCTCTCAGACCAATGTCTTTTCACTGCATCAGTCAACCAATCCAGGGTATCAGCAACATAGTGGAGGCAGTCACTGATGTCAGACTATGCAGCATCCATAACCCTGAGCATTTGTCTGGAGTTCCTTTCGGAATGTGCCTGTGCCTCCATGATGACCCTAAACACACTGTGAGTGACACAAGATGGGACACCAGTTACTGGTGGTGGAAAGACAGCAGGCCTTCTACATGCACCCCTATCAATCCACCTGTGTAGAACCTCACCATCTCTTTGGCTATGGCCAGTATCAACAGTCACTGCAGTTATAGTAGCCACACTTTCCTGTTCAATGTCCCCACCCTCTGACTGTCCAATATCTGTAGCCTCAGGGGAATAGGTATGTTTAGGCATACTGACTGTGTACAGTGATAATGAGGGCAGAATAGGGATATCAACATCTGTGACAGATTCAACCCCTGCAACCCCCATGTGTACCTCACTTTAGCCACCATCATCATCAGAGATTGAAGAGACACTGACATTAGGTTGTGAGGGGGTGAGAGAGAGACTAACCTCCCTGGTCATCTGTGTTAAAAAGGTAAAAGCGGTACATTAATGCATGCACTACTATGCTCTGAAGTAGTAGTGATCTTACAGTATATGTTAAGCTGTATACAATGCTGTCAGTATTACAGACTTGTTTAACCCCCAACCTCATATACCAAGACCTATGGACATTCTTTCCTAAGATACTTCTGTAGTTACTTGCAAAGAATAAGCTCCTTAATCAAGAATCTCATGAGCAATGATGTAAACTGCTGATATTTGTCAAAACTCTGCACAGTTGACACATATGGCAATCTGTAATTTCCTGCAAATGCTGCAAATCAGTCAGTGTGGTCATAACTACAAGGCAGAGGTATGACTCTAAACCATGTTCCAATGGAAAAAATCTGTGAGGTTGGTAATCATGCAGAAAATACATCAATCCAGCCAGCAGGCCTGAGATGACACTTTAGCAAATACAATGCACTACATTTACATCTGTAGCACAACAGTGTTATGCTTACCAAGAGCAGGAGCACACCTGCGCCTGATTCCTGACAGTCTTGTGAAAATTTGAGAGAGCGGTAATCTAAACAGCAATCCATGTTGCACAATAACAGGCTAATACAGCCAAATATCTCACATTTACATACATACATACTATGTTAATTGGTATGTTGGTCACAATCTGATCACAAATTTTAAACTGCAACTAACCCCAACCCATAAAAATACCTGACACCAACATAAAACTATGTACACCTTGATACACTGAATGCTAGAGTATTTCAATGCTGATCCAACTAAGCATACCTGGATGCTCCTCTTGTGTGGAAATGATGGCATCCATATCTATGACATACCATGTGATGGAGGCCTGGCATGATTCAACACCCTCTGGAAATTCAGGCTACTGCATTACCTGACATTCTCTGCACTTTATAGTGTTGTACTAGGAGTAGGTGAGAGTGGTCTTATCTGTAGGCCTTTGCTGTCTATTATATAGATGCAGACATTCCAACTGTACTGTTTTGGGTGGATAAATAGGTTATGAGACAGACATACATATCACATTTTATAATACTGATGCCCACATGCATGTATTTTCATTGGTAGACACAGCTGTACTTGAACCCAGCACCATGTGTACCAAACAGTAAGGTTTTCAATACATTTTACAGACTGAGCTACAAAGTTATTGTTACAGTAGGTGAATTTTTACATGTAGTTATCATTCCACAGTTATCTGCTGATAAATACCACATTTACATTTATTATTATGTGTATGGCTTTAGATAACTGTATTTGTATACCAGAGTTCCAGTTAAAATCTTATTTTCCATTAAGGTTCTGACATGTTGTAAACATAATTGCAGAGTTGCCTGCTATCAGATACCTCACTTATGTCTAAGTTTATTTGTGTGCCTTTATAGTAATGTATATGTGTACTAGAGTGCCTATTACAGTACTATATTTCCAGAAATTTCTTAGCTGCTTTGCATGGTGCGGCATGATGCGCAGCACCATTTAAACATGCTCAGTGATGTTTTGCTTAAAACACCTGTGTTCATTAGCAGCTGTGTGGCTTGATGGGATGATCCACTGTCCTGCAGGTTTGATGGTCATAGGCCCAAAATAGGGTACTGGTGTACTTTTTGAATGTAATTAATATTGTTTCAAAAGCATATATCAATATAGTGTTATTTAGCATTGCACTGCAGCATGCTGTGCCATGTTGTACAAAAAATCTTTAAAGAAAAGAAAAATGGGGAGATAAGACAGTGGTGAAAAGGGATGCAAGCAGGGGGAAAAACATAATGACAGACAGGTAGAGATGTGCAGGACGGGTGTAGGAAAGAACCATAGCTGTCCATTTCTTTAACAGCAATGACTGTGCACTTTCACAGATTTTTTAGCTGAATTTGGACTATCAACCCAGACAGGGGTGATGACAACATAACTGCATTGTCAAACCAACTGGACCAAATTAAGTGTGTCCAATGGACACATTTGCGAAATGGAAAGCCATGTATGGGACAATATATTTTTTTTTTTTGGGGGGGGGGCAGGTCCCCATTTTTTTTAAGGTGAGAGTGGAATGTTAGGAAAGGGACATAGGTACATGTAGGGGAGGTAAGTTGGAAGGTGAGGAAGCTTTTGCAGATAGACAAGGCAGACAAGACAGCAGACAGGATTGGTGTGTGACACAAGAGGGGGGTGAACACCTTGGATGGGGAGGGTGTTGTGGAATCCTAGTCCCATGAGCATCCACACAGTAGAAGTGCGACTCAAGTCTTCACCATGGGATTGTCATCACTGCCCCTTCTCTGCCCCTGTGGTGGCAGTGGTGGAGGCCATCTGGGATGAGGTAGCCCCACCAGGATGGCGAGAATGCTAGCCATCCAGTGCAGGAGTGCAATGATGGTTTAGCGGAGCATCCTGTGTACAATACCTGGCAGTTCTTCATGGGTGACAAAATCACCCCCTCCACCTCCGCTCCCAGAGGAGGGACCTGCCCCAGCCTCTGGCACAGAACTACTCAAGAATGCAAAAAAGGAGATGAAGGCAATAGTTAGTCACTGGTAAACGTCAAATATTGCCCAAACAACCACAAAAGGAAGCCCGCAACACAACTGGATACTCAGATGGATTTATTGGAACAATACGAAGTGACACACCAACAAGAACTACTCAAGGCCACAGGTAGTGCTGGGGCAGCAAAGGGAGCACCACCAGGCTGCAGCCCAGATGTGCTAGGCCCCAGTGCCATGGCCAGGGGAGCCAAGGTAGGTGGATCGCCTGGAACCGGCCTACCTTGTTGCACTGTAGTAAATTGAATATAAACATAAGGTAAGATAAGTGATAACCAAACAGATGTTAGTATTAAGATAATGGAAGACAATATTGATTAATCAAAATATGTATTAAGGTATATTATGAGGAACACAACAATAAATAACAGTGTGTATGTTAACAGCAAACCAGTAGGAAATAACCCATAAGGCCAACATAACAGTCAGTTTAAAATAATATATTAATATCAAATCATAATGATAATAACATTAATAAATTAAAGAAGATAAGGGGTGGGGAGTGAGAGAGAAAAACGTACCATTATTGACCTCGCAAGTGATATTACTACACAGACTAATAATACATACTTCTACAGGTGTACAGTGTCAGTTGTGAGTACAGTGACTCCAATTCTTGTATAGACGATATTGCATGTACATACCTCTAAACCTGTTAGCATGGGACAGTATGGGCCAAGCACTAACAAATGCAGGTATACAATTACAGGGAACTGTTTTACATACTGTGCTCATACATTACTACCACAATGTTCTGTATTCCGAGTAATGTCATTTATCTGCTAATCAAGGACCAGACATATGGGGCATTAGTCATTACATTCTGAAAAATCTTGATAATTGGGAATTATGTTCATGTACATTAAGTAGACTAGACAGCTGGTGATTTCTTAGTTGGCTGTCATGGTATTAGAACCCACAAGCTGCAACTCCAGGGAAAATGTGCACTTAATTTAATAGTCGACTGCTGTCAGATTATAAAAGACATGCAGTGCATACAGGACTACTTTCTACTTATTGGAAAAGATTATTTTTCAAAGCACAATCCTGTTTTATACTTTATTGATATTGTTTCTTAAAATCTGGCACTTATACACAGGGATATCTGCCCAGAATGTGAGCTACCTTACCCATATACTTTGCTCCTGGAGTGAGAGGAACATACAGCATTATTTGACTAAAAATAACCATAACACAGGCTTGAACCTTACTGTGGGTATTGCACTACATTTATCAGACATTTTTTTCTGCAGTCTTTATTCATTTCCTTTTTACAGTTGACAGATATCAGGATAGAAAACACATGCAGTGAATACAGCCATATTGCACATTTATTTGAACAGATTACTTATCAAAGCACAATCCTGCTTTAAACGTTATTGAGAATGTACCTTAAACTATGGCATTGATACACATGAATATCTGGCCAGAACTTCTGCTAACTTACCCATATACGTTGTTCCTGGAATGGGAGGAATATACAACATTATTTGACACAAAATGGCCATAACTCAGGCTTGAAGCTTACTGTGGGTATTGCACTACATTTATCAGACAGTTTTTGTTTCTGACTCTCTTTATTCATTTCCTTTTTACAGTTGAATAGACTCAGGTTAGAACACACATGCATTGACTAGAAGAATAGTGAACACTTATTTGTTGAAAACAGTACATATGACAGCACCGTCACTGTTTAAAATCTATTGATTATTGCTGCTTCAAGTCTGTCATGTACAGCATGGATAGCTGTGTCAGACTTCTAATAAATAACCCATATACCCTCATCATTACTTGAGTGCAACCTACAGCATATTTCACATAATGAGCGAGCAGAACTGTGACTGCTAATCTGGGTAGACCACATTAACTGATGTTTGGAAGCTATACTACATGATTTAACTTGCTTTACCATTTCAAGTAGGCAGTGGCACATTACTAAACATATTACATTTCCCAGGTATGTCATACCTGACTATTATGACTGCAAATTCTGTAAATAATTTATTTTGACAGTGCATTATGCATTAGGTTAATACTTTGATGTTTCCTTACTTATCACACTCATGCCTCATCTTGGCCAGGTGCCCTGCATGAGACTGGACTTTGCAAGCCTTCTCTTCTACAGCTGTTGAAAGAGAAGCAAACCATTATGCATACCAGTTTTGCACAGATTCAGCTTGTATATTGCTAAAGTACTTGGAAACATACTTACATATCTGTGGGGTATACCCAGCATTAGCCTCTTGAACCCAGGTGTCCAAGGTGGCCCTCTTCCTTCACTTCAGATTGTCATAGTGGTGACAACACTGCTCACCAGTGCAGAGGATACTAGTAGCACTGGCAAGATCCCTGGCCAACTAATCCCAGGCCTTAGACTTACATTCTGAACCCTGGTAATCACCCTGCAGTAGTGGGGGTTCATAGTTTTTCACCAGGAGTCCAATAAACACTCTGGACTCCTGCACATCCCACCTCTGTACCTGAAAGTGCGCTCCCTTTTCAACATCACCAGGCATACCAACACCCAAGTAAGACTCCAATGAATGGTGTGAAATTCCCACTTATTGGCCTTAATATAGGCTGCATTCCTGCCCTTAGATGCCATACTGTAACTTAAAAAAAACACTGTGTTGCTTAGCATTGCACAAATCAGTTTAGTGGGGCTGAGCATCGTGCAAACTCACACAATTGTGGTTAAACGGAGCTAAGCAATGTGCAAATATTGTAGCCCGTTGACCATGTTTAAGCAGTGCTTAGCATTGCACAGCTTTTGTAAATGTAACAATTTTTTATTTTGAATTAAACCACCATTTCAGTCACCTGACACATTTTCACAGCAATAAATGTAAAGGGTATGACTACTCAGGACTCAAACCCAGGACCTACTACACTGTAGGGTGTGATACAAAAAAAACTAAAATAATAAACTAAAAATAAATGAAAAAAAGGCCAAATAAAATACTTTAATAATTAAATATTTTAAAGCTTTAATTGTAGCAAACCTTCTTCAGAAAAAAATACAAACATAAATGCCCATTCAACACATATAACAATATTCAACACATTAAATACTTGAGACATCAACATCATCATTTCAATTGCATTAAAAAAATAAAAATATGAAAAATAAAAAAAAAAAAACATGTATATATATAAAAATATGTATATAAAAAACATATATATATATATATATATATATATATATATATATATATATGTGTGTGTGTGTGGGGGCTAGGAGAAAAGAATCAAATATAACATATGTTAATGCAAGTACATTTGACCCAATACAAACTTTTGTTTTTTCTACCTTATGATCATTTATGTTAACTATACAACGTTCCTATTCATATTATCAATACATAATTTTGCTTTTCATTTAAGAACGGAATTCAATGTGTCTGATATGTAAACTTCAGACAAATGCGTGTTTTAACAGACATTCTGTCAAATTTGGAACACCAAAATAAACAATTTTCCATTGGCGTGGATGAATTAAAGATCAGCTTTTTCATATATTAGATTTCATTCAAATTCTAATTCATCCTATGAATATTTGAAAAACTTTTTTCTAACACCAATTTTAAAGTAACCAAATTCAATCCGTTTAACAGATCATATTGAATCAAAAAATTATATCATCTTTGATATAAATTGGAGAATAAAGTACCATTCATTCAATTGGATTAATCTTATTCAAATTAAGGGGCATCACTGCTAACTGAGGCCCCAATATGTAAAAAGAAAACAAGTGAAGGGTTGATCAATTTTATTAATAAAACACTCAAATGACCCTAAGATTGGATTAAAAATAAAATAGTATGTTGAACTGCAGTTAAAGCCATTGGACCATGGCTGAGAGTGAGTTGGTGTTTGGATAATATTGGAAATATTCTCATCACTGCTAACTGGATACAGCAAAAAAGCATAATTTTTCATTCAAATGAAGACTGGAAGTTTTTGACAAAAAATGTGATATCTTTGGAAAAATGTAGAGGAAAAATTCAGCATGAATAACAGAAGGGAAAAAAAGGATGCGCTGAATGTGAGTTCATGGGAACTGGAAATGGTTGGGAATGGCTGATGTACAATTAACAAACAAAGCAAATAAAGGTGATGTGCTATAATGTCAAGAGATGCAATCAGATCAGTGGCCAGCTCTGAAATGCCCTGGAAATATTAGGTGGGTTATTTGCATCGTGCATTTTAAAGCTAAACGCAAATAAGATGATAATGGGGATGTGTTGACCGCATCGCATCAACGACCAAAGCGCGAAAATACAGATGCTGAACCAGAATGTATTCCTGCAATGCGCAGTCGCTGGCTGCTACCATTCAAACTTCCCACTTAATCTAAGCGTGTTAAATAAAGTTAATGCGCAAAAATATGGATATTCCAAAAGACATGTGTTAAAATGGTGTTTCATAGTAAAGAAAAGGATGATCTGGTGTGGTTCAAAAATGTAAAACAGGTATATAAAAATAAAAAAACTATTCACTGATTAAAATATATATATATATATATATATATATATATTGATATATATATATGTATATATATATATATATATATATATATAATATATATATATATATATATATATATATATATATATATATATATATATATATATATATATATATATATATATATATATATATATATATATATATATATATGAGTATTAGGGCCGAATAGAGATATAACTGTGTTGTTGAATTGAGCGGTCGCTAGGTATTTTGTGTTGTATGAGCATGGGCATGTTACTGAATGTTTAATCATATGTATATGTAATGTATTATGTTGTGTTATGTCATTATATATTATCATATGTTATGCTGTTATATATATATTATATTATATAATATAAGCATTAATATATATATATATATATATATATATATATATATTTTATATATATTTTTTTATTTTATGCATATTTTTATTTATTTTTTTCATCATTATTATATGTTTTTTTATAATAATGCGGATTATGATTGTATGATATCATAATTATGTCTGTATAAATTGCTGTCTTGCGGAAACTGAAAATACCATTACCAATTGTTCGAGGTTGCCCGTCTCGGCGGCTATATGATCGTCCACCTTTTGTGTTTTTTTTTTTAGTCTATCGTGCTTGGTTTTACTAGGGTGTGATACAACCTATCTACCTACTTGGATAGCTAAGAGAACTAGAATACATTCATTTATATGACTAAGGTTCCTGTTAGCTTTTCTAAGCACTGCACCAGACCACGCAAACAGGCACAATAAAAAAAATATTTTACAGCTGATTACATCCTGTTTCTAGTTTTAGATATATGGCAGGTGTCTGCTATGTATGTATAAGTGGCGTTTAGCATTGCTAAGCACAGCACCTTGCCAAGCAAACTGGCAGAATAAAAAAAAAATAAAAAAAAATATTTATACAATAGCAGAGTACATTAGAATGATTATCTCCTCTGCTTAACATCTGTCCAGGATTTTCCTAGACAGACTACAAGTATAGGACAGCCTCTAGACTGCTGCTTGCATGGATTCAATATGCATGTTACTGTGATGTCTCTCAGCTGAGCACCATGATTAATATGTGTGATGCGCTGCCGAGGGGAACTGTAGACATGTACATGGGTACATTCTGTGTAGGCTCTACACAGAGCCTACGTGGTTTTTATTGAATCCTGGGGTTTGATTTTATTACTAAAAGTGATAATTACATCATCACTAAATGAAACAATTTGCTTTTAATTTCAAAAGACAGATTCCTTTGGTTAAAATGATTCATCTTCCTAAGATTTTATATTTCATTTGTACTACTAGCTTATCTTCTCCAAAATTCAGAGAAGATAAACAGAAATAACATCATTTATATTTTACAGCATCATAGTGAACCAAGAGTAACTTACAATAGCCATATTAGAACTTATTGATAATTCAAAGGTTATGGAAAAAGTAAAAAGAAACCATTTTTGAGATAAAATATATGCCCTGGAATTCTGAAAAATGTTCACTGATTGAGGTATTTGGCTATTGCTGGTCAATCAATCACTGTGATGGTGAGAAAATGTGATTCAGACACAGCTATGGTGGCAATGAGAAAGGTGGTGTTATTGGCTCATTATCATGTCTCTGAATTGCACACCAGTCAACATTAACACTATCAGACTTTTCAGTAGTAGTGTTTTCCTATGCCCTGCATTGGCAAAGGCCCCCTCCTGCAAAGACACACACACACACACACACACACACACACACACACACACACACACACACACACACACACACACACACACACACACACACACACTTGCATGCACGCACGCACACACACACACACACACACACACACACACACACACACACACACACACACACACACACACACACACACACACACACACACACACACACTTTTTCTCAATCCAAGACTTATCATTTAATAACTGGTGTGACTCACATTTAAGATTATATCAGGAATATGAACACATCAGAACAGTAGCATATTATAATAAAACATTGCTCTTCATAGAGATTATTGTAAACATGTAGATTGGGGTTGATTAATGCAAGCTGTAAAATTCATAGAGAAAGAGAGCATTGACTAAGCATAACACTCAAACTAGATGAAAGGTATAATAAAAACAGGTAACAGTAAAAAAGTGCTATGTGATGACAGTTATCTGAATCTTGCATGCAGACATACCAATAATTTGATGTCAAATATGCCTTAGGCTCAGGAAAATTATATAGTCTGAACATAAATATTGGAAAAAAAGAAAACACCTTGAGCTTATCACAATTATAGATAAAAAGCTGCAGGTTCAAGAACTGTAAAAATGACTCTGTTATACCAGATATGTATGAGGGCAGAAAAGCCATTTGACTGATGTTCAAGGTGCTACGTAGCACAAGCTTGCAATGACAGTGAGTGCTGTCACTAACATCAACTGTTCTGGAGAACATTGCTGGAATAAACACAGTTATCTGTGGTGTAAGCATCCTGACCTACTTAAGCAGTAGATGGGAAAGGTTAATGAGAGAGAGAGATGGAGATGGACATATACTGTAAAACTTTTATTTTTCACTTCCTTTTAGGTTACCTGGTACACATGCTTTCTTTTACAACAGCAGTGGATCAAGAGCTCAGCATGGTAGGATGTCACAGAAGGCAGGAGCTACTATCCCAACAGTGAAGTGTATATGAGATTTGCACTAACTGTACTTCCATATGGACAGTATGTGAGTACTAATGTGTTCTCTTTTTTCATCCTTCTCCAGGTCCCACTGTGGTAGATGTGGTGGAGCTGTAACAGTCACCTTGGTCTGCACCAGCTGATACCTCTTTTGCTGGGTTCAGTAGTTGCCAGGTCCATGGGGAGAAGGGAGGGGTTGGTGATCATATTGCTAAAGGTGGTCTGGAAGAATCACTGGCAGCCTGTGTAGCCACTTCTTAGAAGAGGGCATAGACTCCTCTCCTTACAGCAGCTCAGAGGGTCTCCCATTGCCTCTTAGTGTCAGTTGTAGAGGTTGGTATCTCTTGAGATGTACCAGCAGCTGGATACCCACCTCAGCACTTTATACAGCCTTTTGGCATGCTTGTTCAGTCACTTACCAGAGCAGGCCTCAACCATTGGGCCACTGGGAGAGCAGACTGCCCATGACATAAGCCACAGAGGTTAATGATGGCTAGGGGTGTCATCCTCTGGGCCATTATGCCATATCTCCATGGGCCTTGTCCTATAACATTTCTACTGTTCCTCTTCCTTATGTGACTTTTCTTACACTGTGTTCATTGTCTAGACCTCCCACCACCAGCTGTCCACCTTTGTCCCTCCCCCACCTTTTACATCTTATGGTTCACCCATGTGTTTTCCTCTGCTTGCTATTCTACCCATTACTTCTGTTCTGTCACAATCTCTTCTCCTTATTTATATGACAAACTGGGATGGTACTTTGCTGTGCTGACCCTCATTAGGTAATCTGGATAAATGTGTGTGGCAACTATGTGGTCATTTATTGCCTGCATTATCACACATGAACTCTATGTCCTGCCTTTGTGGTGACATCTGTCACTTCAACAACTTTCTGTAGTTCTACCTATCCACAGGACCTGCCTATCACTGCTTTTTCCTCTTAATGAGAAGCCTCTGTTTTACTATGCAGTCCTTTCCTTGGTATGTGGGCACTATGCAAGCCTAAATCCACATTTACATAGCTGTGGACTGCATGCACTATAGGCTACATGCTTTTTATTGCTGCGCCAATGAGCGATTCCTGTGTATGCATCCCAACCAAATTGATCAGGAAACTCACTGAATTCAAAATCATTAAAACAAAACACACATGGATCATCTGTATTCAAAATGCAAAATTTGATTATATATTCAAAATTAATTTTATAATAATTATAACTATTTCTTCATTAGTTAAACATTATATTGTCAGAAACTGGATTTGTTTCCCCATTTTCTACCCGCCATCGGTGTGTGTTGTCAACTGCTGCCATCTTTCTCATTCATTGCCACTCTCTTATGTTCTTTGATGGTCATGGCTGAGCATCACAGGTCTTCTTTTATGCAATCCAGCCATCTCTTTGGTGGATGCCCCCTTTTCCTCATGCCTTCTTCCTTTCTCTTCCAAATCATATTCTCCAAATTGTCTTCTGCTTTCCTGCACATGTGCCGGATCCAGCTTACTCTGTTCTTTTTGACCACTTCTGTAATTGGAGCTAATTTGGGTTCTGCTCTGATGTTCTTGTTTCTTCATCTGCCTGAGAGTGTGACTCTACTACCTATCTCAGGCACTTCATCTTCATTAGCTCTAGCTTACTCAACTGCTCTGCCTCCACTGCCTAGGTTTCTGTAACATGCAGTAGTACTTGTCACACCATTATTTTGAATACCTTATTTTTCAGCTTCTTTGGCATTCTTCTGTCACACACTAGCCCTGAAATGTTCTGCCAGTCTATTTCAGTCCTTTGGATTCTAGTTTTGATCTCCTCATTCAGGCTTCCCTTCTCTTCAACCACACCTCCCAGATACTTGCAACTGTTAACTTATTCCACTATTTTCACTTCTATCTCAATTTTCAGTTTCAGTCTTGCTGCTGGCACCAGTGCCTGAAATTGGAAAACTGAAACAGGGAAAGGCTATATGTTACCTGGTTAACCCTACCAGGTACATGCCTAGCTGAAAATATAAAACTGATTAGCAAGCTATGTAAGACCAGCTTCCAGAAAACCAAAAACATTAGCAGGGTCTAGCTAACACCTGCACTGTGGTCTTGTTGTCTGAATAAAACATCACCTTTTGGTTTGCTTTCACTTTTCCGCACCACTGCTGCAGCTCAACTTGGCATAATCTCTGAAAATGCTACATCTTTCCTCCACTTGTCTGCCCATCTTTAAGGCTACTGAGCTGCAAACAATTCTCCACCAAAGAAGTCTCCCATGTCATGCACACCAGCTGTATCAGTAAATAAACTCATCTCCTCTTATGAAACCCAATCACTTTGCAGAAATGACACACCATTAAAACAATCGAGAAACGATGCCCACAATCTCAAATCTTCCTTGACCAGCTTTGTGACATGCACCCCAATGATGCTTGCTCTTGCCACCCTTTAGCAAGTATGCAGTTAACCTACAAAATTTCCTGCTTGGACTGATGGCCCCACAGGAAATATTCAGTAAACCTAGTAATTCTGTCACATATCTAATTCTTACCTTATCCCTCAACTGAAACCAAATGATCCTCTGCCGCAACTATACCAACTTATCCTGTGGTAAACAAAATATAGTAAGTTCTGCATCTAATGTCAAGTCCAGAAATTTCAAAGCTTTACTGAGACCTTCTTGCTTATCTACTGCTAAAGGAACCCCTAGCTCATCACACATGGTAATAAAAGTCCCCAGCGCTTCCTGGGTATTTTCCTTATCCTTCACAATTAGCAAAAAAATTATCAAAATAATGAACTGCCTTCTGATCCCCCATCAACTGTTGCCATATCCATTGTAATAAGTAAATAAACTTCTCAAATATAGCACCTGCAACAGTGGAACTCATTGGCATAGCCTTATCAAAATAAAATTTTCAATTCACAAACATGCTTAACATCAGTCAGCTGACCCCACTGGTGATAAATGAAAAGCAGTTTCAATGTCCAGTTTTAGCCACCACGGGTCTTCAAATTCTCTAGTAAAACTAGGAGCAATCAATGAATATAGAACTTGTATGTCCATCTTAGTAATATAATCATTAAGAGAATCCCCTCTTGGGAAAGATAAATGATGGATCATCCAAAATAACCCTTGTATCTTCTTGGGTATTAAGCCCAAAGGAGGCACTTTGAAAGACTTAAACTGAGGTTTCTCAGATAAGTCTAATATCGTCCCCTCCCTGACTTCCTTATCAGTCATGGCTTGCAATATGTCTACCTTGCCTTGAGTGGATCATAAATTCCTACATGCCTTATTGTTCCCCTTAATTATGAAATTAATGGAAAACCCATACTGGAACCCCTGTATGACCTCTTTCACTATGTCAGGCCTTGGACAATCCTTCAAATAATGTCTCAACACCGACACCCTAATAGAGGTGTGCCAACATTGTTCTCTGGGTAAACCCTCAAAAGGAAGCTAAATCCCTTTAGCATCGAAAATTTCCCCTCCCCCTAAAGTGCTGTTGAGCCATACCTGCCTGCCCACTCACCACATGAGCCAATCCAGGGGAATTCCTTCTTTACACCAGCATTTTTTGTGTTGCATGTGTTCCCCCACACATAGAACATATATGAGGAAAACAGCACAATGGTCATGCACACTTACCCAGTTAAAAAACATGTCCTTGCCCTGTCTCCCACATCCTTCCCAAACTGTGGCTGACCTCCAATGGTGTCTAGCATAGTTGCTAGCCAAATATTAGCATGCCTGACCTCTCAATATGAGGTCTTATCTACTACCTTCCTCTTCCTAATTCATTGGTAATACCACAGTCAGGCATTACCTGACAGCAACCATTGTCCCCCCATAATTATCAAAAAAGTTAGCCAGGAGAGGTAAAACCTGTGAACTATCCTTCTTCAACATAACCGCTATGTAATACATGAAGCCCAAAGTCCAATTAACCCATGTGCATGGCCTGAACTTACCCTGCCTTTTCCTACCTAGTGCCACCAAGGCTGTCAAAAAATCCTTTGTCTCTGGCATGTTCACATCTCCTAGCATCTGCACTCTGTCAGCATCAATCAGCTTAAACACATCAACATAATCACCTTTCCAAACCTTTTATTTTGCAGATAGGGTGATATGTAGGGTTATGAAAACACCAGGCGATCTTGCCAAAAAGGACTGTGTGGCAAGCCATTCCACTGGCTGCAAGCCTAAATCCTCATTCACTTCCCTTTTTGATGGTGCCTGGCCCCTAGCCTCACTGAAAACTGGTTCTAAGTAAGCTGTACCTCCTGCAACTTTGGTTATGCATACCTGGCTCCTGACTTCCTGAACTTGATCTTCAAACCTCAGAAAATTCTCCAACGCATTGCTGTCCTGCTTATCCATACCATTCAACAAACTCACCTACCCACTCTCACCCTGCATCGTCATTCAACAACACAGATTGTACACTGCTATCTATACCTGCAAGTATCTGATAATCTGTAGTTTGTACTCCTTCCAATACTGGCACTGCTCTATGTTAGGTCTGTTTTCCTCCACCAGCTTCCAAATGGTGATCCACCTCTTCCTGTTTCCTTTGTTATCTGGTCTTGCAGCTTGCATCACCTGTCAGGACTGAGGACTCTGCTGTAAACAAACTTTCTGCCTCCTTAAACAGCTCTTCTCAAAACAGCATCCAGACTGCTCATTTCCCCCAGCTATAGCAGATTTACTTTCCTCAGGTTCCTTTTCTTTTTCTTCTTCTTCTTCTTTATATATATATATATATATATATATATATATATATATATATATATATACATACACACACATATATATCACTCTGCATTAAATGTACATGCCTGCTGCATCTATCTGGAATGCAAGCAACCATCAACTGGCATATAGATAACTCTGCATCTACCAAAGATCAATTAATATTCAACCTAAATGTCTGAAAATAAAGATGTGCAACTCAATGCCCCAAAGACCCACAAAATAAATGGAGAGAGATAGATGATATCCTGAAGCACTGTCTGCAAGCATTATGTGAGGAAATTTTCATTGCCAGCTTCATTGTTTCTCTTCCCCCACAGTCCCTACTCTCTACCAGCAAAATGTGCAAAAAAAAAATCTTTTTTTTTTTTTGCAATAGTGTCTCATTTCTAGGCTTCTTGCATTCTGTCCCCTCCACTGATCACACAAGTTGCATCTGCAGCACAAGTGCAGTGGGCTCCCAGCATGATGGTAAAATGGATACTTTAGCCTGTACATGCTCAGCCTACTCAGCATTTCCCAAGGTTTCTACAACCATGGGACCATCAAGGAAATATTCCTAATAATGACTGCACCAAGGATGAATGAATAAGCTATTGAACAGCTGCTTTTTTTCCCACCCATGAACCAGAACCTATTCTCTCCAAAGGGGAAGGGGGCAGAAAAGAGGTTCACCCTGAACCCCTTTTCCCCACCCAGCAAACCTTAGGAACTTGTATACACTGAGCCGGGCGGATGTAAATAACTGAAATCCAATGCCAAAAGACTGAGCTAATCCTACACTCTATCTTTTAACCTACCTAGCCCCCTCACCTGTTGATCTCACTCACTTCCAGCCTGTTCCTTAACTTTGACCCTTGCCTTCCCACCCTGCACCAACTTCTTACTTCTTATCCTTTACCTTGACCTCCAGCCCCTTTTCCCTCAATTACTGCCCTTACTCACCTCAAAGATGTTTGGACACATATGTCTGTGACCACACTTCATTTCTCACTTTTTTGTTGGTTTTAATTGTTAGATTATCAGTCCTCCTCCTGTTCATCTTTCTAGTTCTTAAATGTTTTATGTTTTTCTATAGCTGTTGACACTTTTTCTAGGAACTGCAGCATTTTCCTCTTCTGCTTAATTTGTATTTGTGCTTCATACAAGTTTTAATACGCTGCTGTCGTTCTTTCACACTACATTATGCTGTTTTGTTAAGTAGTCCTAAGCCACTGTTTCATTCTTTCTGAATATGCCTTTCAAAGTCCTTCACTCTCCCAAATAATTGGCTTAACTCTATAGCTCAATAAATAATGAATCACATTGTTTGTGATCAAGTATCCCTAAATAGCTACCCATTTCCATATCTAACATCCTAACTCCTTTATCATTTGAGATAACTATTTATGAGACACATCTTTCTTAAGTATGTTCTCAACTAGCTATCAGAAGCATGACATTGTGGGTCATTAAGACTCAATATGAAAATTACCCAAAGCAGGTTTCTTTTCTGTGGTTTCTAGTTTCTTCACTCATTATTTACTTGGTTATAAGTAGTTAATTATGCAAAGCTAACATAGTTATATCTATTCTGTTCATAAAGTTACATAAATGCAGAGTTCTGTTTTTTTAATTAAAAATTACATTTTATATGCATTACAGTCTGAACACAAAGCCTTTTTAAATATTAATCTTGCTTTCTGTCAAGCAGTTCAAATATAAAAATGAATTTTCATTAAGTTCCAAGGGCAAGTGCTTAATTTTTCTATGGCTTGTTTCACATATTGTTTCATGAGACATAAGTAAATGTGATGGAGAACAAGTTATTTTTCTTTTGGTGTGACCACAAAAGAATCTTACATTCCTAAGGAAAGTTGAATGCAAATCCCATTGCTTCATTCTACTTTTCAAAATTATCAGTTCATGTCCCACTTATTGTGCTTGTAACTAGGCCAAGGGCTTGAGCTGTGACTGTACCACAGAGGGGATTTGTACTAGTCAGCTATTATAAAACTCAGCGTGCTCATGGATAACAAATGTTTTGCGATGTAGCTAGGAAACATAGCTTGAGTTCCAGCATATTTGCCAATTTAATGGTTAGTTTTATTTAGAATGACCCAACAGTGAATTAAAATTACATCCTGCTTTAAATTCTGAATAAGAATTTGCTTCATTGTTTACAGTGCTTTCTTTGGCTAAGTGAAACTTCATTTATGAGAAGCACAACAGTATTTTCTAATAATGTGAAGGCATGTTCATCTACACTAGAATTAAATCACACTCTGTTCATGTTTGTAGTATAGCAGTACAACAGAATTATTTTAGGAGTATTTCAGACTGTAACAATGGATGGTCTGATACAGTCTCAGTATTAAAGACTGAACCAAGAAAAAAGCAAACATTGAACATGTCATTGAACAGTTCTGATAAAAATGCAAAACAGTAGCCTGGTTTTTAAAGAACGGTCTCCCAAAAGTTTATGACTTGTATTCCCATCTTAAGGCTAGGGTATTTCCCAATATTTCCACAGAAATTACACTGGCAGATTATTAAATAAAATGCAAAATTTTTTTTTGAAATTAGGAATTTGATGATGATTTGTGACTTTTTTCAAATTTTTCATCATCTATTTTTTTAATTTTTTTTTATTTTTAGGTTTTATTTAACCATTTTTTGCTGAACTCT
This sequence comes from Protopterus annectens, assembly GCF_019279795.1. Lineage (NCBI taxonomy): Eukaryota > Metazoa > Chordata > Ceratodontiformes > Protopteridae > Protopterus > Protopterus annectens. The sequence goes on along the minus strand of NC_056744.1, from coordinate 685,702,892 downwards.
GTCTTCTTCTTCTCTTTTTTTTGTTTTGTTGTTTGTTGTTTTCTTGTTATATTGTTTCTTGTTGTCATAGCCTTTCATTAGAAACTTCTCCTTCTCCTGGCACAATAATAACAACAATATCCATTTACTAACAAGGGACACCCACTGGACACACAATGCCTTTTCAGGGGTTACCTGAGAGCAATGTCTGGTTAAGTGACTTGCATAAAGTCACACAGTAGGCAAAATAGATATAAGAAAGAGAATCAAATGCTGAAGAAAAAACTACAAACCTCTTCTTTGCCATTAAGACATCTCTTCTGTCTCTGGACAAAACAATGCTGACCTCAGTGACCAGTGACAAGTAAATGTGTGGGATGAAAGTGAAGCCATATTTCTGGTATCAGTACATTATTTATTTGGACACTGGCACTTGCTGTTGGTATATTGAGAAGTCAGGACCCACTCTTGGAAGGCTGTGCACATTTCTGTGCATGCTACTGCCCAATACAATAGTTGTTCTTTTACACCAAATACAGAAGTCCAGCCTTACCACAGACATTGACTATTGCTGGGGAAGCTGTATTTCCCACATTATCTGCATTAGAAACAAAGAGTTGGAAAACAGCATTTTTTTACTGGATGGGCTTCAGACATGTCAGGCCCTAGAGAAATTTATTTTCCTCATACTGTAGATAGTCTGCTTGTAAATCACTGGACAAGAGACAGTGGTATGTCTTATCCATGTTCTTTATTTTTTTGAACAGGCATATGCTAACCATTGAATATATGTTTAAAATTATCAATTAATGTCCACTGTTAATATTTATTTGAAGAAAACCTTAACATGTAGGATTTTTTGAATTATGAATGCTCACATTAAAGTAACTTTGGTATGTTGGAATCAATGATAGAAATATCTTCAAATATGTTTGGTCATATTGTCCTATTAAGCTGTAATCTAAAATGAGTGGCTCAGATACGTGGAGCCATGAAGGAGACTAAACTTACTATCATATCTCTAGGCTGAGTTGCCTAAGTCAGATTGCTCATTAAATTTTATGCACTATATCCAGTGAAAGTTTATTCTATAGACTTGTACTCCTTGCTTGCAACTGGTCAGTCTCATCAAGGTCCAAGATGTCTACTCTATAAGTAACTTGGAAGCAGCACGTACACACAGTGAATCATAAAAATGCACACACGCACACGCACGCCCACAGACATACATACATATACATATACACACACACACACACACACACACACACACACACATATATATATATATATATATATATATATATATATATGTATAAGCCATGTAGCTGAAATACTTGCTGTCCTTAAGGGGTCATTTGCATATATCCCATGGACCTCCATTACAGGAGGTTTAAAGTATCACACAGCGAAACCTCTAGCTTGGATGTTTTTCTTGAAGTTTTTACTGAATGGTTTGTCTGTATGCCCTTTCTACCCTTTGGTTTAAATGTTAGTTGGGATACTTTTCAGGCACCTTAGTGTTTATAGGGATCAACTGGGTTAAAAGACCCTATGTTTACTAGTTGTAGTCAAACTATTTGCTGTTTTTGTGCTAATGTGGTTAATAGAAAGGCAAAAACATGCATGTCTATAGATAGTCTGATTTGGCTTTATTAATCTGACTGTAACCATAAAGACAAAAAGTAAAAAAAAATGTTATGGACATTCAGAAGCCACATATTTGAAACACTTGATGTTATTAAGTGGTCATTTGCATATATGCCATAAGCCTCCATTACAGGACGTTTAAGGTATCAAATGGTAAAAGCTCTAGGTTGGCTGAGTTTTTCTTGAAGTTTTTACTGAATGGTTTGTCTGTCTTTTTACCCTTTGGTTTGGTGTGTGTATATATATATATATATATATATATATATATATATATATATATATATATATATATATATATATATATATATTATTTTTTTTAAATATGGTACATGCATGCCTGGTTAGGCTTCTACTATGAGTGAGCAAACTGCAGTTCCTTGAGCCTCAACTCCCAGAATGTTGACCTGATGAAAAAAGCTTCCTGAAGGGAGCAAACTCCCCTGACCCCCAACGTGGAAGGCTGTGATCCAAACTCCCCAATTAATACAATCTACTCTCCAGCTGCATTGCAAGGGGGAAGGAGCAAACACATGGAAATGACACTCAATGACTGTACAATTCCCTGATAATACTTTTCAGTGGAAATGCAGGCATTGTCAGGGGATTGAGCCTTGGGGAGTTGAGGCCTGGGGAATTTTCATTCATCAAGCAGTGCTTTAGGTCATGTTGAGCTAACTCACATCCAGAACATGACTCTTTGTCTAGCAAAAGCTGATGATCCTGTCTGATTATACATTTTAAACACAGATTTTTTTTATACAGGAAGGTACAGAATAGGTTCAGAATTCATCAGAATTCTCAGAGATATACATGTAAATTGTCTTTTGACAACTACAATGGCACATGCAAGCTCTTGTAAATATTTGTAAACTGAGCATTTCTGGTTTGAGTTAGACCTTACCAGAGTGTGTATTCTTAATATCACAATGTAGAACTACAGTTATGCTACTACTCCATTAATAATTTTTTCCCCTCCCATGCCTGTTGAATAACCACTTGATATCCACTTTATCATTATTGAAGCATTATATTACACCCACAAAATATTAAGGAAGAACTTAAAATGTAAGGAAATTTTTCTAAGTATAGTTGTGTTGTTCATATCTGTATGTTGTTACTGTAAATTATGTTTTGGTAATATTGTAGCAGTGTTCAAGAGAAGGTCATCCACTTAAGTTTGCAGCAAAAAGTCTAAGAATTAAAAAGAGTATAAGCAAGAGGCACAAATAAAAATACAAAAAATAATGAGCTACATGATGCATACAATGATTACACACAACAAAAATAGAAAGTAATATAAAATAAAATCTGGCAATCATGTCACATTGATGAACATAACCAGTGAGGAAAAATGAAAGAATTATTACACAGGGCTTGAAAATGTCTAAGACAGCAGTTTCAGTAGCAAAGTACAAAGCATCAGAGGCACTCTACCAGCTTCTGAAACATGACTCAACAGATGATGCAAAGAACTGGTATCAGGTTACAAGGTAAAAAACAGAAAGATAAAGAAAATTGTGATTAGACACCCTTCATAAGGGATACCAACAACTATCTGCTCAATGGCCCACAGGAAATCAAAGGCAGAGGAGCACGTCTGGCAGATTCTGATGAAGAAAATCACATAAATGCTGTACAGCTCTAAACACAACCAACAATGAAAGAAGAGGAATCATCCACCCTAAATAAAGTAAGAACAGCACAAAGGAAAATGAAGTCAGGGACAGATGTAGGCTTAGATGAGGTCACAGCAGATATGATGAAGTTGTTGGATGAGATAGGGGAGAATTGACTTCAGAGGGTACCCAAAGCAGTATGGAGAGAACATCATATCCCAGATGACTAGAGTATAACCATTCCAGTGCCAATGTATAAAATAAAGGGAACATTCACAACTGTGGGCAGTATGGAAGTACCAAACATGTCACACTGCATATAAGTTCTTTAAAGTGTGATTGATAAATAAATAGGCAAAGAAGCTGAAAGTAAGATGTGAGATGAGCAGTTCAGATTCAGATCAGGATGCAGCACAACTGTCCCATTGTTTGCAGTGAGACTGATAATTATGAAGAAGCTAGAGATGAGGAAAGAGTTCAACTGTGCATTCTTAAACTTGGAGAAAGTGTATGGCGAGATCCCAAGAAAGCTGATTTGGACAGTCCTGTGATGGTTCGAAGTCCATGAAACTTTGGTAGAATTAGTACAGGCTATGAACCAGGACCCAATGACACACATGTGAAAAATACTCAGACTCACAGAGTGGTGAGTGTATAACAGAGTTCAGCTATAAGCTTACTGCTTTTCATACTGGGTGGACTATGTTATGAAAGGAGATACTGCTAGCCCTGCTATCTGGAATTTTGTAAATAATTATATGTCATTTGTGATTCATATGCCTGTGTTAAAAATGTATTAGAACTGTATGTCATATAAGATGGTTTGTACAGACATGTGTGCTGAAGAGGTATTTGGTAAAGTACTAATCTTAAAGATGCAATCACAGTGTACCCTACTGGAAAACAACAAAAATGTGCATACACTATTGTAACTGTTTAGATATATATATTTTAACAATGGAAACTGGAACACAAGAGGTTAATTTCAGAAAAAATAGCTGAAATTAAATGACTTTATGACAGCAAGAGACAGGATGTCTATACTAAGGAGCTCTCTGTATTGTCTTGAAAGAGAAATAACTAAAAATAAAGAAATAGTCCCAGTGTCCAACAATTGTAACACAAAAAACGCCAACCAAAGATAGCGTAAAAACACACCAGGAAACTGGAAACTGTGCTGGAAACAGCGTTGATTTATTATTACACAAACAAAAAGGTTAAGTGCTTTCTTCAGAATACTACTGACTTCATCAGAACACCAACTACTAAACATCATTAGCTTAAATACAAACAACCTTTTCCTCAATTAATCAATTATATCATTTACATTCAAAAAAAAAAACTTGTTGTGTTACAATTGAAAGAGAAATAATTACTAGGCTTGAAACGTGAAAGTGTTTTATTGATTTATGACTTCTAGGATCTGTCTTAGATCTAAGAAAAACCTTGTCTATGTATTTTCACAGGTAGATGATAAATGCTACCAGCTGCATCAATTGGGGTTTTACCTGGGATAGAGTCAGATGACAAGAAATTATGTATTTCTGCAAGCTATCCCAGCAACAATATTTGACATATTAGTTTAAGAACTCACTGAGAGAAAGACTGAGTATTCAGTATTTTCTTTGACCTGACAACATGAGCTGGAAGATCCACTCACTACATCTATTTTGCTTGCTCTGTAAGTAAGTTAATTAGGATATAGCAATTCTCTGGATATAGTCAGGAATATAGCAACGCTTAATTATGATATTTTTCTTTATTTATTTGAGACTGTCCTACAATGTTGTTTTAAATATTTCCTGTGATTTTGAACTCTGATGTTGCTGTGATTATATACTGAGTATTTTCTTGTTCTTTTATTATTTATTATTAAATATATTTAAACTTTTCATTGTGGCTGATATTTGTGAGACATATTTAAATTCTGAGAGTACTTGCATATTTATTTGGTGACATTGTGGGCTACTCCTAATAGACTTGCTCTTCATCAAACTGCCATTTGTATTAACAATAACATTACACAGTAAGATTGGACACCCATTGTTAAGGGCCTTAAAGTAGCTGATAAAGAGAAGGCTGGTGGCAGTGATAACTACCTTATAGTCTGGGCAAAAGGGGGCATAGCTAGTAAACCTGTGGCAGTCTTTCCCAGGTGTGTGTGTGTGTGTGTGTGTGTGTGTGTGTGTGTGTGTGTGTGTGTGTGTGTGTGTGTGTGTGTGTGTGTGTGTGTGTGTGTATTTTCTATCTATCTATCTATCTATCTATCTATCTATCTATCTATCTATCTATATATCTGTGTGTGAGTACATCTATATATACATATCTATCTATCTATCTATGTGTATATATATATATATATATATATATATATATATATATATATATATTTATATATATATATATATATATATATATATATATATATATATATTTGGGTTCCTTCCACTTTGTAAATGACAGAGAGAAGTATATGAAAAATTCAATGCTCTAAAGCACTTATGGTTGAATGCTGTAGATGTCAAACTGAGGAAGATCAACAGTAGAAAGTTGATGTGGGTTTTGGATGTTAATGCTGAAATGTTTGTTGTTAGGGGTTGGGAGTATGTGTGTATAAGATTTGCAGGTTGGCATTAGATTAAGGACTAGATAAAGGGATAGAGTAAGCATTATGCACATGTACTAGTGTATGTAGTGTGTGTCTGAGTGTCTTGTGTGCTAGTAGTTTTAGGGAAGTAAGTTGTAAGACTGGGGTTAATTGCAGGGGCAGGATTAGTATTATGGTTAACAATGGTGGTGTCCTTCTTACTAATGTATGTTAACAATGGTGGTGTCCTCCTTACTAATGTATGTCAATCCTGCCCCTAACTTCAACCCTGTACCTCACTTTTCCATAATGCTACCACTAGTCAAACAAAGTATGTCTCAGATTGTGGTGGATTTTAGTTAAAGGATCACAAAAGGAAACTGTTTTTCTTTTGTGATATTTTGTGTCCTTGATATTTTTTGACTTCAACAGGTTGATTTTTACCATGTTGACATTGATCAGTTGTGGTTCAGTAATTTTGCATGTTGATTGTTCTCCAGAAATCTATATTGTTGGTCACTAATGGATGGTGGCTATCTGACTTATAGTGGTTTGTATGGTATTTGAAAGGAAATATGATGGGCATCTGACTTTTTTTTTGCCAAATGGAGTCTATTTACTTCTTGTATATATCAGTGAGTAACCTTATTAATGGTTCTGGAATATCATCTTTATACAGAAAGCCTTATACTACAAACTGGTAGCTCAATGCTTCTAGTTGCCATCCAAAGTATATGATTCAAAACATACCATGGTCTCAGTTTTTATGATTGAAAAAGACTTGTAGAGATGAAGGTGACCTTCAATACAGACAGATGGCTTGAGTGCCAGATTTGTGGCTCCAGGATATGATATGTGCAATAGATACTAGAACATGAGCAATGAAACAGCCTCCTGGACAATTACTGCTGTATAAATCTGATGAGGAGACTAAGGATAAAGTGAACCATCCTCTTCATTTTACTACTAATTATGGTAGGAATGTATTAAAGATATAGCCAGTTTTTTTCTGCAGACATTTTTCACTAATATTGTGCCAAATTAGTGTAATTGTTTTATATACAAAGAAGATTTCATTTGTCTGGATTTAAGAATCCATGTGATGAAAGATCTAGACAGACCCACTTGAGTTTTAAACCCATGGGATATTTTCCACTTGGACGTTCTAGCTTTTTTAATATTATAGTTAAATCCAAATGTTTCACGTCATAATACCCATAAAGTATTTGAGAGTAGGAGATTTATCACTTGTGAAACACAATGTTTCATTTATACGGCTGTATGTGAATTTCACTCATTTTTGTGTGGGGCAGACCTTTTGTCAGTTTTAACAGAGAATTTCAATTCATGAGTGCTGTTAGTTATACCAGATATTATAGTGCCTTATTTAGATAAAACAAAGTACATGACACTGCACTATTTAATTTCATTAGTATAGAGAGAGTACATCTCTCTAATTCTAATAAAAGTGATCAGATAACGTCACTCAATAAAAAAGAACAAAGATGGTTTATCAATTTAGCGGCATTATATGGTTAGGTCTTAATGAAATGTTTTAAAATAGTTTGAATATCTATGATTCACTAGAGGTTGCTATTGTTCTATTTATGTTAAACATCAGTGAGATTCAATTTATTATGTATGGGATATTTTGAATTTTTTAACAATGATTTATTAGAATATTTCAGGAGGATAATACGCTGGATTGTGTTATTGTGTATGTTATTTCAGTTTATTATTTGTGTTACTTGTTCTAATTATATGTTCTATAGACTTGTGTCAAGAAGTGGATATAATGATCAAAACTTTAGTCGAATGTTGTACAAGATCGACATTCCCCAGGAGTGAAGAATATGCTCCTTCCCCAGGGCGTTTGCAGTATCATAGTTAATTTATATATATAACTAGCATGAAGTGTGTGGGGCACAGCTCCTTACATGGGGGAAGCAGGAAATGTACCCTGCAAAAAAATTGCTTTTACAATGTTTTTTGTTTAGTTTGCATGCTGCTAGGGTATTCTTCACACATGCATTCTGATGTGGTAACATTTGCATTGTCAGCCATTTGTTCTTGTCATTATTGATGTCGACATTGGTCAGTTGTTCATTTTCATTAAGTTTAATAGTATATATATATATATATATATATATATATATATATATATATATATATGGGTTTATGGCAAATTGATGAGAATTAATTTAAACTCCGATCCACCAACAGAAGCTTATCAAACACATGACTAGTTGAAATGACATCTCTGCAAATGAATGTTTTCTGCTGAGGACAAGCCCCTCTTCACACCTACACTCTTGCTGACTTAAAGATATCAACTCCAAGACTGCATAATTCCAAGGAAAAGGAAAAAGTCTTTACATCCTGATGTTCTATGAGCTCACCCAAGTCCACACTCCTATTTGTTATGCATGCTATTTGGTAAACCTACTTTGTTTAATATGCATTCAAAAAGTGCACCCTTTGACCACCTATACAGGATCTATCTATCTATCTCTCTCTCTCTATATATATATATATATATATATATATATATATATATATATATATCCTGTATATTAAGATTATTCTCATTAATGGTTTTAGATTTGCTCACCTTTAATCCCAGAGTAAATTCTGGAAGAAGTCCCATGGACTTTGTGCAGAAGGAGAAGGTAGCCTTAGAGTATGGAAGAGAAGTATGTTTTCCTGGGGAACTGCAACCTGATAAATTTATTTAACCTATGTATACAGGAAAGCCAGAATAAATCTAAAACTGATGTAGGGGACTTTTTCTAATATGTCAATGTGTCCATAGTCAAGAGATACAGATACCTGAAGGCCTGATGAAATATATATATTTTTTAAATTTGGCAAAAAGTGGTACTGTTGCATTTGGTTTATCTGAGAAATGTCACTGAGAAAAGATCAAAGATAATATTGCTTTTTTTGGAGTGAAACAACTGTCTATATCTGAACTCCTTTCATTTGTTAACAGTGCAGCATTATGTACTACTGAAATCTATGTGCCTGAAAACAGTAAAGAAAGTATCACAATTGCATAATTGGTGGAAAATGTGGGCAACGTTTTGATTCCTGCTACTGATGCCCACTTAGAAAATACAGGAGTTGTGCTACTGGTGCTATATATCAAATGCTTTGAAGGGGATGAAGCACAATCCTCAGTGACTAAGAAAAAATTCATTTTTTTTTGCTGGACATGCCTGAGATGAATTGTGTTGCCTGAATAGGTATGCTTTCCTAAAGTAATACGTATATAAAATATACTTTTCTATTAAAAGATTTGGTACTAATAGAAACTGGCCATATTAACATGTTTACTACAAGTTTATAACCATTTTAATCTTGGTTGTTTATGCTGAGTCCAGCTCCAAAATAAAGGACACAATTAAAGCATCAGTGAAGGTAGCCACAACCACTAAAGAGCACCTGACCAAAGTGGCAGAAAATAGCGTAGATGCCACTTCTGCTACTAACAACTCATAACACTTTCTGCTGGAATCTTACAGGAAAAGGTGGTCACCTTTTACCAACACTTGTTCAATTTGTAGCACAAACTCATTACAATTCAGTATGAATTAGCCACTATTATAAGTTAATCCAACTAGGTTAGGAAATTTGAGAACTGGTAATCTGATGAAGAAGCTTGGATTAGATGCTGATGTGAAGGCCTGTCAGATGATAGTGTTTGAGATGTATGCAGAAAAGGAAAGAAAAAAGAGAGAAATTGCCCCAGAGCAAGTGGGCCAGAATGCTGTCATCTCATCTGGCAGGTGAATAATTAAAGGTGAATGGATTTGGTGGACTATGATACATGGTTATCCAAAAACAAAGAATGACATTTTAGCCAGAGGTGGTGCTTTAACTGAAATCCAAGTGTGTAGATTCCATATCTAAACATTCAATACTAAAAGATCAGTAAGGTTACATTAGGTAGACAATGTATATTCTTAAACTAGGCTTAGCATCTGGTATAAATAATGTAAATTTTAGAAAATGTTGCTGTCAACAGATTTAAACAGCCACTCCATGGTACAGTAGGAAAGTGGGTAGCCCAAAATAAGTGTACATTCTCTGAACAGGTAACTGTTTTAGTAGACAGATCAGTACTAACAGAAAGCTTTAAAACTGAATTTGTGCACTAAAAACTAAATCATCATTTACATATCTATATCTACAAACAATAGACACTATACTGGGGATTTAATAAAATCTGTGTAGGAATAGTGGAAGACCTACATGGAAGGTACCGTGGCCATGTATGCAGATCCTCTCTGCAGTGTGCCTTGCATGTTAATGAAGGCATGCTACTAAGGGAGAACCATGTAACACGGTTAGTGAATTAGTACAGGGAGTGTGTTACTGTGTCTGGACATGAGTAACACACTCCCTGCACTGTCAAAGAGCCGGTTAGCAATATATTTAGAAAGTATTTTAATTAATTAATTTTTGTGTGTGTTTGCGCAGCGCGCAGCAATGGACATATGCCAGATATCTACAAACAGAAACCGGATACATTTAATTATTTATAAAAAGTCAAGTTTAAGCATAGCTGAGCCTGTTTGTGCAGCACGGCACAGTGCTTAGCAGTGCTTAAACGTAGTGGAGAGATATATGTAAAAGAATAATAGCATTTCACATGGCCGTGTAGCCAAAAGGTTAGTGTGACAACCTTAGGTGCAGGGTTTGAATACACAAAGTGGTTATTTTGTAAATACACAGTATGAGACATCTTTTAAATTCCGATTTAATTTTTTTGATTTCACAGACAAGTTATTAAATTTACTTTGCAAATACGCATGTATGAGAAGTAGTATTAAACCTTGATTGAATTTTGTTATGAATACACAGACAGGTTATGAAGCATTTATGTTGCAAATACACAGTTATAACAAGTATGTGTAAATCCTTGATGGAATAATGTATGTATGCACAGACATGTTATTAAACATTGTAGTTTGCAATTACATAATTTTAAAATGCATTATGAAATCCTACTTTGTTGCGCCCAGCTAAATTCCAATAAGCACAGCTAAGCCTTGCCAAGCACTGCTTAAACAAAGACTGTTTTAGCTGTGCTTAGCTGGTTTGCACATTGCTAAGGGGTGCAAAGCACCGCTAAGCAATGCCGGTTTAAGCACTGTTCATCCCCGCTAAGCTGGTTTGCACACCCCTAGGTTTTGCTAAGCATTGCCACTTTAAGCACTGTTCAGCTGAGCTCAGCAGGTTTGCATGGTGCTAAGCAAAGAGCACATTTTTTTAAAAATGGCCCAATGCTGGTAAAGGGTGGGAAAACAGGCTTATTTAAGTGCAACAGGTGGGAATACAGCCATACTCTGTTGGAGTTTGATTTTGGCAGAGACTATGGCAGGAGTAAGAGCGACTGTGTACTTCTGGGTGCAACTATGGGGCATTCTGGAGTCCAGGGTCATGGGTGGACTGCTTTGTAAAATACCATGATATCCAGCTGCTTCAGGGCCAGCACCAGGGCTCAGAATACAAACTGGAGGCCTGGGACCATCTGGCACCTAATCTCACCAGTGCAACTGGTTTTCCCTGTACAGGTGAGCAGGTGTATCATCATTATGATGACCTGAAGCATCGTAAGGTGGATCTCTTGGCCAACAGGGTCCTAGATGCCACAGATGGGAATGTCCCACCAGTTTGTAAGTATTATCATTGCTTTACCAAACTGTACTCTGAATGTGTGATAGACAGGTATGCATAATGGCGTACTTCTCTCACCTCTGCTGTAGAGGACTGAGGTGGCAATCTGGAGGTTCATGCAGAGCACCTGTCCAGGTTGCACCATGAGTGTGGTGAGTACAGATGTATCTTGCAATCTATAGTCATATAAACAAGAAAGAGTAAATTAGTAACTGCCAGTATGTATATTCAGTTTTGATTGTACTGTAATGAATATGGTTATAGACCTGGACTGATAAAACTGAGTAATGCCAAGTACAGATCATTAAAGATGAAAGCATGAAACCTGATAATGTTAAGGAAATAAAGTTTCAACTGCCTTAAGAATGTTAAGGTAATAATGTTCCACTGCATTAATTATGTTAAGGAAATAAAGTTCTACTGCATTAACAATGTTAAGGAAATAAAAAATTGTCTACTACATTAATTGTAGAATTACAAGTTTATTGCAGCACCTGCATTATTTCAACCGTTCATCAGTAAAGACTGTAGATATATGCCAATCACTGCATTAAGTCAAACTTAATAATGTTGTGTTGTACAATATGTGTGTATTGTGGGCTGTTGGTCATGAAATCAAGTATTACATCTGCTGTGAAGTAAAAACAGGAATAATATCACGAAGTGACTGAAGGTTTGCAAATAAAGAGTGTTTTGCTAAACTTTAGATGTGGAGCTGAACTACAAGATATAATGCATTTCGATATTTGTTCTGCAGTAAGATCTGAACCTATAATAGGAACGCTCAAGGTATATTGTGTATCTCAGAATTGTCTTGTGTCAACCATTGCATTTCAGCTATATGCATCATACATCCCAACCATACCGAATTACTTGTTTTTTACCGAGTTTAGGGTCCAAATAATGGGGTGCCATGATTCCCAAGTTGTACCCCTTCATTTCTGACTTTTTCCACAGCCTTTTTTTTTTATTTTTAATTTTCTTTTCCCTGTTTGAGCTGATGTCATCACATGTGCGATGACATCAGCTCCGTCAGGGCTACCAGCCTGTCAGAATTAAGCTCAAGGGCTCAGTGCACACATTTCCGGCAATGGATGCAAGTGGGAAACAGTTTTTATTCAAATGGATCTATTCTGCTTTCAAATGTGAGTGGTTCTCTCTCATCTGGGATTATTTATTTCAAATGGACTGAGGTGAACAAACGGATTTATCAGTAGCAGCTGGCATTCAGGGTGAACAAACAGAAAGGATTTCTGGCTGAAGTATGTTGTTATTTATGTTCGTTCAGGGTTCTGGCTGAAGGTGTGTGTGTGCATGTGTGTGTGTGTGTGTGTGTGTGTGTGTGTGTGTGTGTGTGTGTGTGTGTGTGTGTGTGTGTGTGTGTGAGAGTGTGTGTGAGTGTGTGTGTGTGTGTGTGTGTGTGTGTGTGTGTGTGTGTGTGTGTGTGTGTGTGTGTGTGTGTGTGTAAAATAAAAAAATTGTCAATCGTTATTTAAACAACTGAATGCAAAAATTATGGGGACAGTTTTTTGTTTTTCTTTTTCTTCTTTAACTGTTTTCCCTTAACAAACAGTTGGGGACTATACATTTAGCACACTGAAGTAAAGGCAGTGTAGGGATAAATTGCTCTACCTGGACAATTCATGAGAGGGGCTTGCTCCCCTGAAAAAATGTATGATTTTTTTTTTTACTGGTTGGCAAGTTTATTGTTCAATTGACTTTGTGGTTTTAACTTCATTGGCATCAGTTCTAATAGTGATTTATCATAATCCATATTTCCCACTATAAAACCATGCAAGTGAATCTGCTAGTGACACATGCATATACCTTTAGTTCATTTTTTTGCACTTTATATTTATTTAAATTAATTTTGTGTATAACCATTCAGTAAGTCAATTCATGGTTCTTATATTCTCTCATATACAAAGCATAATAGCTTTTCTCCATACTGTACACTCAGTTTAGTAATAATATCAAACATTTTCATTTCTTAATATGCCTTCTTGTTGCTTTTTGTCACTGTTTCCAAAGTTGTTTGATATTTTGCTATAATTTTGCTTTATTAACATATAATTGCATTCTTTATCTCCTTAAAGCATAGAATGAGTGGATGGAGTATTATGTATTGAATAATTTACTTGTTGTCTTTTGTTTCCTGCCTTCAATTTGGGAAGTTTTCAGACTCTAATTATACTGATTCATGTCTAAGAATCACAGCCCTGCTTGCTATTTCTTAAGTACTTTTTACCCCCTTATCTTGTTGAAGTTTTTCCTCATCTTTCTTCAGCACTTCAGTTAATCTAATAACTCTTCTATAGTTGACAGTGATAAATTTTTCCATTTTTTTAAATTATTTGTTTATTTATTTATTGTTATTGCTTTCTCAGAGAGCACATCACTATCCAAATGAAGTTTTCTAAAGATTGGGTAAGTACCCCCATCTTCCCATAGTCCTATGAAATATAAATTATTTGTTGGAAGTTATCTCTTGCCATTAGGCAAATGCAAATGCAATGTCCCTTACTTATCAGTAAGGATGTTCTTACAATAGCTGTAGCACATATAACAGCATTCACTTAACATAAATGTGATAACTCAACTTCAGAATTCAAAAGTCATTATATGAACTATGCATACCTAGCTCTTTCAATCAATATGTTTGCGCATAGACGTTTTGCAGTCCAGACGACTACACAAAATACATTCTAGAACTGAAGGTAAAGGAAGGATCCATCTTTCAAGCATGTCCTTCAGGCATATCATTAGTGAATTGCTGAAGAAAGGTCTGACAAGGTCTATCCAGAAAAAAAATAAATAAACATGCCAGCAATTTTCTTTACTTGGTGTTCTAGCCTTTCAGATTAGTTTAGAAAAAAAATCTTTTTATTTCAGGATTCTACTTAAAAGGCAACTGGATGAGATTATTCAAATGTTTAGAAAAGTGCATTCCATGAAATGCGAAAAAGACAAAATTAAGCTACACTTACTCTATAAATTCTGATGAGTTTAAACCTTGAGAAAGGGACACCATTAACCATAACATGCATTATTTTAATTTTAGAATAATATCTTCCTCTCAACAAAGACATGATGTTATAAGTCACAGAAGTGTTTGACATACATCAGCTTTAAGTTAAGGATTTGCTTGTGTGATAACCATGCAAGAGGGATGAGTGTAACATGACACTATAATTCTTGCCATGGTGGCTATGTTCTAAATTTTAAAACAAAATGTGAGTTTTGACAGTTTATAAGCTCACTTTTTGGCTTAGATAGCATATATTGTACAAATTCTTGCATCTTTTTCTTTGTCTTATACTTGAAGTGAGTAAAGGATGCTGAAATAAATGCCCTCTTAAAAATGCCGTAAAAAAGTAATAAATATAACCGAAATCAGTCCTGAGAGCTAGCAGTAGCAAACATTGGGACTTGAACAAATCAGTACCAGGGGATCATGTTGCAGTCTTAGGAGTCAGGATACTTTGTTACTATCTTCTTACCTATTAGCAAGAAAGAAGTATCAAAACATATCATGCCAACACTAGAATACTGAAAGGCCCTGGTGGAACAGAATCCATTTTCTCAACTTTTTACATTCCAGGGAACATGCAGCATCACTGCATTAAAAGAAATGTTGCAAAGATGAAGGAACAGAATTTCACTATGAGAACCATGCATCAAAAGGAGGTAACATCTGTTAAGTAAAGTGAACATTCATTTAACACAAAAAATATTTAATGCATGAAATGAAGTGACAAGTGTCAGGGTTAAATATAATGTGGAAATTTCCATTTCTGAGCCAATACATGTGACAGCAGCTACCCAAAAACACTTAACACTAAAGATACTCCCAACTGAATTAAATCAAGTCTTATGAAACATGAGGAAATCTCTTCCAGTGTTTCACCTCTATAAACTAGTTTTGCTGATTTGCAATATTAAAATGAATGTCTGTCCAGTTTATTAATATGGCTAAGTAACTGTCCTCCTTCACTCTTTTACACACACAAACTTAGGGAAAACTGCAAGACAAAATGCCAACACTTTGATGTTAAATGAAGTGTCTGGAAAAGGTTTTACTACACGTGTGTGTATGTGTGTGTGCATGTGTGTGTGTGTGTGTGTGTGTGTGTGTGTGTGTGTGTGTGTGTGTGTGTGTGTGTGTGTGTGTGTGTGTGTGAAAATGCCCCAATGTAATGCACCTGGTGGGTAGAGGCAGGCTCAAACCCTGTAAAAAGAGCCTAAAATCCCTAGCCACCACCACTTGTGAATTTATGCCTCATATTTTTGATCTGTTCCTCATAAAATCTGTGGTTTTCAGGATTTGTGGCGAATCACTAAAGGACTGAATTCACTAAATGACAGGCATTTGAATTTCAGACTTCATATTTTTCAGAAAATAAATGCTAACACAAAACCTTTTATTCTAGCATTTTCCTAAGTTTATAAGATCAGTATTAGAAATGTGTCCCTATTTTGGGGTCTGTATTCCCTCATTATTGGCTTTGTCCAGGTTTTTTGTGCTAAGAGGTTGACAGCTGTGGTAAGAATTGAGAACTGAATCCACTAAATGATAGCCATTTAAATTTCAGTCTTCCTAAAGTTCCTGTCTTTCAGGAAACTGCTGATTTGGCATAGTGATATGTTGCTCTGATTGTTGTGCACAGAGTCCTGGGTTCAAGACTTGGCAGTGAAATGCATGGTGATAACACATTTTATTCTAGCAACTTTCCCAAATTATACAAGCAATGTTTAAAATGTGTCCCTGTTTTTGGGCTTTGTTCACCTCCCTCCCAAATAAAATTTGGCTTTTTCCAGATTTCTTGTGCTGCAAAATTGAGAGATGCAGTTGAGTGTTGAGGGGATTTTACAAGGAGCTGAGAGCTTCAGGGGAAGAGAAGTTTAGTGTTGCTTATGCTGAGTCCCCTTGCATTGTTACTATCATAATAGGTTAAATACTTGCTTTTGATGCAGAAGACTGTGGGTTCTACTCCCACAGCATGCAGATGCATTGCTGATATTGTACTGTGTTGCACTTTTAAAGGGGGTGGGTGTAACAAGTCAATGGTGTAGCTACAGATAGAACAGAAGTGAGAAAATGTCATGCACAAGGGCATTTGTGTCTCGGTGGAAAGAGCAAAAGCTATTAACCCAAATTCAGAAACAGAAAATCAGAATAATTATATTCTGTGCTGCATTATAATTAAAAAATGTGTGTGGGGGAGTAGACTTTTATGATGGAAATGTTCTGAATTGGGCAGTTTTGTCATGACTCATTTTGTTTCATTACCTACTGGAAAAATGTTCAAACAATAAATTTAAAATGTGCTCTAAGTCTAACAGGTGTGCTGTATTATACAAGGAATATAATTTAATAAAATCAGGAAGGTGTGTCAAAGAACACATGTATGTTTCTTGTTTTGTGTGCAAGGGGCCTATGATTTGAAAACAGCGCAAAGGTAATCTTTATCCACCACTGGCCAGATGCATTTTCTTTGGATGTGGTGTTGATTTCAATGTTGTTTCAATGAATGTTAGTTTCAAGGGTAGAGAAGTTTTAATGCTATGTTTATTTTCATTGTGCGACAGTATTGCTTTGTTTAGCAGATGTCTATTAGTGTTTTGCATTGTGCTATAAAACGTAAAAATAAAATCCAAATAATCAATGTAGAAGTAAAGCAGTATGCACATTAGTGTTTATGATAAATGATGAAATAGCCAGGTAATGGAACATTTGAATGGCTGCAGGGGGACTCTAGTGCCATACTTTGGTTGTCTATTCTTCAGTTTGTGTTTGAAAGTTGGCATCCCATAATTCCATCGGAGTGGGCTGGATTACATAATTATGTATGCTAATTTTATGTGAATCAGTGTACAGATTTGTACCTATTTGTCATGGGCCTAGTCCAGATTTTTGATGTTTCCAGGTTGAGAGGTATGATATGCATTCCTATTCTTAGTTACACTGCTGCAAGAAAGTATGAAACTGTAGTAACTTTAGACTGCAAATATGCCATCTGCAACTGTATATGAGTCAGATAGCCAACCCAGTACTCCAATATGGTCTGTACACATCACAGATATTTCCACCCACTAGAAGTTGTCTACATCTGCATTCCATGTATTAATGCACAGTTCACCTACTGTCTCTGTCATGTGTGAATGTCATACATGTGTGTTCAAGTGCCACTGCAGTCTTGTATAACACTCTACCTCTATTACCAGGTCACAGTATGTTACCAGGTGAGCTCTTGGCAGATATCAGTCAATCAATATTTAGCAGTGCTTCAGTAGCTCAGTTTCATAGACATTAGGTGTGGTGTGCATTTTGTCAACCACAAACCGTGGTTCTAATCCAGAGACAAGTACTGCTAAGTATTTATAGAAAAAGTTATGTATTGTTAACACATGTTCTCCCCACAGGAATTACAGGTACATAAATATATGTTGTAGCTGTTCCAATGGGTTACTAATTTGTGTATTCAGATGTACCAGAGTGTTAACAGCATTGCTCAGCAAGGTGATAAGACGTCAATACGTAAAATATTAATACAAGTTAATAAAACAAATAAAACTGTTTAATCTTGGTATGGCTGTATGCCTGGTGTGTCTGTGAATGTCTGATGATAATCTAACCCCATGCCTGCCAAGGATGGCATGATAGGTGTAAACTCTCTGTACTATGCACGATACATGTGTCTTAAGTGTCATGCTGTCACTGACTTTGATCACTGGTGGCAAATCCCTTTAACATCTTCTTGATTTATGTCAATAGCGCAGTCACACTACATCAGTCCGCAGTACACCTTGGTAGTCATACATGTTCCCCTGACATGTAATAGTCCCCTGTAGTTGTGTACCTATAGGTGTCACAGCTTGGCTCATACTGTCCCATGCAGATAGCTTGAGCGGTATGTAGGTGCTACAGAAGCTATAGGGCACACATATACATAATGTAGGGCACACCTGTACAGTATATAACAGTACTGTCACAAACAATATAGCTTATACTGGTAGTAATGGATTGTCTTTTTCTCTCTCCCCCCACTCCTTATCTGCATCATAATTTATTATTGTTATACATCGGGTACGGTTTAATTTTAACATATATTGTTCTCAAAATGTTATTTGGGGGCTTGTGTTTTATTATTGTTATATATTACAGTGGTTGCATACTACCATACCTTGTTGAATTACCTATGTTGTTGGCCTTATGCTGTAACTGTTACTGGCATGCTGTTACAATAATGACTGTTATCCCATTTATTGTTGTGTTCCATATGCTATGCAATGGTATGTTACTGGATTATTTGCAACATCCTGGCATGCTGTTAGTTTTAGCACTCAAATCTGTTTTTTTGAGCTCAGCATTTGTTCAGAACTCATTGTAAGCACTAAATAAGTTACAAATTACTACAACACTCAACTTTCCTCACTTGCCTAGAGGAAAACAGTTTTTAGCACTTAATAAATAAGTACCTATTCAGGAATGTCTAAAGGTCAGCTTCCGGTGTTTTCTCCTGTCTACCTGATGAATCTGGGCATCTTGGGACAATGCAGCAATTGCCTCATGTACACAGACAACCCTCTCCTCCTACCACCCAACACTATGACCTGTGAGAGATGCACTTATATAGCAAAACTGGAAGCAAAGCTCTCTTCACCAAAGACTGGACTAGACAGTCAAGAGGAGAAGGTAAACACTTGCACCACACCACACTCAATACATAGTCTCTCAAAACCTACACCACCAAAACACACACACAGAAGCACAAAACACACACCTACATTCGAGGAGGCTCTCAGTAAAAACCTTCCCAAACAGCAGAGACCTCCAAAGCAGAAATGCAAGCAACCTCCACCCCCCAGCACAACCGAAATGACACATAGCCCACATACTCAGTGTGCCACTCAACTACAGCCCATAAGGCATAACATACCCAACACTCTAATCATGGGTGACCTATAGTCAGGCACACTGATGTTCCACTCACCAGGCTAAACAAGGAAAAAGTTACTGTCAGCTGCCTGTCAGGTGCCAGGATCCACCACATAACGCATGCACTCAGGTCACTCCACAACTAGTACAAATATGACACTGTCATTATCCATGTTGGTGTGCATAACCTGAGACATACCTCCCTGGACTACATGAAAAGAGACATGGAGGAGCTCTCTGATCTTGTAGCCCAGGCATGTATGACCCTAGCCCTGAGTAGCATCCTGCCATCACCCAGAATGATACCACAGTGCAAGGACAAAATGATTGACTTTAACAACTGACTAAGCTTCTGGTGTCATTCTAAGGGAATCCAGTATCTGTCTGCTTGGGATGACATGATTGGCAGACTACGCTGCTTTGCCAGAGATGGCCTGCACCTGTCGCCCTTGGGATTCCGGATACTGGCAAAGTCTCTTATCACCCCTATAGTGCCTTTTTAGGAAAGGTTCAAATAACAAATTCACCACCATAACAGGTACAAGCAAGCAAAATCTGAGGGTAATGCTACTCAATGCTAGAAGTCTAAACCTCAAAATGCACTCACTCGAGGCACTCCTTAAAATGGAGAACATTGACATTTGTGCAGTGACAGAGACCTGGTTCAAAGCTGCAGAGAGCACCCCTGCATTACCAGGCTATAATTCATACCACATGTTTCGGCCACCAAACCCAGACTGAAACACTAAAGGTGGAGGCGTGTCCATATTCATTAAAGATATTCACACCTCCAAGCTAGTTGCTCAGCATAATGCATCTGAGATTATCCAAGTTCAACTAACTCTGGGCAAAACCGCAATCCAGATTGTAGCTTGCTACAGACCCCTCACCATGCCCCAGGATTCCCACTCCTGTTTTCTTGATACACTGGAAAATATTAAGGTACAACACAACACTCTAATAATGGCTGATTTCAACTGCCCTACCATTAACTGGGAAAACTACTGATGTACCAACTCTTTTGCTCAATGTTTTCTGGAAATCATCAATTCCAATGCCTTGGATCGACTTATCCACACTCCAACCAGGGGCAGCAATATTCTAGACCTGGTCATCACCAACATGGGTGACCGGTATTCCACACCAGAGGTCAGCTCCTCATTGGTCAGATCCGACCACAAGCTAATCACCCTAGACATCCACATCCCACTCCTACCCCCCATTAGGAAAACAACCGTAAAAAAATTCTCCAAAGCCAACTTCACGCTTCTTAAGACAGAAGTGGCAAACTTCATGACACCCATGCAGATGGACAATAGAGGTACGACTGCTGAATCCTACACAAATGCACTTTATAAGCACTTACATGAGTGCATGGATCATGCTATCCCTAACAGAACCAAGATGATATCCTGCATAAAAAGGAAGCCAATCTGGTGGTCTTATGCCATAACAAACTCTACAACAGAAGAAAGAATCTGTTGCAAAAAAAGAGTAAAATTCCATGATTGGAGGAACTCCCTGGTCAGCCTCAGTAAGAAGCTGAGATCCCTCATAAAATCCTACAAAGCTAGTTATGAAAATAAAATTGCCACTGATTCTAAAGACAACAACAAAGCATTCTATAGCTATGTCAAGAATCTCAATGGCAACACTCAGATCTGCTCTGAGTTACAGCACAATGACACTAAATATACAGAACCAACTGATATTGCCAACATCCTGGCAGATAGGTTCAGTGCTAACTTTACCCCACTCTCACCCCCTAAAGGGCCCATCTTTATATGGGAAGAATGCAAAGTTCCTGTAATCACTGCTGCACAGGTAAAAACCTCACTCTCCAAAGCCAAGAACACAGCATCCATGGGACTTGACAACATCCCAGGCTGCCTTCTACATGAACTATAGAATGAACTGGCACCCCACCTAAGTACCATGTTCAATCATAGCCTCACCTCAGGCTTTGTGCCCATTGAATGGCGCACCACAATGGTTATCCCACTCCACAAAGGAGGAGCCACAACAGACCCCGGAAACTACCTCCCCATTAGCCTGATGAGCCTGGTCTGCAAGGCCATGGAATGTATCATCATGGAAATCATAAACAAAGACATTGGAGATCTCCAAACTCTGGACCCCACACAGTTCGGGTTTATAAAAGGCAGGTCATGTCTCCTAAACCTGATAGACTTCATTGAAGTAGTCACCAAAGCCATAGATGAGGGTAAGGTAGTTCACACAGCCTATCTAGATCTCGCCAAGGCATTCAACACCATCCCCCACTCTGGAATTATAGATAAACTCACTAAAATAGGTATAAATCCCTATGTCACAAGATGTACCAACTGGCTTATTGACAGAACACTGTGAAAGTAGCAGACTCCAAATCAGATTTCAGACCAGTGATAAGTGGAGTACCACAGGGTTCAGTCCTGGGTCCTCTCCTGTTTGGTATCTACTTCTCTGAAGTACAGGCTAACACAGAAGGTCTTTGGCTAACTAAATTCACAGATAACTGCAAACTAGGAGCCATAATCAAAACTCCTAATGATGTGGACATCCTACAAAAAGGCCTCACTGAGACAGATGCCTGGTGTCAAAGCCATGGTCTCAAGCTCAATTCCAAAAAGTGCATTGTCATCCCCTTTGGTAAAAACTTTGCACCCATGAACTACCACATAGGCGGTAGTCTACTTAACACTGAAAGTGTGATAAGAGACCTTGGGACACAGGTGGACAGTAGTCTCTCCTTTAATAATCACATTGCCACAGTGGTCAGGAAATCCTTCTACATAGCACACCTCATCACAAAAGGTTTCTCATCCAGAAAAAAAGAGGTCATTGTTCCCCTCTACTCATCACTCATTAGACCCATTATAGAGTACAATGCCCCTTTTGGTATGTAGCTCACAAGACATCTACAACAACGGGAAAGGCCGCAAAAATACCTCACAAAGAGAATTACTGGCCTCAAACAGATGCCTTATGCAGACCATCTCAAAAAACTCCAGCTTTACTCCGTCGCATATTGCCTACTCAGAGGAGATCTCTGCCTAACATACAAAGCTATGTCAAACCCAGAGCTGATGGACATGCTCCACTTAAAGAAATCCCAATTCCTCCAAGCTACATGCTTTAGGGACCTAAACCTTGCCACCACAATAAACAGAACATGCTGGAGGGATAGATTCCTGTCCCAGAGACTTCCCATACTCGTGAACAGACTACCTATCTATGTCAAACAGCACTCCTCATTAGCACTCTTCAAGAAAACTCTTGATGATTGGATGAGTAATAGGAAATTCACTCCGTGGATCACTTCTGTGGCTCTGCCTGACAGGGGCACAGGGAAATAATTTTCTTGGGTGGCGAAAGCCAGGGTACCTTTTTGGCTAGGCTTGTATAGGCCCTAGGGTCAATAGCCTAGTACCTACCTATGAACCTATAACTAATATTTAAATGTTCTGTTCATTGCTAATCTATACACTTTGAAAACTCTCTACACCATAGCTCAACTGGGTAGGCCAGTTCCTGGTGATCCACCTACCCTACCTCAGCCAAGCATGGCACTGGGTTCCAGCACATCTGGGACCTAACCTGGTGCTTCCCCCTCTGGTGGTCCTGCACCACCTATGGGTGCAATTGCCTCAGGAGATGGTGCCCATCCCCTAGGAGTGGGTGTGGAGAGGGAGTTGTCATCCACTGACAGCTACCAAGGATCGTCCACAGGATCGTGCACTGAGGGTTCGATGATCGCCTGTGCGGCATTGAGGGCAGACTGGCCAACCTGGAGGGGCAGGCTCTCCCTGGCATCCAGCCCCCAGCACAGCCACCTTTGGGGCAGTGAAGGAGCAGTGTTGACTGCCCATGGGTGGAGAGCTCCGTCTCACTGCTGCCATCTGTAGGCACAAGGCTCTCCAATCACATGGCTCTCCAATTCCACAACACTCTCCCCATCCAAGGTGTTTACCCCCTCATGTATCATACACCGCTCCTGTATGCTGTCTTGTCTGTTTGCAAATGCAACCTCTCCTAGGCAACGTACCTCCCCAAATATATCTATATCCCTTCCCCAATATTCCACTCACCTTAAAAAAAAAAAGGCATCAGTCCCACAAAAAAATATCGACCCATACATAGCTCTCCATTTTGCCCCATGTACACTGCACACAATCAATCATTACTTCAATTAATCAACACAGTTATGTCACCCACACCCCTCTCTCTGGGATGTGAAGCTACAAATTCCAAATTGTCTGCAGCCTGCACAGCTGTTGCTGTACAAGAAATGGAGAGCTATGGTCCTTTTCTACACCTGTCCTGCACATCCCTAAATGCCTTTCACAGTATTTTACCCCTGCTTGCCCGCATAGCACCACTTTCCTATTACCCCTTTTTTCTTTTATTTTTGGAGTTAGAGTGGGTTTAAGAGGGGCTGAGCAGTGCAGCGCGCTGCACAAGCCTGCTTAAAACTGCCTCAATCACCATCTGACACTGTTAGGCACATTTGGAAAATAAGCAACCCTGCAAAGGCTTGAACTCAGGACCCTATCAACTATAGCACAGTGTAGTAGTCCACTAGGTCACTCAGCTCTGACATAAAACAGGTGTTTCCATAACATATCCTGATTGACAATGACACACTGCTTGTACATATAATGGGAAAATTGACAGTGTACTTGGGACTGTGATGCAGACAGCAAACCAGTACACACCAAATAAATAATGACAGATGTATGTGAAGCCTAGGATATTAGATATAGCTAAAACCTGCACAGACTGTTGCAGAATGTCCACAGTTATGCCACCTACTGTTGGCACAGTTGTCACATAACCTATTCTGTGTGTTGAAGTACTGGCAAGTCAGTAGAGATTGAGGTTACAAAATCATGACAGACAGTTCAGTGTTACACATCATACTCATCCGAACACACATGCTAATGCCCATCCTGTGTAACAGACTGTATGCATGTATATATATCTTGCAAATAGACCTCCTGTAATACTGACTCAGTAGCACAGTCTGTTAACTTCCTAGCATGCTGTATATTTTGCCACACATAGTTCTGGGTTCAAATTCAGTGTGTTGCACTTCAATTACATGCTTGTGGATATAACAAATAATGACTGAGTCCTGCAATTTTAACTGAAACAGGTTGCTGCTACTGTAGTCACTTCTACCCATCTTAGCACATCAAAGGCCTGTAGGTAGGGACATACTGCACAAATATGTATAGGCTACCTATATGTTGCCTACCACTGTCTGATTGGCACTGTCACATGACATATGTACCTTAAGCACATGCCTCACCTGGACAGTTATGGGTACCGTCACCCTGGCTATGCTGTAACAACAGAGCTGACAGTGGTCCCTCACTGACACATACAACTTGCTGTCCTCCCATGTGTTCACACTCCCCAGTAGGACCTCTGGGCAAAAAGCAGCAGCTGCAGCCTACAACATATGCAGCAGTATGTTCAGCTACCTGCTACAGACCTACCATACCTCACAACCACCTAGAACAATGGATCCACACAACACCCATACATAAAGGTGGGGGGGGGGCAAAGGTCAAGTGACAGGGACATGTTTCACAGTTTTCCCCTACAAACATACACAGCTGATAGACCAGCAACTTCTGCAGCAGCATGCATTTTTGGGTGCCTATAAGGTATGACACTCACATCTGTCTTCCCGCTTACAGAGATCAATCCACATTGTTTAACACTAAACTGCCACATAATCAGAAAGTCTATTCACAATGGCCAAACATAGCATGCAAAACTGTGGACATACCACATAAATCCCAAAAGTGGACAGTATTTCTACCTACCCTGTGCAGTGCTGTAGTCTCCACACCTCCATAATGTCCATATCACAGACTAGGAAAGGGGCCAAGGCCTACATGAAGGCCTTAAATATAGCACTGTTGTGCCATACCATTGGCTAATGAAAGTGCAACCCAGCTATTCTGGATGCAATTAGCAAGTCTGAGCCACAGATTGGTGCACAGGCAATCACCTGTTCATGAGCATTACCTAGAAAAGGCAAGCAACTGTCTATAGTAAACAGGTCTGTGACTTTCTTTACAAAGGCAGACTGTGACATCACAACCAATATTCTTAGGGATTTCTGCAGAAAAAGAAGTGTAACACTCTACCAGGTATGTAATAGAAGTCCCCAGTTAATGGCCCGCAGATGGGAGGATGCAGTTATGGGGAATAGGGATTACAGCAGTAGGCCAGTAGTACATATCTTGGAATGACATGTTGCTGATAGTCAGCTGTCCAGAACCTACAGGCTTCCCTGTCAACTCTGCCTGCTGTGACGTAGATCACAGCTCTGGCCCTCTTAGTCCATCCTACAATGGTTGGGTACTGTACGAATGCTACTGGATTGTGTGTCACACAATAGTGACAGAAAGTAATGGTGGACACAGCTGGCTTATCACATGATGTACTGTCATTCTGCTCTTCTCAGTCTGTGAGTGTTACACAGGAATAGTTAAAACATTGTGCAGGTGTCCCAGACTGTCCCTGAGGTACTCTGACTAGGTCACTGTGTACTCAACATCCGTATCTCATCTCTTGAGAGCAATGACTAGCATACCTGGTGACCCCCTACAACAGGACTTCAGGTCAGAGACACCAGTAGTGGGGGACACATGCCCGACCTCAGAGACAGAGTGTACATATTGAGCTTACAAAATAAGTGAATGTATACAGTAACAGATATTATAGTACCGTAACTGTTTTCTGAGGGTTCTGGTATGTGACAACCAGATTCCCCACAGTCTGAGAACAACCATTATGTATTGTCCAAATGTTTGCCAGAAATCCTCATTTTTCTGGCAGAGGGTCCACATATATCAGGGACATGTTCACATTCTGCAAACATCTGCATACTGCAGATGTTGGACACCCGCAGGGAACATAACCTGCAGCACATGCAGGGTAGTTAAAGTCACCCAGGATAAGGGTGAAGGGTTGCATTCTGATAGAGTTGAACAGGTCCATATAGGCAGAATGGGCATCTTGAGTCAGATTTGGGGGCTGGTCGCTAGCTATTTCAATAGGGGTCTTGTCAATGGTTAACTGCACCTTGAGTGTCTCCTGTCATTGCTTCACATGTATGTTGCTGGACTGTCTCCATATACTTGTAGTAACACTCACTTATTTGTCGGATAGTTGCTGCATGACATGGTACTGGGAAGTCACCCATAGGGGACACACCACAGTAGACAGCACTGTTGGGAGTGGAGACATAACAACACACTCTGTCACAGCACACAGGGTCATAACTGGTATTCATAGGATCATAGGAGGTTACTAGCCTATTGGCCCTGAGGCCCTTATAAGCCTAGCTAAGGGTTTGGCCCATGTTCATAGAAGTCAGCACCTGATGCCCCAGTCCAACAGGGACACGGGTGGAATCCTAAGATGTATTTCCTGTTTCACATCCAGTTATCCAGGTTGTGTTTGAAAAGGGGTAAAGAGGTACTCTGCTTGATGTGGAGACTGAGTTTATTCCATTAGATGAGGGAGTCTCTGGGACACAAATCTGTCCTGCCAACAAGTCCTGTTGATATCACAGACCAGGTTGAGGGCACGCATGTGGATTACTCGAGTGGAGCTTGACTTGTGAATATACAGCAGTCCCATCAAGGTGGGGGCCTTGATTGCCTTGTATGCCAGGCAGAAGGCACCTCTGAGGAGACTGTATGAAACTGAGTAGAGGGATAGGGCATTTAGCCTATCAGTGTATGGTAGATGTTTGAGTCCCTGGATTCTACTGGTGAGGAACATCTGGTCTCTCCAGCTGCTGCATGTGCTTTGTGAGGTACATGCCGAAAGGGGTAGTGTACTGAATAATTGGCCTTATAAGGGAAGAATACAGGGAAGCTATGACCTCTTTGTCCCTGGATGTGATACCCTTAATAATGAGGTGGGCCATGTAGAAGGCTGTCCGTACAACAAAAGCAACATTGTGGTCAAACATCAGGTTGCTATCAACCTTTGTGCCCAAATCCCTCACGACTGCTTACGTGCATAGGATGTTGTTATTAATGTGATAATTTGTGGGGATGTCACTCTCCCCAAAGGGGATGATGATGCATTTTGTGGTTTTCAGCTTGAGGCCATGTTTCTGGCACCAGTCATTTGTCTGAGTAAGACCATCTTGGAGGATGTCCACATCACTAGTGGATTTGGTGACAGCACTCAGCATGTAGTCATCTGCAAGCTTGGTCAGCCGTAGCCCACTGGTTTTGCCCTGCATCTCAGAAAAGTATATCCCAAATGACAGAGGCCCTGAGATAAAACCTGGGGTACACCCTTGTTACGGGTCTACTGCTTGAGGTGGCTTCCCCTATTTGGACTAGGTGGGTTCTATCACTATATCAGTTTGCTACCCATCTGGTAACATACAGATTGCTGCTTAGTTAAGTGAGTTTATCTATAATGGCTAAGTGTGGAATAGTGTCAAAGGCTTTGGCCAGGTCAAGGTAGGCAGTGTGCACGGTCTTCGTCTCATCCATGGCTTTGGTTACTGTCTCAAAGAAGTTGACCAAATTTAACAGACATGATCTCCTCTTGACAAAGCCAAACTGTGTGGGATCAAGTGTGTGGAGGTTGCCAATGTCTTTGTTAATGAGGTCTATGATAATCCATTCCATGGCCTTGCAGATCAGGCTACTTAGGCTGATGGATCTATAATTTTCTGGATCGGTGGAGGCTCCACAATGTGTAAAAGGATGACAGTGGCTGTCCTCCACTCAGCTGGGACAAAGCCAGTACTCAGCCTTTGGTTGAATAGGGTGCCTAATGGTGCTGCAAGTTCCTGCCTGAGTTCATGCAGGATGCAGCCTGGGATGCTACCACATCCCTTGGAGGTTGTATGTTTTGCCTTTGAGAGAGTAATGATGACCTGTTCCCTCGATATTAGGGGAGGGGGCAGGTATAGGGGATGTGCTGATCTATTGATGGGGGGAACAGAGGGGTGATGTTTTCAACAAATCTGTTTGCCCACAAGTGTGCTATACCTATGGCATTTGTATATGTGGTGTCCTTGACCACCACTTCTGAACAGATCTGGGTTCTTCCTTTGAGGTTGCGGACATATGTGGAGAAGGACTTATGGTTGTCTGCAGCCAATGTTACCAATTTGGACTCGAAGTTTGCTTTGGAGGATGTCAGCAGTGCTCTTATTTACTTGTTCAGGCTAAAGAGACATTGCTTCCAGTTGGGCACCTGCTCCTTTCTGGTCTTGGACAGTAATGTTTTCCTTTTGTTATACAGTTTATTTATTGCAGATGTCCATCAGACAGGTGTACTTATCCTTGCAGAGGATGATATAGTCCTGTTGAGTAGTCCTGATCCCATGCATCTATATAACTGCTTGTATACTGCTTTGGTGAAGTTTTGGATATTGGTGCCAGTTCCTACAGAGGGGTAGGGGGCTGTGATGCTGTTTATACCATCCCTCAGGAGCCTGTAATCAACTTTGAAGACATTGTTATGTCTGACCCTAGCTAGATGGGTATTGTGGGAGATAGTGAGTTCAAAAGTGACCGCTTTATGGTCAGATCTTAACAGGGAGAATGATACTGCAGGGATGCTGCAGTGGTTACTCATGTTGTTTAATACCATGTCTAAGATATTTTCACCTCTTGTGGGGGTATCATCTAGCTGTTCAAATGTGTTTTCATTGACAAAATCTATGAGTCTCTGGGTATTTATGTTCTGGTAATAGTAGTTTGTCCAATCTATGTTTGGGTAGTTAAAGTCACCCAGGATAAGGGTGAAGGGTTGCATTCTGATAGAGTTGAACAGGTCCATATAGGCAGAATGGGCATCTTGAGTCAGATTTGGGGGCTGGTCGCTAGCTATTTCAATAGGGGTCTTGTCAATGGTTAACTGCACCTTGAGTGTCTCCTGTGTGTCATACTGTTTGACCAGCCTGGAGGTGTGTATATTCCTTGATATATATTGAAACTCCACCTCCTTTGGCTTTACTGGCCACAGTGTGGGGTCTGAATGGATGATCAGATGGGTAACCAGGTAAGACTGGGGTGCTTTGTAGCTGTGAGCTAGGTTTCTGTGACTGCACAGATGTCAGCATTTTCCAGGGTTAAGAATGCTTGCAATGAGTTCAATGTCTTGTTCAGACTCTTATCATTTAGCAGCATGATCTTTACATTGTGTTTTGTTGACATTTTTATGTTGGTAGTCTTAACCTCATCAGTTCTCCTAAAAAAGGCACTATGGGGAGGCAGGACCATTTTCCAGCAGTCTGAAGCCCAGGTGAGACAGATGCAGGCCATCTCTGACAAAGTATCGTGGTCTTTCGATCATATCCTCCCAGGCTGTAAGGTACTAGATCACCCTGGAATGGCACCAGAAACACAGCCAATTGTTAAAGTTAATCATTTCCTGTTTGTAGTGAGGCATCATTCGATGTGATGGCAGAATACTGCTTAAGGCTAGGGACATACATGCCTAGGATACATAATCAGCAAACTCAATCATGTGTCTCTTCATATAGTCCAGGGAGGTACATCTCACATCATTCACACCAACATGGACTATGACAGAGTCATAACAGTACCTGTTGTTGACAGACTGCAGTGCATATGTGATATGGCAGATTCTGGCACCTGACAGACAACTAACTGTGACTTTCTTCTTGTCCAGCCTGCTGAGAGGCACATCTGTGTGTCTCACAATGGAGTCTCCTATGACTAATATACAGGGTTTATGGTGAAACTTTAGTGGCTATGAGACACAGGTGTGTGGGCTATGCATGGAATGTGGTGTGGAGGTCTGTGGAGATCACGTGTGTTTTTGTCTTGGAGGTCTCCTTTGTTTGGGTATGTTTATGTTGAGGACCTCTGCATATGTGTGTGTGGGTTCCTAATGTAATTGCATCTCTCACAAATTGTGTTCCTAGGTGGTGGTAGTAGATGGTTGTCCATGTACATGAGGCAGTTGCTACACTGTGTCAGCATGCCCATATCAACCAGACTGCCAGGAAAATCTGTACAATATTGTCCATCCATATTTGCTAGAATCTGAAGGGAAAAAGCCAGGGAGACTTAAGGGGTGGGCCTAAAGCCCAAGTGCTTAAAACAAACGTATGAGGCTTACAATCACACTTACAATTTAGACAGGGTATAAACAAGCAGTAATAAATGCAATAGAAAAGAAGCAGTTGAACACTGTAGAGAACTAGCAGCAAGTAACAGGAAAAAGCAAGATGAGCGCTAAAATGCAAGATGTATTGCCATTATGTTGCTGATAGCCACATACATACTGTGTTAATAAATGGCGAGGTATCATGTGGTAGTAAAAAGATAGTGCTGGACAATTTGGATGTGCAAGGAGTGTACATAGTGGAGAGCAATGTATGTGGTGCTGTGACGTGTCCCCTTCTTCTTGTCTTTCAGAAACCATGTACAGACGGAGGCACCCATATTTTTCTGCTGCCGAAAATGAAGTGATCATGGATGGCCTCAGACTCCATCACAACATCTTGTTTTCTAGGAGTCACCAGAATTGGGAGCAACATGCTGCACTGTGGGCTGATCTCGTCACATCAGCCAAGTAGGGCTACAGGAAGGAAGCTACAAGCAGGTCTGATACTGGGCAACAGATATGATAAATGCTGCACAACAAAAGGCTGCTGCTGTGGCCAGGGATCATCCTGCCACCGGTGGAGGGCCTACAACAGAACAACCAATCTCAGCCACATCCACAGCAGAGGAGCATCCAGGTACTGTCAGCATTGTGGGCAGTATCAGAGTTCCTACTGTACATGTTAATATAAGCACATATTATCCTGTAAGAATGCCACATTTGTGTTTGTTGACAATACCTCTTCCTCACATTTCCATAGGTACATCTGGTGTGGCTGGAATCCAACATCCTGTAGCCAGTGAGTGTGAAACTGTTTTGTTATGGCTCACATATTCCCTAAGAATTTTAAGGGCAGCCAGTTTGCCATAAACACAACTGTTATGCTTAGCGAGAGTACAATACTTGTATGTTCATTTCTGGAGGAGTTCACTGCAGTTTATTGACTTGGTAATCACAGAAGTGTATTTTCAGGAGCTGTTACAAATTTGCATTTATTGTTATGAAGATCTATGCAGTCTGCTATACTGGGGGCAATAGTATGGTGAAGACAGATGCACTGTGTTGTAGGTGTAGGTCCATTATATACACTGGCATATCACTTATCTCACAGGTGTAATGTCCTGGCAAACAGTGGTGGCTGGTGCCTTCAAATCAAAGGGGGGCTGCAGGAGACAGCTGAATTGGTGGAGACAATGGGAAGGGGTGTGGCCAACTCGAAAGGGGTGGGGCATATGTTAAAAACCACAAAAACTGGGACTTTAATACTTTAATTAAATATGCTGCCCTGGTTGCCAAACCATCATTATGAGAGTCCAATCAAGACAAAATGAAGTGCAGAAGAAAAAAATATTTCAATGCAGTGGTTACATGACAGCTTACTTAATATCTAGATGGAAAAAAAAGGTTGTGAAGCATGAGAAAATAAATTACTTTTTAAATACATTACTGGAATGCCAGTCAAAATCAAATATAAAAAAAACAAGCAGCACTCAACTCAAACTGTTTCTCCTCGCACTGCAGTTCTAATTCATGTAACATAGAGCCTTCCCTGACCCTCTTCAAACACAGTTTGGATCAATGGATGGGGAATCGTAAATTCAATCCTGGGGAAGTGCCTTTGTCTCTTATGGACAGGGGCAGTCTGTAAAATACTCAAAGGCGTAGATAGGCACAAACCTAAACCATCTTCTAGCCCTTAGGTGTTGATAATCTGGGTAAATCCAGATAATAATGGCTAGGCTTGTAAGGGATCTTGAGCCATTAGCCTAGTAATCTCCTATGAAGCTATGAACCTATGAGAAGGGATAAAGTTAATAAAAGGAATGCTACTTGTCTTGAAAGTAAGTGGCACCCATTACAGGTTGTCAAAGACAAAAAATGTTTTTGAGTAGTCACAATAGTTGCAATATAAGTATTGCATAATACAAGGAATAAAGAAAAACTATTCAGCATATATGTGATATTCAAAATAAAGGATAATGCAGCCACTTAGAAGATTATCTGTTTTGGGGACTTAAAATACAAGTGTTATTGTAGATTTATTTAACTAACATATGGGCTGCAGAATTCTACTCAATAAATTTGAGACTCCAAGTACCAATTAAGTATAAGTCATTAAATAAATGAGATAGGCATAATGTGGAGGCTGGTGTTTTGGGGGCAAGGAAATGAAAAATCCATGACATACAAAACCATTCTTGTTTCACATGCTGTCCAGCAAAGCTGTTTTATATATACACTCTTTTTCTTGTTTTTTTTCCTTCCTTGTCTATCCACTCCACTACAGTGTTGAATGAATGCATTTAGAGCCTATAATTAAATGCCATGCACTCAGCTAAGTAATTTCCCACATGCTTGTAAGCCTTACTATGCAATTTACACTTCACTGCAAGTAAAAAAAATTAAATATCTGAACAGTTTCTGAGTAGGTCTGATCTGATTAGAACAGTTCTACAAAAATAAGCATTTCAATACCACGCCAGGACTGGAGATTAAGCTATGTATAAATAGTTCTGACGGTCACACCACCTCAACACCCAGAAGATACTACTCTGGGCTATTTACTTGGATAAGTTTATGTTAAGAACATGGGCCTTCCATTTCCACAATAAATATCTCAAGGCTTGCTAGGTGCCTAACAGCATTAGTGATACATTTTTATTACATATGTTATTATATATTTATAATGCAGCTGCATTTGTATTGCTGTGGGAATGGACAGCCTGAAATATGAAATTAGATTTCTTCCCTTTTGACAATACTGGAATAGCTGCAGTCCATGAGCTTTCTTTGCTGTGGGTGGAGAGGAGTTTTGATAAGAAGGGCAGCCCTCTCCATGCACCTTGACCCCCACCCCATTAGTAGTTAAAATTTTCATGCAACTCTAAGTACATTGTAACTACTTACTTACGCAACAAACAACCTGCAGTATAACACCCCTAAATAACAACATAGTCGTGGGCACCAATTTGCCCCCCCCTCTCTCTCATTAGCTATTGCTGAGGCCAGAAAGTAATTCCTGAAGGGCTTAATAACAATAGGAAGAGGAGGAATATGGTAACACAGGTTCACAAGTCATGCTACTGCACAATAAACAACTTATGCAAACCATAGCCCTTTTAAACTGGAGCAGAGGAAGCAATCAGTAGTCCTGTTCACTAAAAACTACACTGTACACAGAGGATAAAAACAGAATGGTTCTCTGGTACCATAAAATATTGTAACCCTCATGAAGATTGAGTTCACTAATCAGAGACCAATTATCATACCGATGCATGCTAACTTTAATGGCTATAATATGCCTGGCAGCAAACATACTGCAAATGTGGTCATATTTCTCTATCATTTTTACTCCAAACTTCTAGTTTATAGAGAGGTTATCTAAGCTTCTGAGGATTGACACAAGGCAATACAATATTACAGACTAACGTCACATCATCTATCTATGAATCTATCTAGTGCAGATTCACTGCTGCGTTCGAGAGTACTACTGACTGTACAAAAAAAATACATTGACATCTCATCTGTACAGAGCCAGCCGAGTCTGGCACCTACCTCAGTTTAATAACTTTTAGTTCAAGGAACTTTTTCTTCCTCTCTGTCTGATTGCTGATTCAGTGTGCAGCTGCTCATCATAAGCAAGGCAAAAGGCAGAAGCAAACCAATTAGCTGAAAAAAAACAAAGATAAGACACAGGCACTTCAAGTCTTCAACTTTAACAAGCAACGATACGATAGTCCCCGTACTCTGTAGCACAAGTAAGTACTGTGCTTAGTGTGCTATAGGCTACTACTGATTGTTTATCACTTTCTTTTTTGAGAAGAGAGTGAGAACCAATCAGTAGCAATCCAACTGTCCAAGCCATATATGTGCCTGTGGCCATGGCAGTCTGAACTCCCTTCTACTTACTGTGCGGTTAAAAACCGCATAGACTTTTGGGCATCACACTGATGCCTTCTCTCATATCTGGCCTGCTTGTAAAGCAGTCTAGAAACATTCACATCACTAATTAAAATAAATTAAAAAAAAAAAAAAAAAAACGGAACTCGATGAGCATGCGCATTTCGAGTTCCGGAACTTTGCAAGTCAGTCAGACTTGCTTACATTAGCACATCCACACCAACAATCAAACATGTTTTATTTTTTTAATGGGTCAATGACCAAACTCCAAACTTTAATCTTTTTGCTGGGAGGGCTGCAGTCCTGCAGTCCAATGGCATAAGCCACCCCTGCTGGCAAAATTAACAGGGGTGGCTTATGCCATTGGACTGCAGGACTGCAGTGCATGTTATGAAGGGCAAGTCTTGTCTGTTTATGTTGTAGTCTGCTTGTGTGTTGTTGATGGGATCAGAAATATGATGTGGTATGTATAATGCAGTTGTGGCACCTCATGTGTGTGTGTGGATCAGCAGACATAATAGTGCAGGTATTAATGTAGGTATGTTGTCTTCCTCCTCACAGGTGACTATTGTGGTTAAAGTGTGTCCCCCTCACAACCTGATGTCAGTGTCTCATCGGACTCTGATGATGATGGTGGCCATAGGGAGGCACAGGTGGGGTTGTTGGGGGCTGAATCTATACCATGGGTTGACATCTCACTACCCCCAAATTTTCCCACACACAGTCAGTATGCCCACACATACCCAGTCCCCTGCGCCCATAGATATTGGACAGTCAGAGTTTGGAGGCATCAAATGGGAGAGTGTGGCGACTATGGCATCAGTGACTGTAGACACTAGCCATAGCCATACAGCTGATGAGGTCCTACACAGGCAGATTGACAAGGGTAATCGAAGGAGGACTGCTGCCCATCCTCCACCTGCCACAGGTGTGACATCACGAGTCACTTGACTCATGTTTTGGGCCATCATGGAGGCACAGGCATGTTTTGAATGCAACACCAGAAGGATGCTTAGGATCATGGATGCATCACTTATCTGGCATCCATGACTCCATGCATCTCTTCACTGATGTACTGGACAGATGGTGGGGTGAGACAGTGTCAGTCCTTGACTGCTCATTGTCACTGCTAGAACATGCGGTGGGAGTAGGGCATCAGACACATGGATATAGGTCAGCAACAAGATCTGCTGAGAGTCCACATGGCCATACAGACTCACACTCCTGTAGTGGCAGTACCTCCAACACTACAGATGGTGGGTGCTGTCCACACCATGACGTGGCAAGCTATGGGCACATGGTCCTGGGATTACCATGAGGGACACGTTCCCAGCAGACATCAGTCACTGTCAGTGACTAGTACCCCATCTGATCCAAGCCATGGTGCTGCCAGTGCTACTCCTGGCAGAGCCAGTTCCCATGTTCATGCCTGGAGATGGTGAACTGTCTAGTCTGCCATGTATGGTCCATTGTTATCCAACATACCCACATGTAGTTCTAGCACATGGTTTGACTGTGTACACGCACACACTCATACATCAGTGTCACATGCAGGTTACCAGCAGACACACACATCACCTCTCCATGGCCCAGCTGAGCACCACCCCTTCCTGACCCCCACACATGATGTCAACTTTTTGGCACAGCCTAAGCCTCTGACATCCCGCACCACAACCTGTGCACGTGATGATACCTGTTCCACATTTCTGCCATCCATAGCATCAAAGCAGGGACATGCAAATAGGTGTCTGATGCACAGGGTGACTATAGAACATTACATTGTTTACTGTAGTTCTGTTTTGCCATGACAGGTGCTGTCTGCTGGCATGTGTTATGGGTACACAACGTGTTGGTTCCTTTGTTGCATGATGTTAGATTGGTGGAGGTGTCGCAGAAAGACAGATGTCTCTCAGAACTTTGTATGCTTCAGTTGCAGGGGTCTGAGTGACTACACTGTGGAGACTTGGTGACAATACAGCTGCTCAAGATGGCATGGTAGCAAAGCAGACATATGACATCAGCAAGGTAAGGCTTTATATGTGCATGGTTACTTAGGTACATCTGTGAAGAGCAGTGTGTCAGGGGATGTGGGCCAGACAGCATACTCCTGCATGCGTACCCTGTGACAAGGCATCCTTGATATGTGTCACCTGAGTGTTGTATATCTACAAATGTAGGTGGTGCAGATAGCATTTATACCTAGGTAGATGTGGGCTATTTAGGGACAGCAGGTACTCACAGGGCCTTAAAATAATTAATCATTGCACATGCATAGGCAAGACTGACACACTGCTGCAAGGGGGTATATTTACATACATGTACACAATCACACTCACAAAGCTGGCCTTCTCAAGAAAGATTAGTTCCCCTACCTATCTCGTTATAGATACTATAGTACTATGTACTAATCGCATGTGCCGTGGAGAATATGTGTTGATGATGTGTCTGCCAGTGCTGCTAAGGTGAATGACATCAGCAGGTCCTGTAAAGGGGGCCAATGGGGAGTTGACAGGCCCTAAAAATGTATAACCATTGCACCTAGATAGGAGTGACAGACTCCCACTGCTGCAAGAGGATATATCTACACACACACTCACACACACACACACACACACAAACACACACACACACACACACACACACACACACACACACACACACACACACACACACACACACACACACACACACACACACACACACACACACACAAACTCACATAGTTTTCCTTACTGAGAGTAGATACCTGTACTCATCTATTTGTATACACTATAGCACTGTGTACTTATCACATGCACCACACAGCTTATTTCTATTGAGAGTGTCAGCCAGTGCTGTTAAGGTGAATTACATCAGCAGTCCTTGTAAAGAAGGCCAACTGGGAGGCACAGGGACTTAAAGTGTAACCATTGCATGGATATAGGTGAGACAGACACACTGCTGCAATGGTGTATATGTCTCCACACACACACACACACACACACACACACACACACACACACACACACACACACACACACACACACACACACACACACACACACACACACACACAGAGTTGTCTGTTGCAAGATTAGAACCCCTATCTATCTCCTAGTAGATGCTAGAACACTATGGACAGATCGTATGCGCTACGGAGTTTATCTGTTTTGAAATTGTCGGCTAGTGCTTTTAAGGTGGATGACATCAGAAGGCCCTGTAAAGGAAGACAATGTGGAGGCTGGAAGGTAGGCATATGGCCTTAAAATGTATGACCATTGCACAGAGATACAATAGGTTAGACAGGCACACAGCTGCAAGGAGATATATTTATACACACAGCTACAAGATTAGAACCTCTACCTATCTAGTACTCCACCATCAACCACTAATGGGTATGTTCTGGATTGCTGTTGGTGTGTGTGTGTGTGTGTGTGTGTGTGTGTGTGTGTGTGTGTCTGTCTACTTTAGTGAGTAGTGTATTTATGTTCATGTGTGCATGTGTTCATGTGTGCATGTGTTCATGTGTTCATGTGTGCATGTGTGCATGTGTGCATGTGTGCATGTGTTCATGTGTGCATGTGTTCATGTGTGCATGTGTTCATGTGTTCATGTGTGCATGTGTGCTAACATCATGCACAGATTGTAAAGTGTGTTTCCTGTCTCCCTCTCACAGGTGCTGAGGTTGTGTTGGTTGAGTGCAGCAGGGAACCTGAAGACACTGCCACAAATAGTGGAGATGATGAAACATGTGTTGTGGCACAGGCAGGTTTGACAGGGTCTGTCATTCCGCCAATCGACAGTACACAGCTTTCCACACCATCTATGTGCACATTCATACTGCCAATACATCCCACATCACCAATGGCCTTAGCTGAGGGCCAGCATACAGTAGGCATTGACCAGGATAGTGTGGTATCTATGGCACATGCAAACCCTCACAGCAGCCATACCCAGATTCCTGGAATGGTACCACATAGGCGGATGTCCAGGGGTTCTCGTGAGAGCACTGCTGGTCATAATGCCCCTGGCAGACGTGCCCCCACAGGTCTTACAACCTCAGGTATGTTCTGGGCTGTAATGCAGGCACAGTCATGTATGGAACAGTACACCAGACAGGGACTGAGGGTGCAGAGGGCCCATAACACCACTATCAATGACAGTATCCGTGACCTTGCGGGTGCAGTGCGTAACTACATCAAGGTAATTGATAGATGTTGGGGGAGGCATTAGATGTCCTCCGCAATGTAATATCCATGTGCCAGGACAGTGCAGGATGGCTGAGACGTGGACGTAGACGTATGGCAGCGACATCATCAGCTGGCAGTCGTCGTGGACGACACACAAGTCACAGCCACTCCCGTAGTGGCAGTTCCAGCCCCAGCAATGTTGGAGCAGGGCTGTCAATAGACCGTCATAGAGGACCACATGCACGTGGCTCTGGCCAGTCCCAGCAGGGACATGGGTCCAGTCAACATCCCTCTGCCGCTGATGATAGTACCCAGTATGGCTTAGTACCCAATACTGTCCATTGCACCCCTGACAGGCACAGGTACTGTGGCCAGAGACGGTGATCTGTACAGCCTGGCAGGTACAGTCTGTGGCTGTCCCACAACCTCCCATATATGGCAACCACATGGTGGGACTGTGTGCATGCAGACACACACACATAATACATACACCTAGGGCTAACACATACACACACACATTACATCAACATTGACCCATGCTGTATTGTTGTCCCTCACACACACACACACACACACACACACACACACACACACACACACACACACACACACACACACACACACACACACACACATACATGTCGATTGGATGGGTCAATGTTGGGCTCTGGCAAACCAACAACACACCCTGTGCATATGATGAAACTGTGCCACCTCCTGTTATCTGTAACATTGATGCGGGAACAGGCTAGTATAGTGCTGATGCACAGGGTGACTTTATAGCAGTGTAACAATGTTAGCATGTTGTCAACAGTACAGTGTAATGATATCCCTGTAGGTATATCTGAGCAGGCATGATGCATTAAAGCTATGATTATCAATGTAGTATTGTTTACAACAGTGTTAATTCAAAATATGTATTGTCCGCCCATGTGCCACTTGGCTGATGTGTGTAGTTTTGGCAGCATGTGTTGGTGAGTGAACAGTACGTGTGTGATATGTGCAGTACAGATTTGCAGGTGTACATTTGTGAACATGGTGGAGGTGCACTGTCTGCATGTATGTGCATAGTGGGCACATGGAAAGGGTGACATGCCCTGTATTACACAGTGTCAAAACTTCATTGTTTCCATTGGTGGCCTGTATGCATTTTAATACACATATGTTTTAACTTGGGGACACATGTGTGTATGACATAGCTTGACACCATGCTGTGGGTGATACTGTTACTCTCTGTCAGTGGTTTGCATTCTGGTAGTATACACAACCTCAACAGCCTGACTATAACCAATCATTAGATGATGTCTTGACAACTGTCACACAGATGACTATAACCAATCATTAGATGATGTCTTGACAACTGTCACACAGATGTAGGACACTCAGTAGCATTTGGATCCATCCAGTACTATACTATACCAGTAACCAGTGGTATTGACCGCCACCCATTCCTGGGACCACTCCTGTTTGGCATATAGCCCTCTTAGGTACAAGCAAACACACTAGGGATATTTCCATCCACATCTGGAAATGCATACAGTGGCCTACAATGCATTCTCCGGATGAGTCACTTATCCTCCACAAGGGTATCATACAGACAGATACCTGTTGTCCAACCCATGCTGTAAAGCTGTAAGACAGATATAGCATAGTCATCCACATTTACTAAATATAGTATCCAGACAGTAACACATAGGTAGTAGCCCACAACATGTAGAATGGGTACTGATGTGTACATACAGCCAAGTGTTATGTCATCTGTCCTTTGGTATTCACATTTCCATCACTATTATAAAGTCCCTCGGTGTATCACATAAGCAATGATGGGTCTGTATGCATATCCACAATGTTGTTGGACTCCTATAATGAATGTCTATTATTGACAGAGTTTGTTGTGTTTGAACATGTCTGAAATATACCCCAGGCATGAACCCTCACCCACACTATTCTGTAGAAACTGTCATGGGTGTGTGTGACACAGATGACCTAGGCCACAGATCACTGCAGTGTCTGGCCTTGTCACAAACATACGTATGTGACCAAAGGTCTGTGAAGCAGCAGCACAATCTGTCAAAGGTAACAGATGTATTCATGTAGAAAGCAGTCTTCACACCTATGAACTAATTGGAGTCACATGTACATTTATGTATTTGCCACACAGATACCTGCAGTGTGCAATGCACATATTGTTGTTATACTGATATTTCATACAGTACTAAAAGCGAAACCCACAACACATTGACCAACAGTATCACACACACACTGCAATTGTGGGATTCAAACACCTACCTATGTTATGATACTAGAGGGATACGCATTAACACAATGCGTTATATGTTTTACTGGGGGGTTACATTTCCAATGCTATCTTTGTAGGCTGCTGACATCATCAGACTTGCCAAAGAGGAATAGACCACTTTTAAGCTGTTTTCCTAGTCTCCAAAAACTCCACTCCTCTCAAAAGAAATCACACAGAAACATACACCCCCACACACACTCAGCTATTGCAGGATTTAAACCCCTACCTAACTATGTTATGATACTAGAGGGATATGCATTAACACGATACGCTATATGCTTTACCGGGTGCTTTCATTTCCAATGCTGCCTTTGTAGGCTGCTGACATCATCAGACTTGCCAAAGAGGAATGGACCACGTTTAAGCTGTTTTCCTAGTCTCCAAAAAGGCCACTCCTCTCAAAGGAAATCACACAGAAACATACACAGCTATTGCAGGATTCAACCCCCTACCTAACTATGTTATGATACTAGAGAGATACACATTAACATGACACACTATATGCTTTACTAGGGGTTTACATTTCCAATGCTATCTTTGTAGGGTGCTGACATCATCAGACTTGCCAAAGAGGAATAGACCACGTTTAAGCTGTTTTCCTAGTCTCCAAAAAGGCCACTCCTCTCAAAGGAAATCACACAGAAACATACACCCCCACACACACACACACTGAGCTATTGCAGGATTCAAACCCCTACCTAATTATGCTATGATAGTAGAGCGATACGCATTAACATGATGCACTATATGCTTTACTGGATGTTTCCCTTTCTACTGTTACATTTGTAGGATGCTGACATCATCAGACTAGACAGGGTAATGTGTGTGCACTTTGTTTTATGCATTCACAGGACTGCGCCATGGGGGACAGCAGGTGTTAGCTTGAACAGGACTCCACGGTTCTTCCCTTGTGTGATATATCTGTGGCCCAGTTGCCAATCCATCAGATGACAATACATTTTTATGCACAGGTTGTTGAATTTGTGGATACAGCATGTGTCTGGGATATTGGAAAAGGGATATTCAAAGTGTATGTGGGACGTGTGTAGCTCATTTCATTGATGTATGTCCTGGGTGGCTGCCTTGCAAACAGTGTAGCAGGTTTGGGAACCATGATCTGCCCATGACAGAACCAATGTTGGTAGGGTTGTGTGTTTGTAGACTCCAATAGCTGTGTTTATGACTTCATTCATGATGGACTCCATGGCCTTGCAGATCAGACTTCATAGGCTTATAGGACTATAGTTCCTATGGTCTGTTGTGCACCAACACTTGTGGAGTGTTCCATTTGTTGCTGTAACCCATGCAACTGTTTCATATCCTGTAGAGAGGGTGAGGCTCAACAGACTGTTCAGGTGCAGGGTCTCTTTGTTCTGCTGTTCACATATGACACATATAGGGAAACAATGTAATCCAATTGATGCCATGTTTTCATCTTTGTAAGGGGCTGTTTACCCATTCTACATGTGATATCTCCTGTTATGATGATAGGGCCTTTTGTCAGTGGGAGGTGGGTATGTATGTATGGGCCTCTCTGACAGGATATTGGCATTGTCAGTCATTTACAGTTGGCCCTGACTCAGGACATATATGGGTGTACATTTCTATTTATGACATAGCTGATGGGAGTGTCATGGTTCTGTATGGACTCCTTCGCAGGTAATCTTTCCATGACCTGGACTGGATTATGTTTGGAGTGCAGATTGTTTACTGATGATACTGATTGCAGGTTTTTTATCTTCTTTGCTTTACCACTTTCTATGTTGGAGCTACGTATCTATAGTACATATTTGATTATGACAGGGTTCCATTATATTATATCTGTGTCTGTTGTCATATAACTGTGTGCACAATGCAGGATTGGTGAATAATGTGAGGTTCCTGGGTTAACACATGCAATTGCCAGATATGTGTGGCCAACTGCTGTACTCACACATGGCCTAAGTGTGTGAGCATGCCCAGTTTGGCCTTTCAGTATGTGGTTGCCTGACATTTGCCTCATTTATTCAAGTGTGTGAGCATGCCCAGTGTGACCTTTCAGTAGGTTGCTGTCTGAACTCCACTACATTTGTTGACGTGTTTGAACACGCACAATATTAACATTTATACTATATGTGTGTTGTAAATCATGTTGTAATTTTTAATGCAGGTCTCACCTTTGTGTCCTAACTCTACCGGGATTGTGCTATGCCTGCAGGGTTTACATGCAACACTTTGCATAGTCTCATCAACATTTCTTCATACAGGCTGACCAGCGAAATACTGTCATGGTTTAGTGGTTCAGTACTGTGACTATAGTGCATGGTGTCCTGGGTTCGAGGACTGTCACTGCTTTATATTTTCATACTGGGCAGAACAGACTGCTTAAGGACCAGTAAAGCAAATGTGAGCATGTTTACCTGCTTTTGCTCAACTATGCACAACTTTGACCAATCCTGACCAACATTGATCAACATTAAATATTGATAAACATTTAAGGTAGTTTGTTTAGTATTTAATGACATTGTTTTAACAAGTGTTTTACCCTGTTCTGACAGGACAGGTTATTAAATACACACCGTACACACGGTTTAATACATTAGTGTTTTTTCTGGGGGGGGGGGGTGTAGTGCGTTAGCATTACATGTATGGGCACCCTTCTATTTTTAGACGTATTATACATCTGGGACATAACTGTAGCCCTATTCAGTACTTCACATACAGGCGCTGACAACACATTCAACATTAGCATTTGTGTGTGTTTTATATGTTAATGATCATTGATATAACATCCTGGTTTGTAGTAATACACATATACACTTCTCGCTTTTGATAAGTAGAGTGTAAAATAACTAGAATGCAATGCATGAAACACATTGAACCACTGTGTTTAACTCAAATTACTTGTTGTTAGGTTTTCTTGATTTTTGCATATTGTCTTTCTCTTTAAAAGGTGAAAAGCAAGTCAGCACTGCTCTGACTCTGAAAGAGTTAAATTTAGGTAACATCTGTCATGTGACTACTTGTGCTGCATTTAAATTCCCTTTGACTTACATAGTGCATTTGTCTAAAGAAGTCTGTTTATATTAACAGA
Source organism: Protopterus annectens (assembly GCF_019279795.1). Taxonomy (NCBI): domain Eukaryota; kingdom Metazoa; phylum Chordata; order Ceratodontiformes; family Protopteridae; genus Protopterus; species Protopterus annectens. Next base: position 685,658,865 of record NC_056744.1, on the reverse strand, counting down.
CGAAAAGCGCTTTACACTTGGAATTGTTGATTCTTGTTTTTTGGCTTATTTTGGACTTTTTTCCATCACAACATTGTTTTTTAAAGGACACTGATTTTATCAAATACTTGTTTGTGGACGCTGGCATTTTTCCTGAGCCGTTTTTCTTGTTTTTCACATTGATCAGCATTAACCTACATTGCTGAACAATGGCCAATATTGCTCAACATTGCACAAAGTTGTGCTACTTAGTGTGTGCAATTTTGTTTACATGTACTAAATAGTGGTAAAAGCTGTTTAGCATTGCTTTATATTGCTTAGAACATGGCAATCATGCCTCAGGTGGTGCTGCAGGGCTGCCTATTTTGGATGCACATACTACACTCTCTATACATGTTTGAAAACAGGTAGTGTCAAGTTAGGCATCCCTTTTACTATATGTGCGGGTCAGGGAGAGGTATCATATCCAGGGTTCCTACTGAGCCAGTGTATGTGCTATGTGTTGCCTCTTTGCCAAGGCCAAGGCATACTGGGCACACCTCCTTCTGCCTACTGGGGCAGGCTCAGGTTGTTCCTCCTCTGAGTCATGCTCTGCCTGTGATGGCCTTGGCAATGGTGGGGGGTTGTTTGACCCGGCCCTATGCTGCTCCTGCTGCAGCTGTTTTCGCAGGATCATATTATGTAGCATAGCACATACCATGACAATTTGGGTACATGTAGTTGGTGAGTACTGCAAGGCTCCACCAGATGTGTCCAGGCACAGGAACTGTGACTTGAGCAGCCCAAACACACGCTTGATTACATTTTGGGTTTGTGCGTGTGCCTCATTATGGTGTTCCTGTTCAAGTGTGAGTGCATTTCTGATGGGTGTCATTAGCCACGGCTCCAGTGCGTATCCAGCATCCCAGAGTAGGTGACCATGATGGCTGTCCCCAATGGCAAATGTCTGGTACAGCTGCATCAGATGCCAGATATGGGAATCATGGTAGCTTCCAGGGCAGTCAGCACACACATTCAGTATTATGCCCTGGGCATCATACATGACCTGGCAGTTGATGGAGGGGAAACACTTGTGGTTATAGTAGACACTACCCTGCTCTCCATCTGGTGGTTTGATGCATATGTGCGTGCAGTCTATTGCACCCACTACCTCAGGGTATTCCACTATTTCATGGAAAAAATGCATATTGCTGGCCAATACCTCACGAGAATAGGGGAAATATACATGTTCACCGACATGTGCTGACATGGCATTCAGGAACTGGTGCAGTACCCTGGATGCTGATGCCTGTGAAATCCCCATCATATCACCAGTTGGTCTCTGGAAGGTACCTGTTGCTAGTATTCTTAGGCCAACACATACCTTGGTTTCCACTGGGATGGGTTCCCCTCTGTTGGTTCTGTGTGTGAGGCGTGGCCTGCACAGCTCAACAACTTACTGCATGAGGTCTCTGTCCACTCTGTAGCATTCCACTATCTCCAGCTCATGTAGCCCCTGGTAGGTTACCCTGGGCCTGTACACTCTTCTCTGTCTCCTCACTGTGGGTTGCTCAGCAGCATTTGCATTGTCACCACCCTCAGCATGTTGCATATGTCGCCTTATAACAGCAATGGCAGCCCCTACCATTTCTTTGTCTCAGTAAAGCTTTTTCAGTTTTCACTTCAATTAGCTTACTGCAGTGCTGCAGTGTCTCTGAGGAAAACATAGTAGAAAGTTGTTTGCAGAGTTTTAAGTGCTGGGCTGGGCTAGTGTACTGCCTGTGTAATTGGCTGATTCTAATTGTTTTCACCTGCTAGCTCTACTACTTCTCCTTGGTTAACTTCCTACTATTTGTTGTGCTTCCTTTTCCCTTTCTGTTTCCACAGGGGGCAGTGCTGAACAAACAAGCGCAAACATGCACACACAAGCACACATGCACGCACACATGTTTACACGGCATAACACTTGCTAACTCCTGCTTATACGCACGCACACGGGCACAAACATGCTTACACAGGTTTCAACATCCTTACACATGCTTACTCCAGCTTAAACACGTGCACACGCACGCACACAGTCTTACTCGGTTCTACACATGTGCACACGCGCGCATACATGTTGCAGGCACTTCTACAAGAAACTTTGGTGTTATCCATGGCATACACCTTCAATTTCTTGCCTTTAGCTAGGATACCTGTTGACACACCTCTTCCAGTGATGGGTAACTGACAGCAAACACATGCCACTTTGCTCCAATGAGCTTACATTCTTTCATACATACCCCCCTCATGATGTCACCTATCTTCTACTCTGATACTCACCTTATCCTACTTTTACACTCCACGGACTTTGCTCAAATACCATGTGGAATTTGGATTCACTATCCTTACCCTCATTTGCATAGGATTGCCTACTAATGCTTGGTTACTTCTCTTAGACCGAGCTTCCCCCCTTAGCAACCTCTACTCAGTAGCCATGTTGTCTTCCACCTGCCATTCACTTGCATGGCAGTTGAATATTTAGTGTCATATCCCTATTTGTGGATTTTAATTTATTTTTTTTCATGCTTTTTGTAGTGCAGCACTTTTGCGCGCTGTCGCGCTATGCTTAAACTTCGAAGATCGAGGTAAAAAAATTTATTTATTTATTTTTTTGCAATGGGTAGGTTTGCTAATGGCCGTATATTTGGCCATTGGCATGCTTCCTCAACTGGATGTATCCTTTATTTGGAGCTGTCACGGCTCCGTTTTGCTATTTGCAGAACGGTACTCAGTTGACAACCGAGTACAGTTCTGCAAATAGCACTACTCTTACTCGGACAGGTTAGGGTTTCGTGGATCGCAAATTTACCTCATTTGCATAACTTTCTGCAGCAAATGAAGTAATTTGCATACCCTAGCCCTGTCCGAGTAAGAGTTATTTTGGGAGCTCTCTTGCACGCCCTTGCCGGCTGTTTCTGGATCGCTCGGCAGACATGTTGGCTGCATGGAGTCTTACTCTACTCTTACACTCCATGCAAGCCTTC
>NC_056744.1:685600881-685650881 GCF_019279795.1 Protopterus annectens | reverse complement strand
GGAAAGGCTTCCTTGGTAAGATGGACAGTCAGTTATTTGTCGGAGAAGTTCTGGGTGATTGAATGGGCAGCCAATCAGGGAGTTAAAATAATCAATAGAACTGGAGCATAGGCTAAAGCTGCCACTCAAGTGGGTATCAGGTTAGCATGTCTCTGTCCATTGGGGGTGATGGAGTCAGAGGTATAATAACACTGCATCAATGGGGATTGATATGCCACAGTTAACTAAGCAGCACAAATGGTAAAATCACCAATAAGGATAAGGAATCCGGTTAGAAATAGGCCAGTGCAGGGCACAAGGATCCAGGACACAGAGGTCTGGACAAGTATTAGAGCTAAGTCTCATGTAAAACAGAATAAGGACGTGGAAATACAAGCTGATCATTGGAGTCTGATAACTAACCAAGCTGTGAAGAGCCAGTCAAGAGTGAGGATCATGCATGGGATGATGGAAATCTCAAGTATGTAAATGATAAGCCACCCAGGTGGGGTGTACAGTATGCTACTGCAAAAAATTAGTAGGCATACAAAGATGAGATCAATCACTGCAAGAGAAGCACTAACCAATGAGGATGCTAAATTTACAATGTATGACTAATGAAAATGCAAGCAGTAGATTATGATCTACAAGAATCATGAAATGAGTCAGTACAGTACAGATAAATCCTATGGCAAAATATGGAAAAGAAGAATTGCAATACAAAGAGAGGCTCTCAAAAAGCAGCAGCAAACTATGAGCAAACCAATGGCAAGGCCAAGGAAAAAGGTCATAGATTAAGAAAAAGGCCAAGGTAGAGGACCAAGGAGTATGTTCATATGTTCATTGGTTATAAGTAGGCAGCTGGTCTGGGTAGATATTTTGCAGCCCATCCTTGCAATACCCACTATATATATTATCCATTTATTTCAGGTTTTGAAATGTCACCCTAGGGGTGTATTTACAGTTTTCCACCCATTCATCTACATAGCATTTGAACATTCGAGGAGGATTAAGGAGCTATGTTGTTTTATATGGAAAACGACCTATTTCAGAAGAATGGAATTCTGTGGAAGAAATATCTATCCCACCAAAAGCAGAGGCATAGATAGGGTGGGATGAAGGGGCAGTCCCACTGCATGCAAGGGTTTAGGGAGCATGAGTGGGAGGTACAGATCAATCAGTAGTGCAGTATCGGTATTCATTTCCATATTGCCATTTCTGAATTCTGGTACTGAAATGAGTAAGACTGCTTTTGTAGTCAGAACTGATGCATGTGTGGTCAAACTTTTTAGCTAGCTACTTGCTAGAAATATAACAAGCAATTTGCTGCAGTTTTAATAGTAGAATGACCTTTTTTTCTGCTTCTCATCTTGGGAGTGCAGAAATTTAACTGTTTTGCTGCTTGCTGCTGTGTTGACTGGGATGGAGAATGCCAGCCAGCCAGACTGGGGAAAGGATATCTTCTTTTTTTTCTTTTTGCTCCACAACTGAAAGTTGAGGGCTACAGGTTGAGTAGAATGGACATAGCTTGGAATTCCACCTGAAATCCCACATCCAGGACTTGTTTTTTTTTAATCCCCTTATTTTCCTGATGTCATCATACATACCCAAGTACTGCTCTTGTAGGGCTTAAAGTATAATTATTTATTAGCTTTACCATAGCAGAAGGGCTTATTTAGTGAGGATCCTTATAACAGTAATTTACATTTTGGCTTACCTGTTTTATGCCCTTTTCTTTCCTGGTCCAAATTTTCATCAGCACAATCATATCCTAATGATGGCCAGTGTTGCTTTCATAGCAGTGTTCTATGGAACCTTGGCTGGTGTGCAACTCACTTGTGTATGGCAAATTATTTCTAGGAGTTTCTTCTAATCTTTGAGCTCCTTTCTTGCCCTCATAGTGAAGTGCATTTTTAGTAAACTATTGTCCTTTGTACAAAAATGAAAAATATAGTGTAATGATTCAAACAGTAAATGTGCAATGTTCTAGCAGAACATATATAATTAAATTATGTGCAGTTTTCTTATGAGAATGGGGGAGTGTAGCATTACAGTTATAACAATCTCCCTGAAAGCTTTTGTTGTAGTAAATACCTTACACACTTTGGGTAAGGTCACTTTAATAATAAATCATAACATTAGGCTAGCATTTGTACAGCTATGGAAGCTTCAGCATATACGTTCCACACCAAGTCTTACTGCTCTACGGGTTAAGTTTCCAACGTGTAATGTTTTGCGAACATGAGGACAGTACTCCATTTGGCAACTTGAAACATATGCCTTCCAGAAATGTTTGTGAAATATTTTGCTGACATACCAACTGCCTAAGTTAAATGTGTTAATTTTCTGCCTTGCAAGGTTTATTGTGCTGGTCATATTATATGTGTCATAGCAAAAGGTCTGCTTATTAACTGACAGGCTTTGTTTTCCTTTATTGCATTGTTGAATGAAACAAAAGCTGATCAATTTCCCTGATTCATTAGTTCTCCTGCAGTAATATTTTACCTCCAAACTAGGCAAGAGATGTTCCCTTTCATTCAAAAAAATAAGATAAAAGACTGATTGTTGTACAGACTGATTTGATAACCGCTTGTATAGTTTTTGGCAGGAATAGCAAATTTGTCTTCAGTGACAACCTCTCATTATGAAATAATCAAGTAAGGTAATTTACATATGAGGACTTGTTGAAATCATTCTGCCTGAAGTAGCAGCAAACAGAAAAATACTTCCTTTGAAAAGCATTTTAATTCCTCCCTGTCTACTGGCTTGCATAGAAGTAGAGTTAGTTTCTCCAGCATGACGTTCAGGTCACAATGGGGAGAATTATTTTCTTTGCATTCTTAGAGGAAGAACTCATTTTTGAAAGGCTTTAACTGATGGTTAAACTCCTTAACTGATGGTTCTGTTGCTACATATGGACAGGTTGGAATAAAAATAGTAACTGCAGACCCATGAAACATAAACTGCAGTCTCATGTTTATTAATGGATAAGCCAAGCTGAAATCAAACAATTCAAATAGTCCAAGACACGCAGTATAAGACAAGGTAAAGGATCCTGACTTTATGATGTTGTCTAATTGACAAATCTATTGTATTTTTGTCAGAAAAATATTTTTTGTATATGGTCTTCTGGGTTCCTTTAGGATATTTTAGACGTGGATCAAAAAGTAACTGCCATTAGGAATCACAGTTCTATCATTCAGAATGACAAGAGTCAGAATTTTGAGACTACATAAATAGGCAGCTTTGTTTTGTCAGTAATAGCTCGGGAAGAGGTAATAGTCATAGACCTCTCTTTCTGTGGATGTCTGGAAAACACCAGTCTAATAATCCAGATTTCATTCCTGTGACTACATTTTTAAGTTAATTTCCAGTTTGCCAGCTTCTACAACATATGATGTCTCTTTTTGCTTCATCAATGCAGGGGTCCTCTGATTTTGAGCAACAGTATTGTACATATAAAGCCACTCTTCTCCAATGAATTGGAATGGTATGACTTACTGTTTTGAGTCAGGGGGTAGCAACATTTAAAACTTAAACAACAGCTCCAGCAGCATTGATTTCATTCAGCCTATAATTGTGGCGTAGAGGGATAGAGACTTGACTCTGGATCGAGTGGTCCATATTACAGAAGTGACTCATATTCTTCATTCATAGTTAAGTACTAGGCTATGTGCCCTTGTGGGCCATTTTAAGCCTTGCCAATTTCCATTTTTTGCCTGCTTGAATTAACCTATTCCATTTGGTTATTGATGGGCCTTACCCATCCCATGGTCAATAATTATATATTACCCTAATGAGAATAACTGGGACAATACCTTAGATAATTTGAGGGGACCCATGCATGGGATAAAGCATTTAGGAGCCGCTTCAGTATATTAATGTACAGGGTGCAGTCCTGGGGTAAATTTTATATTATTTTGTATGTGTGGGCAGAGAGGATGACAGCACACATCCTAGTAGAGGAAAGAGGTGTGCACTCTTGGGGCACAATTGCACAGGTCAATTTTCCTTGTGGGGACAAGGGAAGTAATCATGTGGTACCGATTATGGGTAAGTAGGGCGGTACTTTTGACATTGGCCCCTTGTGGAAATGAGGGGTGCTGCAGCTTTAATATAAAATTGCATGTTCCACACCCTAGGGTATTACTCAATATGTGGAGGTGATAGGGAAAAAGATGAAAAACACTCTCTTGGTAGTAGTACGATGCTGTGCCAGAATGCCTCAGTCTTCTCACTGGTGTCAGATGTGGTTGCTTTAAGTCTGGAGGAGGTTGGGAGGGTTTGGTAGACCCAATGAATAAGGACAAGCATTGGGAGCAGCCAATGGTTAGCTGTGGCTGAGCTAAAAACTAGAGTAAAAAAATCTTTTTCATTTAGAGCAAAAAAACTAGAAGCAACAAGAACCTCCACCAAGCAGCTGCTGAAAAAAAAAGAAAACTGGGATTCAGAGATATAATTTAAGTTGGCCTTGACCACTAGCAACATCAACTAAAGCTATTGGAAGATATGAACTGAAGAGAAGTGACTACTGTTTCCTTCTTGAACAGCAGCAGCTGGCAATGTTTCTGCACTATAATACTACAGAGCAACATTACATTCATTAAAAATGTCTCTAATCAGATTACACCAGAACTGTCAGTGAGACACAGAGCATCAATCATAGTCATTTAAATTAATTTGTGATCCGGGGTTGATATGAAACCTGTGAGGTGTCTGTGTATGAAACGTGTGAGCTGAGGCTTAACTATTGCCATTCATGTACTTCTCTTTATTATTTGTCATTTTTGTGACATTTTTTCCTTACAATTCTCATCACAAAGCCATAACTACCTATTCTGATGCTGTGTGCCAATCCCATAAAACAGTTCCTTTGTGGACTAAAATCTTAAGGGGAAGAAAAGCTGTTTTTTGTTTAAAAAATGTAATGAATTGCCTGCTACATCATTTACCACACACAAAGGGCTAATACATTTCACCCCTGACTAAAACTGTACTATTGGTATTCATTTCTAAATGTGAGTAGTACACTGCCATTCATTTGATATCTTCCAGTCACACCCCCTAACACCTTACCACTGGGGCTGGCCCCTTTGCTCCATGTAGAATATGCTGACATCATGGCAGGAAGCTGAAGAGCAAACTTTTCACCTTGGATATAGTTTTCTTACTGTATTCTAGTGACTCAGAGGGTATTTAAAATCTCCACTGTCAGCATAACAGCTACGTATGATTCCATCCTTTATGCACTAATGGGATGATACATTCAAAATCTAACAGTTTATTAGCCAGTTCTCAGCCCAGAATGTCCCAACTCTAAATGCCATGTGAGAAGCCCGGAGGCCCTCATTCATCAACTGTCACTAAAACAAAAAATGGATAACCTGGTGTTTATGATGAATAGGATGTCCAACAACACAAAATTTAAGCTACAAGTCATACAAGATAGAAAAAATAACCAGAGTTTCACAGCTAAAGTAGTATTTGAGGAGTCTGCAACCTCATACACAATGCCATGAGGTTAAAGACACCCAACTGATCAGTCAGCATGACTCACCTATTGACAAACTCCAGCTTAAAATAGATGACTTGGAAAATAGTATAACATAATATAATTTGTGATTAATTGGTCAGGAAAAGAAGACAGAGCCAATGATGTAGCAACCTTTCTGCATGGTCATCTTCTGAATGTTTTCAGCATAGCAGACGATTTTACTAAAGAGGAGCCCACAGGACAGTGTGAGCTCCCGCTCAGTACTTAATCACTATTCATGCAGCTACATTAATATGAGAAGCGGAGGCTGTTAGATGCTGCAAAGGAGGACAAGGAGCTTTTCTCCTAAACCAGCCTGTCAAACTCTTCCAGTATTTAACAAAGGTAATGCAGGATAGAAGAGCATTTGCCAGTGTTAGACAGCTGTCTTTTAAGGATAATATACCAATCAGCTTTAAATAACCAGTCATGCTAAAAGCAGTATGTAGAAATAGAGACCTTTGGCACACTAAGCTAACAACAGGAACAAGAACATTCGTAGCTCAGGAAACTAGATCAGCCATTTCCTATCACCTTCAGCAATCATGAGAATGGGATGCCATTGTACAGCCTCTCTTGATGCATTAAGTGAAAATAAGTAAATTGCCAGCTTTTCCCAATTGAAACCTGTAGCTACTAAGCAATCCCTTGGAAACAATGAAATAGCTCCAGAGATGGGATATCAGGAAACTGACTGGGCTAGAAGAGCTGTTAGAGGAGAAAATGATGGAAAAACCTGGCTTTAAATGCACTCATAATTTCTAAACATGGGCAAGAACTAAACCTATCAAAGCCAAAAGTGGGAAACTCTGAGACAGTAAAGTAGAAAAGTCAGTCATGTGATTTATTAAACTATATTCCTTGTTTCTTGCCCCTTTCATGTCGAGCATTGTTTTGCTTTGCCCTATTTTTTTGTATATAAGTTAGTGGCATGTACAGGTTTAAAACTGGGAGGTGCTTTACATTCTTTAAACATCCCTTACATGTTGATTAATTAATTTTGTTATTTCACAGGGAAATACTGGCTTAGAAATAATGCCTTTTCAGTAGAGGCCTGGGGAGAAAAGGTCCAGCAGATATTTTAGTACTATATTCATTACTCATCCGGTAGTACATTCAATATTAAACAATTAGAATAATCAGTGATTAGTAATTAGTACAATTTATATAAACAGTACATTGTATATGCGGTGTTAGAAAGAGTTTTGCAATGTGCAGAAGGTCACTTGAGAAAAATGTGGTACTATAATAACAGATGTTTACATTATGAAATTGTATGTACAATCTAAAACATATTTATAAGTGACTGAGGTACAACTTCTCAATGCTTCCTTGTTTAATAACAAGAAACAGCCCCTAAAACCCATAATTACAGCCTAGTAATAAAAATTACTACTGTTTTTTTTTTAAGATACTTTTAGTAATACAGTACATCTCCTTAACTGGCATTCACTAAAGAATCACCCCATAGATAATGCTGTCTCTGAGTTTAACAAAATCTTCCTAAGGGTTTTAAACACATTATTTCCCTCCCACACATACATACATAATAAAAAGAGTCAAAGCCACCCTTACCCTATGGCTATCCTTAGCAACTAAACAATTTAAGAAATACAAAGAGATAAAGCATGGAAGGTCTCAGCAAAAAATAAAAAGCTCCTACTTCTCTAACATATAGGCAACTACAAAACCTACAAAAACCTAGCAAAACAACTTATCACGAAATATAAGAAAATGCATTATTCAACCAATCAAAACATATGAACTAATAATTTAAAGCAGGTCTGGACCTCAATCAATAAACTGTTAAATCCAGGAAAAGCTATGCAGCCCACACCAAACACACAGAAATAAAATTATACCATAGCCAACCAATTAAATCCCCTACTTTATATGGGCAGCACAGTCATTAGCCAATCAGGTGACTAATTAAGTCTCATTTCCTTAATCAATAAACCTCTTTCAACATTTCTTCATCTTCCAACTAATTCCCACAGATACAGTCAAAAAATATGTCAAAACATTTAAAGCCTACTATAACTGTCCTTGACAGTCTTCTTAGTGAATATCGAAAAATTGCAGCAGGGCCATTGCATATCCAGTTTCAATTATGATAAATCAATCCATATCTGAAAGCAAAGTCCCCTTGCTATGGAAAAAAAATGTTCCACTGCACAAGGATGGTATCAATACAGATCTTTCAAACTACAGCCTAATTGCCATTTAAGATCCCTTATGACAAATATTAGAAAAATGTAGTCAAATGTAACTTCTCAAATATCTAACAGATAACCAACTTCTGTCTTCAACTCAACATGGCTTCTGTCCTCATCACAGCACAACTACTACTTTGCTAAATTTTGTTAATACTGTCAATGCCCATAGAAATCCAGAAAGCCTAGTCTCCACTGTCTTGCTAGACTTATCAAAAGACTTTGGTACTATGTCTGGCCAGAAACACTTACATAAACTCTCATCTATAGGGCTTACCAATGCAGCGGTGCCATAGCCACCTGTCAAGCAGAACACACCAGTGAAATGGAAAACGCTTTCTTCATCATCTTGCTAGTTACTATTGCTGTCTCTCAGGGATCTATACTAGACCCAATATTTTTCAACATATTCATCAATGATCTCTGCACTGCTATAAAAAATGCTACCCTATTTCAATACACTGACAAGTCGACCCTGATCTGCTCTGCTAAATCTTTATCTCTAAACTTCAAGATCTTACACAAGAATCCTTATCAATTGAAACATGGATAAATAATTCAGAACTGCTTTTAAACCCTTAAAAAAGTTACAGTTCTTAACCCAAAACACATCTCTACCAAAACAACATTATTAATTTTTCTATCTGACAATGACACCTTGACAGAACAAGTAAACCACACAGAAGTACTGAGCATTATCATAAATGACCAGTTGAAATTCAACTCTATGTATCACACATGGTTAAAATATCATTAAAAACTAGGTACATTATACAGAGTAAAAAATTACCTCACAGGCATAGCCAGAACCAGAAGACGTATAGCCTCTACTTTCTTATTGCCATCTCTCCTGCAAGCTGTTCCATTCTTCACCAATCTTCAAGTCTCCCAACTGTCCAAACTTGACCAATATTATAATAAAATATCCAAGTTTGCAGTAAACTGCAACAATAGAACATGCCACAGCCTAGCCCTCCATAAATTAAACTGTTTAGAACAATCACATCATCTAGTTCTTTCTATATACAAACAGTGTAACTAAACTATGGAACCACATCCACTACCACTGAAATCCCAAAACTCCACCTTCTCATACAGTTTAACTCAACCCTATGATGCTTTATCCCTACAATATGCCTCCATTATTCTGTAGGTACCAGAAACCTGCTTGTACATTATAAAATTTTAATTTCCTTGTCTTGGGATCAAATGAAATTTAAACACTTTTTAAAGCTTAATTTATAACATATTTTGCAGACGAATTTGTCTCATCCTGCATGACATACCACAGACACAGAGAAATCTGTAGTTTACCTTGTCATGTACTGCTGAAAATCTTATACAGGCAATTAGTCCTGCTGATGCCAGGAGCTCAGCAGCTGCAATAAAAAAAGAGTGGTGTGTGAGGGTTTTCCAGACTTTATTGCTGATTGGAAGAGATCAGCTGCTTCCAGTGTAGCCATGCCTTTTTCAGGAAAACAAAGCAATTAGACAAGTCAGGGGTTCAAAGGCAGTTGTCAACTCTTCTGACAAATTTACATAAGCAGCATCACAATGTTGAAATGCTAAGCTTTAAATGATGGCTGTTTATACTACCTTATATATCAAGATGACTTAAATGTAGTATCAAAGATATCTGTGACATTCAGACATAAAAGTCAGAAAATATTTTTTCTTGCAATTCTTGCAAAGTATCAACATGTTTACCATTTTTATTTCCCCACCCGACACTCCACAGTCAGAACTGCCCAAACGAGGACTGTCACTCTTCTTATGTGCATTAAGAAGACGTTGAGGCTTGGGTGTTTGTTTAAGTAGTTTATTTTATACAAATACATCAGGATGGATAGCAAGAACATTGAACTTAAACAAACTATCAGACTGACTGACTACATATTTGCATGCTGTCACTCTGGCTGCTCACTCAAAATGGCACTCTTGCTTGCACGTGCTCAGTACTTATCTGAACGTCCTGGCTTACTGGAAAGCTTCTTAAATGTATATCACACATTGATCTACATCCTCTCTCTTTACTGAGCTTTCTCATATAAACAAATGACATTTCAATAGGCATGCAATTATACAGACACTAATAAAGGAAAACAACAGTCATGTCCATGTTGCCGCGTATCTGGAACTAGGTTTTGACATGCGACTTGATCTTGTGACATAATAGTTAGGACTGCATTTTGCAACAGGGACAGTCACTGGGGAATGTTCTGCTTGAGGAGTCTCAGGGATTTTCTCAGGAATGGGGATTGCTGACGGAATGTCCTCTGGAACAGGAACATTGGACAAGTCATTCTGAGAACTAGAGTCTTTGTCATAGGCAAGATGCTGTAACACCAGTTCAGGCAGTCATAACAAATGCTTCCAATTTTATTTGAATTCCATTTCTTGTGATTCCACAATGTATGATCTCAGCTCTTGACACAAACATTTCACAAATCAAATGCGATCAAAACCTTTCAATGTCTGCATCCTCACTATCTCCCCTTTTTGTAAAGAACGGAGTGGTTTGCTGATTTTATCATAGTAAGACTTCTGGGACAAACACTTCTTCAACAGTTGGGCTTTTACTGCTTTGTTGCTCTTAGCAGTTGGAACCAATAATTTACTGCTGATTGGTAATGTGGTTCTGGTTTGTCTCGACATAAGTCTCTGGGCAGGTGAACCAAGATGCTTATCATGAGGAATGTTTCTGAGATTTAACAGGTTTAGAAAAATATTGGTATTGTCTCATCTGGATTTCTCTAACAACTGTTTTATACTTTGAACTGCATGTTCAGCCAAGCCATTTGACTAAGGATATTCAGGACTACTTGTAATATGAACAAAATCCCACTCTTCTGCAAATTTCTTGAACTGCTCACTTGTAAACTGTGCACCATTATCAGAAATAACTCCTTGGACTACCATGGACAAAAAATGTCACTTCAACTTAGTAATGACAGTACTGGTAATTAGGTTGAGAAATAGGTCAGTCTTGAACCAATTTAAATAAGAGTCTACTAACACCAAGTCATGTTGTCCATTTCACTCAAAGATATCTGTGGCTACTGTCGACAAAGGTAGTTCAGGAATCTGGCTTAACTGAAGTGGTTCTTTCTGCTGATGTGGCTTTATACTATTATATACTGAACAAGATGGCGTTAAAATAAACCATCTTGTTTGGAATATTTGAGCCTCATTTTCAAGCCTTATTGTGAGCTGTTTGAGTCGTTTGTATTGCCGAACTATCACCACCTGTGGAGCTTGCCTTTGACCATTTTTGTCTTGGTTTGTTGGTTCTTTTGCCATTTGTACATTGGAGACAAGATGAAAGTACTTTCTTGATATCTCTTGACATAGAAGGCCAAAACACCAGACCTCTTGCTCTTCTTTTGGTAGAAACAGTTCCTGGGTGGCCACGATGCAAAATCTTAATGAACTCTTGTTGAAAGGACTTCAAAACAATCACTTTAGGACCTTTCATGATGATACCATCATATGACAAAATCTCATCTCAATATGGAAAATATAGTTGCACTTCTACTGGTAAATGAGATTGCTTTGCGGGCCATCCTCGACTGATAAAGAGGTTTAGCTTCTGGAGAACTGGATCTGAAGCTGTATGAGTTCTGAGCTCATCAAGATATATAGAAGAACATTTTCTCACTTCCATTATTTCAAAATTAAATTGCTTATTGTTAAGCTGTTCAGTGGTTTTTCTGGGTGATCTGGATAAAGCATCAGCAAGATAAAGAAGTTTGCCTTTTGTGTAAACAAGGCTGAAATTGTACTTTTGCAATTTGAGCATCATAAACTACAGTCTGGCAGGAGCTGTATGCATAGGCTTTCTCAAAACAATGACTAGAGGTTGGTGTTCAGTTTTGATCTGGATAAGTCAGCCATAAATATAATCATGGAACTTTGAACATGCAAACACAATTGCCAAAAGTTCCTTCTCAATCTGGGCATATTGCATCTCGGTCTGGGTAAGAGTTCTTGATGCATAGGTTACTGGTCTACCCTCTTGAAGAATGACTGTACCTAGACCAGACTTAGAAGAAGCACTGCAGGAAGTGAGACAGATGGCAACCCTATTGACTAGGTGCAGTTATACTGTTTATAAGAAGTTCTTTTATGCTTTTTTGTGACATCCTTCCAGAGTGTGATGCATATCTGGTGTACTCTTAGCACTGGAAGCAAAACTTTAGTCCACTGCATTTACTGCCAGACATATTACAATTTCAGTCAGAGGAGCAGGTTCACTGATAGCTGTAACCATTAGGAGTGCAGTTTCCTGAAAAAGTACACAGAGTAATTTCTAAGTCTTATGAAACCCAGAGCATAAGCATTACTTGTGCCATTATCAAGAAGTCAGTTTTGCTGAAGAGTGGAAAGAGAAAAACATAATGTAGAAGACATCTGAGCTGCAAAAGTTATCTAAAGGTACAGAATAGAAAGTTTGTAATATTTGGCTGAAGAATTGCAGAACAGCTTAGCAAGAAAAAAGTGAACATAATGTTAGTTAAAAAAATGCAACTGATAAAGAATTTCCTACAATATTCTGCATCCCCAAAACTCTTCTCAATGCAAGGATTGGGGAACAGAATTATTTTCCAGTCCCTTCATTTTATTGTGTCATTATCAAGGAGTCAGGTTTGTAGAACAGTGATTTTCCCCATACTTTAACAAATCACTATATGTACAAAATAACAAGATAGAAAATATTACAAGACATCTGTGCCTCAGAAAAATAGTTATCCAAAGTTAAGGAATAGAAAGTTGCTTATATTTTGTTTTGAAACTTACTTAGTAATGAGAAACAAAAACATGATATTAGTTATAAAACAAAGGAAAATATTTGCACAACATTCAGGTAAACAAACAAAAAAAAATAAAAATCTTTCCACTGCAGGTACTGGGGAGCATAATTATTCTCAAATCCCTCCCTTTGTACTAGTTGCTGTCACTCATGAAACTGCAAGGATCTCCAAGTACAGTGACAATTTTGTCACTTCAGACATAGTGTTGGGGAGGGTCTGTCAATTCATCTTGGACTGCTAAAGCATACCTTGAACAAGGGCCTGCAATTTATCTACTTTTTTGGTTGCAACTGCATAAGTCCTTAGTACAGTATAAAACTGGCTCAGAAACAAACATATACAAGTGTCATTCCAGAAAGAAGAAGCAGTCCTGTTACAGAAGGTATGTAAAATGTCAGTGACTGACACTAATCCCATTATATGTTGATGGGATGGGAATACACCACTATTTCCTTGTGCCTAGCATTACTCATATAAAACAGAATGGAACTGGATTATGGGGAAGAGAAATGGTTGAAGAAAAACAAGATCACATTGTAGCCCCATTGGCAGCCATTTGTGGAAAACATTAAAATTCTATAAAACAGCACTCGGAATGATTTTGATGTGTTAAAATAGATCAGAAAACATAGGTAGAGTGAAAAAATGGGTGCTTTTTAGTTCTAAACTGGAGTTTTCCTTTAAAATCTAACTAAAACTTGACTTATGAAATCAATGGATCTGCTGCTTTATATCTCCAAGACAAATGCCACTGTTATCTTCAGCTTGCCATTTTGTCAAACCATTTTTCTTCATTCACAATCATATGGTCCAGAGCCAGTCTTCACCAATATCTAGCATCTCCCAGCCAAATACAGTTTTGTGATACCTCTATGTTCCTGATATAAACCACCTTATATCAATATATATATAATCATCTCTGAACCTGCTTTATACCCCAACTCTTAACTACAATATTAACATTTCTGCTCCTCCTAGTTCCTTCCATTGTCTTCATTTCTTTGAATTTATAAGAACTAATCACATGGGGTTGGATTCCGTAAAGCTTGTGGATTTCAATGCATTACGCTGATATCAGTGTTAAAGTTGTTTATAACAATATAATCTGTAAATGTGCCACCGAAAACTCAGAATACGTTGGTGCTCAAGGGAGTATCATATCTGCAAGCAGTCCTTAAGTAATGAAAAGTTGCTGTCAAAGCATGTTGTACATTAACAAAGTTACAAAAAGATTATCACAACTTAAGCATCCTGTCAGTCTTACATACATATCTTTAACAGAATCTCTCCAGTAAGCTTAAGGACAACTACAGAGTATAACTGACTCTGTTATTATAAAAACTGCTAATGTAAGCTGAATAGCATTCACAATACATATTTCAGAAATCTGTTCAGAAATGTTATTGACAACTATGGATATTTACCTATTTCATTTACTAATAAAATATAATTGCTTGCAAGTTCCATGCCATTTGTAATATATATCTTTATCAATCTGTTCAGTAAGCCTAGAGACAGCTATGGATATATCTGCAAGTAATGTACTAATAAAATATGCCCGCTTGCACTTACATTCAGATGAAATCCATAAAATTTCTAATAAAAAATTAATAAAGACAAAAGGCAATCATGGCCACATCACAACAGGTAACATTAGCTAACAATGGATGTGGGACTTGTGTAGGGAACACAAGTAATGCACACAGGGAGACAGAAAGGAAGATGTTGGGTATGGGTGAATAAAGGAAAACACAAAAGATATGTTGGAATAGGAAAATCTGAGGGAAAGCCAGAATGGCATGGACTTTTTTTTTGGTTAGAATAGGCCCCATTTTGTTCTTTTAAGTATAGAAGGAAAGGCAAAGACAGAATAAACACATATCCAAGTAGTCTGTCAGCAGTACACGTGTAAGCCAAACAACATCATAAATGAACAAATGCAGGTCTAACAATACTAGATACCAGCAGAGGACAGAACTGAACCTATAACTATACACATGAAAGGCAAACAACCAAATAAAGTGCCAAACAGCAGTACAGCAGCAAAGCAGCAAAATGGCTGCTAAATACACAAGTAGGTGTACACAACCCAAACAAATACGTAATATAATGGAATGCATATATCACACACAAATGCCATATCAAAGGTAACATGTATGACTGCCAGAGGCCTAAATGGAGGGTACATGAAGGCAAGGTCAATACACATACACATACGAGTGACATGTAAGAATAGTTAGAAAAATATAACACTACAGCTTAAAAAATATAGCTTGTTTTGCAAATGGATTTCAACAATGTACAATGGTTAACACACAAGTATAATGAGAACAAAGATAAATTGCAAGCAGGGGTGCAGAATGTCCTGCATCATAAAATAGCCATACATTTGGCACATGTTCACCATGTCAACAACGTAATATGTGGCAATAGTTAATAACTGCATCAAAGACAAACATATGTTCACACCGTTGCATCTTTCGGCTTTTCCCAGTTAGGGGTCACCACAGCGGAACTCCGGTCCGCTAATGATTGGCAGTAAATTTTTACATGCCAGGTTGCCAGCTCTGATGCACAACCTTCAACGAAGGTACGCCCATTCACGCATGTCTCCACACAGAAGACGCTCTAGCTGAGAATCAAACAGGACAACATCTTACTGTGAGGAGACAACGCTACCACAGCACCACCACAATACTGAAATATTAAAGTGAAAAGGAGGACAACCCGGGCTCACATCAGGGAAAAGTAAGACAAGGTAAACTGACATACTGCAAATGCATGAGTACAGTACACAGGGTGCTATAGAAGCCAAGCCAAAATACATTTAAGCAAATGGAAAATGTATGTCACATGGACAGAATTATTTCTGATGGCCACAGAAATAGCTATGTAAAATTCACACATACACAGTAGTACGCAATCATGTGACATCAACATGCATAGATAAGCAAGTTGAGAAATAAAAGCACATACAAACATACTATCAGGCAAATGTTGAATAAACAAATGCAGGTGTATGTCATGCATCCTGCTCATTACTGAACAGAGGACATTCCTGTGAGCATCATTACATCAGATCAGCAGTAAGTCAGGGAATGCTCACATGTCAAAGGTACAGTTGTGTGTCAATGCAGATCCAGCTATGTACAGAGACATGTATAATCAGTTAATGTGTACAACTATTTGCAGATAGTGTGAACTTATGTGAGTAAGTAATAGACATGGAAATTTAACATACAACAAACACAGTATAACGTATGGTTACAGAATAAAATATCTGTAACACTGTGCATACATTCATGCTTCATTTGTGTTTGATGCAGTCAGAAAAATAGGACTTCCCATAGCTATAACATACTTGCATATGACCCCACATGGCATCAGCATTGCCAACACATGGCACACAACATCACACCATGCCAGTTGGACAGCATGAGAACTGTCATACAAGACACATGGGGTAATGACATGTCCTTCTTTTGTACATACATGATATGGCAATTCACAAATCTAAAACATTCCACTGTGGTAGTTCTGGACATTAGTAAACCACATTTACAGGCTAATTGTTGCAGCACTAGCTACAGGTTAATTGTCACAATGCATGGACAGTTGAATGTTGGAGGAACGTGTAATGTGTTAATGTGTGTCATGCACACATTGAAACATAATTAAATATCACATGACAATAACACATAAGCATGTCAGCTACATGGTATGCATGTGCAAGAGTGTATATACAGTCTAATCAATTATAAGGTAATCAGCATGTTGACAGCATAACACAACTGGAGCACACAGGCAATATTTAAGAAACAGAGTAACCAGGCTAATGGGGCTGAGCCTAATGAATTACCTCATGGGCTATCTCCCTGAAAGAGTTGCACATAACCAATACCATATCCTGGAAGACCATCTCCATCACATCACTCATCTGTGTTCAAAACATATTTGTTACAACCTCCTGTATATCCTCCCAATAATCATCTCTGTTCTGATTCTGGGTCATCTCCTCCAGAGTGCAGCAGGCATGATGCCTTGGACAGGTGTGGGTCCAGCTTCCTCATCATTGTCATCATCAACATCATCACCTGAGGATTTTGGCAGTGGAATGGCATGGGCTTATCATCTGTGTCTGATAGGTGAACAGCCTTGGGGCCCATGCTCTGTCAAGATGAATTGCAAAACACTACAGAAAAGAAAAGAAAAGAAAATGTCTGTAACATATAACATTCCCATGAAGATCATAGATGAGCTTAATATGAAACTGATGTGAATATCTGCAATCTAACATACTTAATTAACATCCCATCCACTGGTGAGTTCTGCAAATACAAATATGAGATGAAAGGTGAGGTGTAGTAGCATAAATCAAACTTCTCATTTAAAGCACAGTTTAATTTTAAATGATGCAAACATTAGCAAGTAGCAGAATTATAATCACAATTCCTGTAGTGAATGGCTTCTAATGGACTTATTACATTCCTTGTGTCACTTTATATATAGTTATGGGCATGACCAATAATAGAACATGCCGTTGAGAATGTATCCATCACCAATGGGAGCACTTCAGTCAAGGCTGTGTAAATGGCATGCATAACACAGCTTACCAGTGGGAATCAGCACATTACCTGAACATTTAAATATTGGCTAGCATGAAGCATGGAAAGCATACACAAAGCCAGCAGATGTAAGATATCCTGACATTTGAATGAAAGCATGCCTGACACTGCCTTATGCCACATTAACATAAATGAACATTGGCAAAAAAAAAATAATAATAAAAACTTGTAAATATCAACATAACATTATTATTGAAACCTGCAGTGTTTAATAACATTGCTTTCCTCAGTAAACTGTTCATCTGAGTATATGGAAGTATGTCATTATTCCCTTTATTTTTCCCTTGCATGTGTTCCCTGAGCAGTTATAACTGTGTGTGAATGTAAATGTGAGATTCAGCTGAAATCCCTCCTCACACCACTTGATAGTTCAAAGGAAATACTGTATACCACATTCCACACATCCATCACTAGGGAACAGCTCTTCAATGCACTTTTCAAGGCAAAATATACTGCATAAATGTGTCCCAATAACATCCCAGGATGCTAAATAGCATTAAATATAACCTGTCTTGTCTACTTGAATCACTTTTCAACTGTAGCCTACAGTCATGTTTTGTGCACAAATAATGGAAGATGGCTACAGTCATCCCCAGCAAAAAGGAATTCTGACCACTGATCAGGGTAAATGCAAGTCTATAAGTCTGACCAACCTCCTATGTTAGCCCATGTAAATATTTATCATGGACATGATAAATGAGGACATAACTAACATACAAATGCTGGCCCTGTCAGAGTTTGGCATTATTAAAGGGAGGTCATGCCTATTAAATTACTTTAACCTGATCAAGGATTTTGATACAGTACACAACTCTGGCATTATAGACAAGCTCATTAAATTAAATATAAACCTTTATTCTCCACTGGATAGCCAAATGGCTCACTGATCAGACCCAGAAGGCAAAAATAAGTAAGACCACCTCCACCAAGAGCTCAGACACCTAGCAGAGTTTCCCATGGCTCACTACTGGGGCCACTGCTTTTCGACATCTATTTCTCTGAAGTGGAAGCAAATGGTGAAGGTTTATGGCTGACTAACTTTGCATATGATTACAAGCTGGAAGTTATCATTGACTCCCATGCAGATGGAAGCATTCCTCAAGAAGGCCTATCTATGACTAGCAAATGGTGGCAAAACCATAGTCTTAAAATGAGTGCTAAGAATTGCATAATTGTACCATTTGGAAAGCCAGCTATCATGGATAATTAACATGTTGATAATATGACCACAACAGTCAACCCAGTGGTCAGGTATTTGTGTATTCATGTAGACAGTAGCCTCACCTTTGACCACTACTTGGCCACAGTGGTGAGGAAATCCTTCTGTTTTGCACAGTTTATAAGTAAGTCATGTCAGCTAGGTCCATAGAGGTCATTATCCTATTGTAGTCTGGCCTTATCACAACAATCATAAAGTACAATGCTCTCTTCTGTATGTACCTGACCAGGCATATGCAGAAACTACAACTACCTTAGAGTTTCAGTAAACAAAGATTACAAGGCATAAGAAACCTATCCTATGCAGAGGGCTTTAAAAACATTTCCCTCTACTCAGTCTGATATACATTGCTGATGATTAGCTAGCAAGGCATCCGAAAATGCCATAGTTATGAATTGATTCCATATTCATATGTCAAACAGTACCATGAATACAAGGTCTAAGGCCCAAAATTTTGTCTGTAACTTAAACAGAATATGCTGGAGGGACAGATATGTGCCCCCACAGGCAGTACCTCCTATGAACAGGCTTTAAATACACATGAAGCTGATTTTGTCTTTTACACAGTTTAAGCATAACCTAGACCTATGGACAGGGATATGAAAATTTACACTAGGCTTGTCCCTCATGTCCATTATGGACAGTGGTACCTTATAAATGCCTGACCCTCAATATTCTATTTGTATACAGGATGTCATTGTTCTTTCATGAAAACTTGCCTAGGCTTAGAAAGCCACCCAACCTGGTCATTTGTTTAGCAAAAAATCTATGAATGTAGGAATCTATAAATTGTAGTCTCTGCATGTAATGATTCATATGACCAGCCACCAATTGTCATGTTAAAATGAGTACAAAGTGAAATGACAATATTGTAGAAACTAGCCAAGCCATGTGATAAACATCTGAGCCATGCAGCGTAATAATTGGCTGTGCACACATCAATATAATGAATATGGCAGTAGCAAATATTTAATATGTTCAATCGCCACAGCCTGTAACATATAAGAATTTAATATATGTTGAACTAACAGTAGTATATGTGTACAAAGGTATGCATTACTTATCTACAAGTAGTACCAAACAGTAGCGTGCAAATTGCAAAATCCTGGTAGTGCTTACTGATAATGAAATGTTGCAAAAAAAAAATATCTATCTGCGCAAGTGTCAGCAAACCCAGGATACAAGTGCATTGTAACAAAAACACCAAGTCAGATGCAAAACTAACATTGAACTAAATGGCATGCCACACAGCCCATAAATGACAGCGTAAACACTGACATATGCAAATTACTATTCACTCAACAAACACAGACTATGCAAAATAAAAAAAATAGTGGAAAACACATCCATTTACACATTACAATCAAAACACTAAGACTTGTATACAAAACATTCACCTCAAAACGTGTGACAGATACACAAACCTGACTGTCATTTGGGTTGTAGAGTACATATCAAAAACTGCGTGCAGAAAAAAGTGGCTTAATGTTAAATTATATTTCAACATTTTTTTGGATTTAAGTCACAGTTTTAAGCTCATCTGTAGTATAAATATTTCACTTAACTTACTGATGCATGTTGGGTATTCATGCATTCTAAGCAATATACATGGCAATGTGAAAAATACAGACCTGTAACAAGGATCAGATGCAGTTCATAAACAAAAAAGAAAAAGTAATCAACATAACTCTTTCCCTCCACTGCCCCTCAAGTCTGCGTATCTGCTTGATGCAGACAGCATGATTTCTGGTCCTGTCTTCACCACCTGAAAAAGAAAAGAGGAACTATGAATGACATATTCCTCAAATAACAGTGACATACATTTCTCAGATCATTTTTTCAAGGTTATGTAAAGACTTTTACATCTTTGAACACAGATTGGAGGATCTATGATTCAGACCTGAAAGTATAATGGATATTCAAACTCTAACCTTGCCACATACCTGGTTAGCTAATACATCTTAATTGAAAGGGTGCTGTAAATGCAGTGAAAAGACTAGCCCCAGGATTCATGAATCTTGCGCCAGGTGCAGGCATAGCATCAGCGATCTAACACCAAATATGGCCACCGAGCGATTCAGGTACGAGCTGTTTCTTTGTGCACTACCTGTGTATGCCACGCCCGCACAGCTACCAGCGCATGTATGCTAATCACTCCATGCACAACAGTGTAGCATGCAAATGAAGGTATATGATTCAGGAAGTGGTGCAGGCATAGTGTAAGCATGCAGAAATGTAAACCGAAAGAAAAACGGTTTACATTTTTCAAGCATAAAATCGGAGCCATGACAGCGGACCAAACTCACGCATTATATTGTTAATATATGCCAATGGCTAAATATATAGCCATTGACATAAAACAACATGCACAAAATATGAAAAAGAACATTTAATATTATGCCCTTACTAACACGAATTTAAAGCACAGGGCATCGGTGCGCAAAGGGGATAGCAAGGAATAAACAAAAATATCGAATAAAACTGCAATGAAACACATATCACAATTTCCCCATAATAGTCAATGGCAGGCATGCTACACCATACTCATGGTGCAAGGATTGCTAAGGGGCAGTGACAGTGTTATGCACAGTAGCTAGGAATTAGTAGGCAATGCCATGCAAATGAGTGGAGTAATACTGAATCGCAGATTTCCCGCTGGTGTAAGGATGCACAAAACAGCATAGCGTTATAACACCGAGGTGAGCCCTTGAGATAAAAATTACATCAAGAGAGGGGTGTGTTGCCATTGCTGTAAGCACATTGGAGCATTGCTAACCAAGTTTGCCTGTTGCTAAGCAAAGCTGCAGGATAGGGGTGTATTGAAGTAGCCATAGCTTGGCTTAGCTGAGAGCAAACAAGGTAACTGAATGTGCATGTTAACGTGGATGAAAACGCGCTGTAAACCCGGTAAACGGCTGTGTGCGGCACTCACCAGAGCGGAAACAGGAAGGATATGGGAAAAAGATAAGGAAATGCTGCAGCATGGAAATAGGAGTACAAATGAACAATTAACACCTAGGAACCCACAGTGGGCCATTGACAACAGCTAACAAGGCTGCTAGCAGCTATCTACAGAACAGTAAAGGGGAGGTGCCATACTGCAAAGAAAACAGAACTGTCACAGCAGAACAAAGCAAAATTGCAGTAGAACAGCTACAAAACACATTTTGCAACACATTCCTGGGAAGGGAAAGTACAAAACAAGAAAGCTGGCAGCTGGATGCATGCCTGTCAATGGGAGGGGATTCAGGTTGAAAAGTGAAATAAAGAGCAACAGATTACTCACAGCAGGCAAGCATAATTTAACACCAAAGGCCCCACAATTGCAGTACTCAGTGTAAAACCCATAATTAAAATACCCTGCAGATGGATTTGCACATACACACCCAATGACATCAGCAGCATCCAAAGCACAATAGTATAAAGTGTAAAAGCACCTCACACACACTTGTGAATTCCCAAACACTCTGCACCATTGGTGTAAACATAAGGGGAACTTTTAAAATGTACATGGTAGGGGCTGCCATAGCTTTGATTCATCAGCATGTGTTGGAAACTGAAGGTGGTGTAGAGGATGATGATGATGACAACCACCTCAGGCACCGGAGGAGGAGAAGAGTGTTTAGACCAAGGGTAACCTATCAAGGGCTAAATGATCTGGAGATAGTAGAGCATTACAGGGTGGACAGGGACACCATACAGCAACTTGTTCAACTGTGCTGGCCATGCCTCAGAGTGAGAAATAACAGAGGGGAACCCATCCCAGTGGACACGAAGGTATGTGAAAGCTTGAGAATACTAGCCACAGGTACCTTCCAAAGGCCAACTGGGGATATCCTGGGGGTCTCACAGGCATCAGCATCCAGGGTACTCCACCAGTTCCTGGATGGCATGTTACCACATGTCAATGAGCACATATACTTCCCCCAAACACAGGAGGAGTTGGCCAACAATATGCGTCTCTTCCACCTTGTGGCAGAATACCCGGAGGTACTTGGTGCAATAGACTGCATGCACATACACATCAAGTCACCACTTGGTGAGCAGGGTAGGCACTACATAAACCACAAGGGATATGCCTCCATCAACTGCCAGGTCATGTGCAATGCCCAGGGCATTATCATGGATGTGTGTGCTGGCAACCCTGGAAGCTATCACGACTCCCACATCTGGTATGCTTCACAGCTGTATCAGGTATTTGCCAGGGGGGACATCCCATATGGCCACCTGGTGGGGGATGCTGGCTATGCACTGGAACCATGGATGATGACTCCCATCAGAAATGCAAACACACCCATGCAAGAACGCTATAATGAGGCACACACACAAGCTAGAATCCTCATAGAGAGTGTATTTGGGATGCTGAAATCACGGTTTCATTGCTTGGACATATCCGGTGGAGCCTTGCAGTACTCTCCAGGCACGTGTGCCCACATCTTCATAGTATGTGCCATGCTACACAATATGATCCTGCAGAAACAGCTACAGCAGGGACAGAATGGTGAAGCTCTCACAGCCCACCACCATTGCCAAAGGCCCCACAGACACAGAGGTACTCAGACCATGAACACCCTGAACCAGCCCCAGTAGGCAGACAGAGGCATGCCCAGTATGCCCATGCCTTGGCAAAGAGGGAATGTATAGCACACACACTGACAGTGTAGGCACCTATGGACTGACACCCTTCTCCACCTGCACACACAGTGAACATGGATGGCACACACACAAGACCACCTGTAAATTGTCATGTATAGGTGGTCTACACTGTGTGCATCCTACAGAGGCAGCCCTCAACTATTGCACACACAACTGCTATTGGCACAAGGTAAGTCAACACCTGAACAGTAAATTAAGCTATCAGCATGTGCTGATACTGTATGTGTAGGTTCATAGGTACATAGGTAGGTATGTGGCTAACTGCCCGAGGCAATTCATATGCCTAGCTGAAATTTGTCAGCTGTCGCCACCCCATTGATTAACTAACTGCCCCTCTGTGGAGTAGAGCCAATTGCAGGATCCCTGGGGTGTACCCACTGTTCCCCATCCAGTCTGCAAGGTGTCCTTGGAGTGTTAGTGAGGGGCTCCGTATAATGTAATCAGGGATGCAGTTCCAAAGCATGGGGAGTACCTGTGACAGGAATCTGTCACTCCAGCATCTTCCAGTTATGGTTGTGACAAGTTTTAGCTCATTACAGTGTGTTTCTCACTGTGACATGGATTCCCATAGGTGGAGCATATCCATTAAGCCTGACTTGGACATGTCTTTGTTGGGCAGCAAAGATCATCTCTGAGTAAACAAGATGCCACTGAGTAATGCAAGAGTTCATGCAGTCTGGCAGCATAGGACAAATGTCTGAGGCCAGTAATGCTCTTGGTGAGGTATGTTCGTGGACCCTCCAGCTGCCGGATGTGTCCACTGAGGTACATCCCAAATGGGTTATCATACTCGATGATGGGATTGGTGAGTGATGAGTAAAGGGGCACAATAACCTCAGTATGTCTAGATGCAAACCCTTAAGTAATCAGATGACCTACATAGATGGATGGCCTAAGTACTTTGGAGATGTGATTGTCAAAGGAGAGATCACTATCTAATATAGTCCCCACATACCCATTACCTCGTCTGTATTAAAGTGGCTGCCACTCATGTGTTAATATGTGGGTGTTTAGTTTTCCCAACATGGAATAACAATGCAGTTTGTGGCCTTTAGCTGGAGGCCATGACTGTGACATCCTGTGTTGGTCTATGTGAGGCCCTTTGAAGGATGTCTGTGACAGCTGGACTGTCAATTATGGACCCCAGTTTGCAGTAATCACCAAACAAAGTCTGCTGTAGTCCAACTGTGTTTGCTGTACCTCTGAGAAGTATATGCAAACAGTAGGGGTCCTAGGACTGAGTCCTGTGGGACACCAGTTGTGACTGGTTAAGAGTTGGACCTGGAGGCTGCTAGGCTTACCATGTGGGTTCTGTGTGCAAGCCTGTTGGCAACCCAACCTGTGATGTATGGGTGTATGTACTGGCTGGTGAGTTTATAAACAATACCTGAGTGGGGAATGGTGTCATAATCCTTAGCGAGGTCCAGGTAGTATGTGTGAACTACCACACCCCACACCTAAAGTCTAGGTGACTGTAAGACATCAAACAGGTTCAGTAGGCATGATCTGCACTCATCAAGCAGACCTGGATTGGGCCGAGTGTCTGGAGGTTCGCAATGTCTCTGTTAATGAGTTCCATGATGATGCGCTCCATAGGCTTGCAGACCAGGCTAGTCAGGCTTATAGGGCAGTAGTTCCCAGAGTCTGTTGTGGTGCCGCCTTTGTGGAGTGGGATTAATGTTGCTGTGCGCCACTCTGTGGGCATGTAGCCTGTAGAGAGTCTGTGTTTGAACAGTGTGTTTAGGTGAAGGGGTTAGTTCATTTGGAATTCATGTAAGACACGGCCTGGGACACTGTCTGGTCCCATTGAGGCTGTATTTGTGGCTTTGAATAGGGCTGTTTTACCCTGTGTGTCAGTGATTTCTGGGGCCATACATTCTTCTGGTATGGTTAAGGGCCATTTAGGGGTTGAGAGGGGTGTGAAGTTTGCACTGAACATGTCTGCCAACATGCTGGCAATATCAGTCGGTTCAGTGTATTTTATGCCAGTCTGCACCAACTCTGAGAAGATCTGAGAGTTCCCACTTAGGTCCTTGACATAGCTAAAGAATGCTTTGTGGTTGCCTGTAGGGTCCTTGGGAAATTGTCTTTTGAAGCTAGCCTTGGATAATTTCAAGAGGGATTGTAATTTCTTGCTGATACTGATCAGGGATGTCTGTCCTTCTTGGGATTTCACTCTTATCTGTACTAGTTACCTCCTACTATTGTAGAGCCTGTGTATGGCAGGGGTCCACCAGACCAGTTTCCTGTTCTTGGAGGAGTGAGTCTAGGTTAGACTTGGGATAGCACAATCCGTGCATTCCTGCAGATGATCATAGAGTGCCTTTGTATAGGTTTCAGCATCTTGGACAGCATTGTCCATTGGTGTGGGGGCTGTGAACCGTTCCACCTCAGGCATAAGCAACGTGAAGTCTGCTTTGGAAAAAATTTCCTTGGTGGTTTCCTTGTTTGGGGTTGTGGGCGGAATGTGAATATCCAGAGTGATTAGTCTATGGTCTGATCTAACCAACGAGGGGTTAACGTCGGGTGTGGAACATCGGTCGCTCATGTTGGTGATGACCAGGTCCAATATGTTGTTCCCTCTGGTGGGGGTGTAGACCAGTTGTTCCAGGGTGTTAGAGTCGAGGAATTCTAGGAAGCGCTGGGCAAGGGAGTTAGTAATCGAGTAGTTCTCCCAGGTAATGTATGGGTAGTTGACATCAGCCAGTATTAGGGTGTTTGGTAGGACTCACATATTTTCCAGTGCCCCTGGAAATGTGGAATGTGGGTCCTGGGTCATGGTGGGTGATCTGTAGCAAGCTACAGTTTGGATTGCAGTGTTGCCCATTGTCACTTGCACTTGGAAGATCTCTGATGCATCGTGCTGCGCCACTAACCTGGAGGTGTGAGTATCCTTGATGAATATGGATACACCCCCACCTTTTGTGTTCCGGTCCGGGTTCTGTGGCCGAAAGGTGTGGTATGAGTTATAGCCTGGTGGTGCTGGGGTGCTCTCTGGAGCCTTAGACTGGGTGTCTGTTACTGCACAGATATCAATGTTCTCCATACTGAGGAGTGCCTCGAGTGTGTGCAATGTGAGGTTTAGACTTCTGGCATTGAGTAGCAATACCCTCAGTTTCTGGTTACATATGCTATATACGGTGGTGGGTTTGTCTTATGAGCCTTGCCTAAAAGTCCACCTTGCCTAATATCTACCTCTCTACTATTGTTTGCAATCAATGACAGCTGTGCATGTCTACATGTTCTGCAAATATGTACTGACCCTTGTTACAGGGCTGTGCCAAATGGCTATGTGCACACCTACACAGAGTGGATGTTGACAGTAGAGACACACTGGTTGAACGTGTAGATTTGTGTAGCCTAACGTCTCACTGCCAGACTAACAGCTGCTTGGAAATATGTTGACAGTACTGGTAATGAAACAGGGTGCATATCATCTTTAACTCTAGTGTGACATCTGCAGTAGGCGTGTAAGATGTAGGAAACTGCTGCCCATGTGTAATAGCAGCTTCATAGGTGATGGCGTACACTATGTGATTATATCCTGATCATGTCGATCGTGGCAGCAGAGTCTATTGATATCTGAGTCTGTGTGAGGAGTGTGTGTCTGTGCCTAACAGAGCTCATGGTTCAGCTGGGTATGTGTGTTTATACCCTGACAAGGATACAGCCCTGTTCACACTTGCATCATCTGTAATCAACTATCAGGATGTGATGTGACCCTCAGAGGGGGAATGCTACTAAAGGTAGCTACCATGTTCCTGTAATAGCTAGTGTTGCCACGTCCATAACTCAGATATTTACATGTGAGCATCACTGTCTAAAATATCTTCATAAGCAGTAAGTATACTAAATACAGTATGTGGTACTTGTAGTACTGAATGCTCATACAGGCATGTCCACTACTCAGCTACTGATGTTTACTAATGTCAGCTTTGTATATGTGGCCATCCTGGGGGAATGCAATCTTTATGCCATGTACACTGCCAAACCCCCCTAACACTGCATCCCACACATTGTCTGGGATGCAGCTACAGGGGTGATCTTGGAGGCAGTCCATACTACACCCATGACTGGACTAGACAGTCAAGAGATGTAGGTTAACACATGCCTCTCATCACCACAACAATCACATACCCTTACCAGAACACAGTAAGGACATACACACATTCTACCAGATATCACACACATCCATAGAGGCCTCAAAGTATCTGGCCAAGCAAGAGGCCTCCCAAGTTGGAATAGACAGACAACAGAATACAAAGACTGTACAACATAGTTCGCATAATTGTGTCACACCTCAGAACATGTGGCCAGAAACATGGCCAATAGTACACATTTGTGAATGCAAACCCTAGCACTATGTTACACACCAAGCTATATGAGGGCAAACATACTGTCAACTGCTTGTCTGCCATGATTAGCCACATACCCATACACTCCGACCACCTTTAGAACTATACACATGTCACTGGCATATGCTATGTTGTTGTGCAGGACCTGTGATGCAGTAGCCTGGAATGCATGGAAACACATGTAGGAACTGTCAGATCATGTAGCCCATGTGAGTATATCCCAAGGCCTGGGTAGCATTCTGCCAGTGGCCAGAATGATGCAGCAGTACAGGGATAAGGATTGTATTCCACAATCGTGACATTTACTGGTGTAATTCAAAGAGTATCCAACATCTCTCTGCCTGGGATAACATGGTTGATAGACCATGATGCTTTGCCAGACAGGGTCTGCACCTGTCACCCCTGTGAATCTGGATACTGGCAATGGCCCATGTGTCTCCTATAGGGCCCTTATCATGCCAGGTTCAAGTGAAAGTCCACTGGTGCAACAGGGACAGCCAAGAAATAAACTGTGAGTCTTACTACTCAATGATACAAATCTGGTACTCAATAAGGACTCACTTATGGCAATCTGAAACATGGAGAACATATCTGTGCTGTGATTGAGATATGGTTCAACGCTTTGGAGAGCACCCCTGCTTGACCATGTTATAACACATACCTCACCTCTTGGCCAACATCCTTTATTGGAACACATGGGCCACAGGTGTGTCCAACTTCCTGAGGGATATGTACACCCCCATGCAAGTTGCACTTCCACACCGTAAGATGCATTATGCTAAGCAACTACCTTTGTGCCAAAGTGTAATCCAAATTGCACCTTGTGACAGATCATCCACCATGCCTCAGAAATCCCAACTGTCATTGTGCTGTAATGGGGAATACCAGCTGTGAGACAGGACACCATAATCATGGCCACTCAGCTATCCCATTATGAACTGGGAAGACTCATGTACCAACACATGTGGTCAATGCATGTTGGATGTCATCAACACCAATGACCTGGATCACCATAGTCACACCAACAGGGCTAACAGTATGCCACACATGTTCAGTCTTCAAAGCCAATGTTATGCTCCTTAAGAGCGAAGTGGTGACTGTCATGGCACCCATGCAGATGTACAATGCATGTGCAAATGCTGGATCCTACACAAATGCACTTTAGGCACTCACATATGTGCAGTGATCATGCCACTGAAACAGAAACAGGATTCAAGCAAACACATCCATGAAGGCAAACCAGTGGTACCCTGCCTTAAAATGTACCACAGAAGGTAGTAACTGTTGCAAGGGTCAACACACATGAGTGGAAGTTGATCCATGGTCAGCCGCAGTAAAATGCAGATACACCATATAATGCCACGCAACGCTACTGTGAAACTAGTCATCCACATATTATGAGGCCAAACACAGAGGATTCCATAGCTGTGTCATGAAACATAATGGCAACAACAACACCTGCTGTGCTTCACAGCACTATGGCATGGGAGGTACTGCACCTACAGAAATAGCACCTGTTCAGCCAGATAGGGTCTTGGATAACATAAACACACTGCCCCCCCCCCAACAGGTACACAGTCATATATCCATGTACACTACAGAGCCCCTGTAATAATAACTATGCAGGTACAAGCTGCACTCTCTAATGCCATACATACAGACTGCATGGGACCTGTCCACATTCCAGGTTATATCCTACGCAAATGTCAAAACAATCTGCTCCCCACATAAACATGTACAATCATATATTCATGTCAGGCTGTGTACACACTCAATGGTGCACAGCAGCAGTCATCTGTTAATGCTGTCAATATCCGAGGGGCTCTGGTATGTATACAGCTGACCTGGTCACAAACAGTGGTATCATTGCGTTGCATAACACATAATGTAACTGTGTCAATACATGGGTACTCTGCACAGTTGTTGTAGGGCTAGATACAGTCCACCAGTCAAAGGTTACTTGGTGTTGTTCCATTACATGTCATACCACATGTATGGATGTGTGTTGGTGGTCTGAGGACATGGTGGTGTCTGAGGATTACATCCTAGGATGCAGCTTTTGACACTGTGACCTGCACCTGGCTCATCTGTGATGATGTATGTTGGAGTACTGGTCTGTACATGTGAGTAACCATTATGAATGTGGGGACACCACCACCTGGAGTGGTCCATACCAGTGCTATGGCCCACATGTCAGGTTCTGAGTTATATGGTGGTAGTGCTATTGTGCACAACAGAGCCGTCAGCCAGGTGTTCCTCACTGCACAGATGTCAGTATTCCCCATTGTAGGTTCAACAGTGAGCAGCTGTGATTACGACAGCAACACATCTAGCACTGGTTAGCATAAGCATACAATGCAATTGTCTTATAGATGTCAGGGTGTTATCTGTGTTTAGGTCATTTGCCTTGGAATGGCACTATATGGGCAAATGCGAACAAGGTATTATCAACACTCCCTTGAATCATGGATGCTTGTGATCTGTGACAAAGGATTGTCTTCTGTCAGTCATGTCATCCCAAACTGACAGACACTGGACAACCTCGTAATGACAGCAGGACATTGGCTCATTGTGTTGGTCAAGCAGTTGCCATTCCTAGCATGAAATCACTGTGAGTGGTAGTATTGTGCTTGTTATAGACTGATACATCTAAGATGTCGGACAGCAGCAGGTGTGGTGTAGATGATCAGTGTCAGATACATGTAGTGCAGTGTTCCTGCTAACAATGACAACTACTAACACTGGAGACCATTACAACTTGTTCTGTATGTCTAACTGCATGAACATGGCCACTGTGGCCTTCCGTGTTAAGAATCAGAGTGGATCCTAAACAGCTCTGTGCTACTAAGTGTATGAGCATGCCCAGTATAACCTTGTGTATTTGGACTCATAGTGCATTCCAAACAGCCCTGTGCTACTAAGTGTGTGAGCATGCCCACTGACACCTTGTGTATGTTATGTGCTACTATGTGTATGAACATGGCGATTGTAACCTGTATAGTGATAGTAGTCATCCATTCCACAGAAGGGCATACTCCCGTTCAGGGTGGACTCCTACGTTAAACACACAGGTTCACAGCTATGTACATCATAACTGTGAGCATCCCTGTTGATGTCCGCAATCCTAGAAGGTCATGATGACTGCCTTTGAATGTGCAATCTCTGTGGCACAACTTGTAACTGCGTAGTACTGCAATAGTGATCTGTGGATAGGCATGTGTTCTGATCCCATCACTTCTGTGTGTGTGTCCATCTGCCGGTGGACAGAACAATGCTTTTTAGAGTACTCACACTCCGTATGATTCCTATACTCAGATTTGGCAAGGCTGATGATGTCACCCACCTAGGAATACATCTCTGGGATTGATGTGACCCAGTAATCTTGATAGTGCATTCTGTAACTGCATAATGCTGTAGTGTGATAACGTAGTTAGGTCGGTGTTCTAATCCCAGACATGCTGAGTGTGTGTGTGTATGTGTGTGTCCCCTTCTGCCAGTGCACAGAACAATGCTTTTGAGAGTACTCACACTCCATATGATTCCTATACTCAACTTTGGCAAGGCTGATGATGTCACCCACCTAGGAATACTCCTCTGGGATTGATGTGACCCAATAATCTTGATAGCGTGTTCTGTAAGTGCGTAATGCTGTAGTGTGATAAAGTAGTTAGGTTGGTATTCTAATCCCAGACATGCCGAGTGTGTGTGTGTGTGTGTGTGTGTGTGTGTGTGTGTGTGTGTGTGTGTGTGTGTGTGTGTGTGTGTGTGTGTGTGTGTGTGTGTCTGTCTGCCAGTGGACAGAACAATGCTTTTTAGAGTACTAACACTCTGTACCATTCCTATACTCAACTTTGGCAAGGCTGATGATGTCACCCACCTAGGAATACACCTCTGGGATTGATGTGACCCAGTAATCTCAATAGCACGTTCTGTAACTGTGTAATGCTGTAGTGTGATAAAATAGTTAGGTTGGTGTTCTACTCCCAGACATGCCGAGTGTGTGTGTGTGTGTGTGTGTGTGTGTGTGTGTGTGTGTGTGTGTGTGTGTGTCCATCTGCCAGTGGACAGAACAATGCTTTTTAGAGTACTCACACTCTGTACGATTCCTATACTCAACTTTGGCAAGGCTGATGATGTCACCCACCTAGGAATACTCCTCTGGGATTGATGTGACTCAGTAGTCTCGATAGTGCGTTCTGTAACTGCGAAATGCTGTAGTGTGATAAAGTAGTCAGGTAGATGTTCTATTCTAAGGCATAGCAGGTGTGTGTGTTTGTCAGTCATATCCTATGTGTTGGTGGCTGTGAGTGGCTAGCCACTGGATGTGTTGAGGAGCGTGTTTTGTTGTTTCCCTATATAGTGGCAATAAATGTCATAATCAGCCAAGAGACTGGGTTGGCAAGACATACCCATACATTTGGCAATAGATCTGGTTAGTAATGTCAGCAACCCTAATATTACCCCGAATACAGTCTGAACCTGTGTGTCGCACAGAAAGACACTTGTCTTTGGATTAACACCATTACATAATATAGGAGTTGCTGGTGGTTTCCTTTTCATTCTTGTCTAATGCTTTGTTGTCACGAGGTTTATTCTATGTATGTTTATATATATATATATATATATATATATATATATATATAGATATATATATATACTATATCTATGTATGTGTATATATATCTATATATATCTATATATATCTATATATATATATATATATATATATATATATATATATATATATATATATATACATATATATATATATATATATATATATATATATATATATATACATTAACACAAATACATCTAAGTGATGGAATACATGTCCTATACTGCTGAATGCCTGTGCTGGATGATATGTACGTGATAACATCCGATGTACGTATATCTGCCATGGCTTAGTGGTAAAGCACATCATCTGTGGTGTGCAGGGTCCTGGTTTCGAGCCTTGCAGAGACCGGTTGTTTTGTTGCTGAGCAGAACAAGGGCCATTGAATAGGGTGTGAGTAAGGCACTTTTAAGCAGTTGTGTGCGGGTTCTCGCGACGGTAAGCAGTGGTTAGTTTTGGGGAGGCTCAGTATGGGTCATGTAACTATGCATTAGCAGGCAATCCTATGCAAATGAGGTAAAGGATAGTGAATCCCGGTTATCCCCAGGGTGTGAGGCAGGTCCCAAGAGTGTATGTGTATAGATAGCTGGGTGCAGGACTCGGATATAGGTGACATCATGGGGGGGAGTGTCAGGCATACTGTACGTGGATTGGAGACCTGTGGCTCGGGATTGCTCCTAGCTTAGTATGGCTAAGCTAGGGGTGTGTCTATACCTGCCTAGTGCAATTGGGAGGGACAATAGCAGTAGGAGAGTAATCAAGGTGAACTAGCTGAGCTGACAGGTGATATGTATTAGAATCAGCCGATTACAGGGGCAACAGATCATCCCACTCCAGAACACTACTATAAACTAAGCAAACACCTTCCCCTCTGTTTTTTCCACACTCTGCACCACTGGTGTATACATGCAGGGAAATTTTAACAAACAAACCTACAAAATGAGAAGGGCTGCAGCAGGCAACATAGACCAACATGTACAAGAGGCTGAGGGTGGTGAAGATGTGAATGCTGCTGAACAACCCTCAGTGAGGAGACAGAGAAGAGTGTACAGACTCAGGGTAACCTACCAGGGGCTACATGAGCTGGAGATAGTGGAGCGCTATAGTGTGGACAGAGACCTCCTACAGCAGATTGCTGAGTCGGCCACACCTGACACATCAAACAGGCCATGGGGAACCCATCCCAGTGGATACCAAGGTATGTCAAGGCCTAGGTATACTAGCCACAGGTACCTCCCAAAGCACAACTGGGGATACCATGGGGATCTCACAGGCGTCAGCATCCAGAGTATTCCACCAGTTCCTGGATGCCATGTCATCACATTCCTCTGAGCAAGTATATTTCCTCAACACATGTGAGGTTTTGACCAGCAATATGCATCTCTCCCACCAAATAGCAGACTACCCTGGGGTAGTGGGTGTTATAGCCTGCATGCACTTATGCATCAAAGCATCACCCGGTGAGCAGGGTAGGGCCTACTTCAACCACAGGGGCATCCCCTCCATCAACTCCCAAGTCATATGTGATGCCCAGGGCATTATAATGAATGTGTGGGCTGGCTGCCCTGGAAGCTATGACAATTCAAAAATATGGCATCTGACACAGCTGTACCACAGCTTTGCCAATATGGACATTCCCTACAGTCACCTAGTGGGGGATGCTGGGCACCCACTGGAGCCGTGGCTGATGACACCCATCAAAAATGCACACACACCTGAACAACAACTCCATAATGAGGCACACGCACAGGCCAAACATATAATAGAGCATGTGTTTGGGATGCTCAGGTCATGGTTCCATTGTCTGGACACATCCGGTGGAGTCTTGCAGTATTCACCAGCTATATGCACCCAAATTGTTATGGTATGTGCTATGCTACACAATATGCTCCTGTGGAAAAAGCTGCAGCAGGAACAGCATGGGACAGGGCCACACAGTCCCCACCAATGCTAAGGCCTGTACAGGCACAGAGTGACTCAGAGGAGGAACAACCTGAGCCTGACCCAGTAGGCGGAAGGATTTGTGCCCAGTATGACCTCACCTTGGCAAAGAGGCAACGCATAGTATATGTACTGACACAGTAAGGATCCAGGGAATGTCACCCTCTCTGACTTGCACAGACAGTAAAAGTGATGCCAAACATGACACTACCTGTGCTCAGCCATGTATAGGGAGTGTACTATGTGCATCCGACATAGGCAGCAATCCAGCACCATACTCAAGTCTGGCACACCCTCAAGGTAAGTCAATCAACCTACCAATTGCCAAATGTAGTAGAACGTGTTGGTACCTGTAGCTATGGCAGGGATGTGAGCATGCAAGAGAATTGGTGGCTGAATGTTAAGGCAGCAAACAGTAGACACCCATAGTGGCACCATGACATATTTAACACATACTGGAGTCACCATAATAGCCAATACTACACAGGGTGACAAAACCCACTGCAGGTAATGGGCTGAGCATCATGTGTGTCCATAAGACCCACACAAGTCTCAACCAGCTGGACAGGTGTAGACCGACACAAACAAATGCTGTACTATGGCCTCTGAAAGTGCACTATGGGTAACCCCTCCCACAGACCCACACAGACAGACTACAGCAGGCCAGGCAGTTGGATGTATGTTGTGAAGTCTAGGAAGTCAGAAACTAATATGTTGGTAATTAAAGCTAAGACCTGTAGTACACTGGTATGTCTCTAGCCAGCACAGTGGGTAAGACTACACACTGAAATGGAGTGCCTGACATACCAGTGCAGTACTAGTAAATGTGTACAAGTGTCAGGTGTGCCCCACATCCAACGTACACTTATAGCAATAGTCAGGTGTGCCCCCCTGCTCCTGTGTAGGAATGTAGATACAGTCAGGTGCCCCCCGCTATGCAAAAATGTAGCAACAGTCAGTGCCATACGACCGATGGATACCCTGCAGACACAGCATGCTACCTGTCGGTGTACAACACAAAGGTCAGCACCACAGTACAGACTACCTGGACATGTAACACATGTGATACAGATGGCCATACTGGGCATGCTCGCACACTTGAAGGTATGAAGGCAATGTCAGTCGACAACATACTGAATGGTCATACTGGGCATGCTCACACACACAAACACATGAAGGCCATGTCTGCAAACACCAGTGGTCCTGACATATCTAGCGGTCACAGTTCTTAGTGCAGACACATGTCAGTATGCACCACTCCTGCCTTGCACACAGTGGATAGGAATTTAGGCATATATGTAAGGACAACACACTATAATACGTCTAAGGTAGATGGACATAGATGTGTGGAAGAGGGTGACAGTGACAAGGAGCCATCCATGTCTGTCCCATCCAGCACACTGCCAAAGGGCCCCAAACACATGAGGTGCAGATGTCATTCACTGCAGATACTAGCCACCTGTATCTGTCAGCATGTCAGACTATGTGGTGCACGTGCCAGCTGTGCAACATGACTGTACAGGGAAGTAGTCATCTAGTAGCTGTATACATGTACCTGTGACATATGGCCCTGTGCGCACCCACATGTGGCATTTCAACCCCTACATGACTGGGTTATGGCCCATGCACACACACACTGCCCTCCCCATAGCAGTATTATGACAAGCCTGCTGATGTCATCCATTGTAAAATACACCTTTGGGAGAGCTGTAGCTCAGTAATCTCCATGGCGCATCCCATAACTGCATACTGCTGTAGTGTTATACTAGTTAGGTAGTAGTTCTAACCCCGGACTTGCCAATTGTGTGTGTGAATGTGTGCGCATCTGTCTGTCTCAGACTATGTAGAGAGAAATGCTTTATAGGCTACCCATAGTCCGTACAAATCATATACTCACCTTTGGCAATGCTGCTGATGTCACTCACCTAGAAATACACCTCTGGGAACATCATAGACCAGTAGTCTCTGTTGTGCGTTCTGTAACTGTGATTTGATATAGTGTGATAGAGTAGTTACGCCAGTGTTGTAATCCCAGAGGGAGGAAACACAGAAACAAACATATCTACAGATTCCATGACAGGATTAATACAAGCACTGTTGAAGTAACAACTACTGATTTTAAAAATGTCCTAAATCTATCTGATTATGTTCTTACAGATAACCAGCAGCAAGTTTTGAATAAAGGATTAAACTTTGTTCCCAGTTTTTTCTCTGATGAATATCAAATCTCATTAGATGTCATTGACTTTTGTCGTAGACTTAATCTTAAACTGTTTTTTTCTGAACAGGATAATTCTAGTACTCAAAGATCTACTGACTTTACCTTCTATAAATCCACCTTTCAACCCCCTATGAATAAAAATGTAGCCATTTTTCAACAGGCGGTGTTGAAAGATTTACACCCTTTTGAAGCTCCAATTAGTGCAGATAATATCACCACTTCGGAAAGGGTGGCATTATCAGAACTCCGAGCCAATAAGAATATAGCCATTCTTAAAGCGGACAAGGGTGGAGCAGTGGTCATTCTGAATATGGACTACTATGTCCATGAGGGTTTACGACAACTGTCGGATGGTCATTGTTACATGCACATGGGGATTGATCCCACTAGTAAATTTAAACAAGAAATTGATTTATTCTTACAATCTGCATTGGAAGAGGGTATCATCACTCAAAAAACTGTTCAACATCTACAGGTCAAAGATCCAGATAAACAAATCTTATATTTGCTTCCGAAAATACACAAATCTATTACACATCCCCCAGGAAGGCCAATTGTTTCTGGCCATGGCTCCCTTACCGAACCACTCTCTGCATATTTAACCCAATTCCTCAAACCTCTACTTCCATTGGTCAGGGCTAGAATCCAGGATACAACACAATTCTTGAAAATCATTGAGGATACTCAGCTTGAGCCCGAATGGTTGATGTGTACATTGGATGTAAAATCTCTCTATACCAGTATACCACACTGGGCTGGGCTTCAAGCTTTGGAATATTGGCTTGTTAAGTCTGAACTTTATCCTCCAGGCTTTAACACTCTGCTTATCTGCTTGACCGAGCATGTCCTCACTAAAAATGTGTTCTATTTCCAAGGGGATTGTTATTGGCAACTGCAGGGTACGGCCATGGGGGCTTCTTTTGCCCCAATTTATGCAGATCTTTTTATGGCCTACCTGGAAGAATGCCTCATTTACAATCCCCTACACAACATATATCTGGTAGAAATGGACATATGGAGGAGATATTTAGATGATTGCTGGATGGTGTGGCGTGCTGATGCAGATTATCTCCAAGAATTTTTGGAATATCTCAATAATAATATTTGGGGTATTGAATTCTCTATCACTTCTAATAGGGACATGATAGATTTTTTGGATGTGACTGTTTATCGTAACAGTGACAATACACTTAACACCAAAATCCATTGGAAATATCCCCAGTTCAATACTTTGTTACATGCAAGGAGTATGCATCCACGTCACACCATCCGCAACATTCCCAAATCTCAATTTTTGAGAATACGCAAAATTAATTCTTCTCATGAGGATTACATACATGCAAAAGCTGATTTACAATCCAGATTTTTGGACAGAGGTTATTCCATTTTTGATATCGAATCTGCCAGAGTTTGGTCAGATAGACAAGAAAGGAACACTTTGTTGGAATATAGGGAGAAAAGTAAACATCCCAATTGTCAAAACATTAGACTCATCACCACTTTGGGCAAAAATCATAAAATAGTTAGGCAAGCGGTGAATAACAACTGGAATATCCTGTTAGCTAATGATTTTTTGAGAGGTATCCTGGATAATCAGTGCTCATTTTCATTTAGACGAGGTAAAACACTGGGAACTTTGTTTTCCCATTATAAGCAGAGAGAAAGTGGTGGAGCAAAATACAAACAACTTACAATTATGGGGGATGAATTATTAGGAACATTTCGATGTGGACATTGCATTTCATGTGCTCAAGTCAACCAGCTAAAACAGTTTACCAGTTCTAACACTAGTAAAGTATATGATGTTAGAGTTTTTGGGAATTGTTCCAACAGTTGGGTTATTTACTTGGCAACATGCCAATGTAAATCATTCTATGTTGGTAAAACCTCACGTTCATTGAGAATCAGAATTGGGGAACATCGG
The DNA here is from genome assembly GCF_019279795.1 of Protopterus annectens. Taxonomy (NCBI): domain Eukaryota; kingdom Metazoa; phylum Chordata; order Ceratodontiformes; family Protopteridae; genus Protopterus; species Protopterus annectens. The sequence goes on along the minus strand of NC_056744.1, from coordinate 685,612,786 downwards.
AGTGATATCCGGAATCATAAAATGTCCAATGCCCTTTATTTACATACTATTAAACATCCGAGTGCTAAATTTATGTTCACTATTATAGATAGAATTACTGGAAACAGAAACAACCAAACAGGTTGGCAAGGAATATTAAGCCACAAAGAAAAGTACTGGATTACACATCTTGGTGCACTGTTTCCACCTGGTCTGAATGACCATTTATGATTCATTAATTTATGACAGTCATTGTGTCATGTTTTGGACACATAGTACAATATAATTGGATTGATCTTGTTACCTATAACATCCTTAATATTCATTTATTATGAATATTTATTCCAGATTATTGTAGGAGGCAAATACAATTTATATTGTTATATATATTTTTTTATATATTTTTGCCTTTGTCATCTTTATGTATTATCATTTTGTTTAAATGTGTATATATATATATACATCTGTGTGTTGGTTGTAGATTTTTAATTTTATTGTGTCAATTCATTTTTGTATTAGGAGCCCAAAGCACTTTAACTCTTTTCCTATTGGTTAACAGCATTATAAATACTGAAGTCTGGTGTGGTCCATATGTCTGTATTTTTCTATACTCACTGAAGAAGGCGTGAGCCGAAACTAGTATGAGTTACTGAAGGTTATTTTGTGTGGGACATTTTTGTCCGTTTTTTACCTCACATTAAACTGTGGAACTATCATGCTGGCCTTTTTGTGTTTGTTCTGAAGTTTGGTTGGCCGTGCATGCCGTACGAGCGAGGACTGGTGTTTGGTTGTAATCCCAGACTTGCCAACTGTGTGTGTGTGCATGTGTGTGTCCATCTGCCTGAAGACAGACCAATGTTTTTAGAGTACTCACACTCTGTACAAGTCATATACTCACCTTTGGCAATCCTGCTGATGTCACACACCTAGAAATACACCTCTAGGGCTGCTGTAACCCGGTATTCTCTGTAGCACATGCTATAAATGTGAATTGCTGCAGTGTGATACACTAAGTAGGTAGGGTTTCGAATCTAGGATATGGCAGGTGTGTGTGTTTGGCTGTCAGAGCCTGTGTGGGGGTGGCTTTGAGTGTCTAACCACTGGACATGTTGGGGAGCAGATCTTGTAGTTTTCATATATGGTGTCCGTCTTATGACACAATGCTCACCTCACGAGGCGTACAGATGTCAGTCAGCCACGGGACTGTGTTGGCAAGCCATACCCCTAGATCTGGCAAAAGGCCTGGTGAACAACTTATGCAACCCTACTAGTACCCGGTATATATCCTGAACCCATGTGTCATACACAAACACACTTGCCTAGGATATCCTGCTATGTTGCTAGTACCATGCACATTGATGACAGATAGCAGGCATGGTGTGATTGCAGTGGGCTGCAGAGGACATGGCACCCTGTACAGCGGTACAATAGGCACATAATTGCTGATAATGTGACTTCACTATATTCCCCACTGGATGCCTGCAACATATGTGGTGCCATCAAATGTGATCTACAGAGGCCATACAATGCCGTACACATGTGCCCTGTATGGACTGATACCACTGAAACCAGGGAATACCTATATCATGCTATCAGTGCAGGTGCAGGGTTGACCTGCTGACTATAAGCAGGATTCACCACAACAGGCCAGTATTGGCATATCGGATGATAACAGTCTGTGTACACAACATGTGCCTGCCATACCAGGTACACCTGTACATGTCACTGTAAAGTATTGTGGGACATACACATCCCAGGCAATGTCCATGTCAAGGACTACCAGACACAGACATGGCATGCATTGCAAAGCTATGGCCATACACAATGATAACCAGGATGTCAGGGCAGTTCATGCAGTACCCATCTGTGTGGGACATTGCAGACACTACACCCCTGTACCACACTGCACACCTTTGTCGGGTGGTGTGATGCCAAGGATTACCCCTCACCCAGCCTTGTACAGCCATCTTGTACAGCCAACCACTACACACCCATGAAGCAATGCATACATGCATGTCAGTACTGGCACCTTGTGTCTGCATGTGGGTTATGATGCTCCCAACCACAGTCACTCCCAGTATAACTCCCACTGGCATATCAACAGATGTCAAACACGTTCACATGCCCTAGCCCATAGAACCTCCAGATATCCCCTGTGGTGCATGTAGTATCTGTGCATTACTGCAGTGTGGCAAACTAAGTAGTTAGGGAGTGTATTTGTGGCTCTGGCAAAGAGTGTCAATGGGAGTCCATTAGAGAGTGTGGTTGTGGTGACAATGGCATCTGTTCTCGTGGGCAGCCATGTGTGCTACACCTAATGTATGTCTACTATATCTCTGTTGCACAGGTCTCTCACCAACACACATATATGTTCTTACAGCACAGCAACATGTCAGCTTTGTTGCACATGTAGTAACTGCATGCACTTGTAATAGTAATGACTAGTCAGCCAGGGGTTGATCCCTGTACTGGTAGGTGTGTGACAGACGATGCTTAGGGTTTAGTCTCCAAAACCTTCTCTGATGTACTTTGTCTGTCCCTCCCACACACTCTCTGGTGGATGTGGAGGTGTAGACCTGATCAGCAGCAGCATATGTATTGTAAGTGATGGACATGATCAGGTGATGGCCTCTGCACCTATTGCAGTCCTCCTCTAGCTAATTGCATGTGGAACAGCTGTGATGATGTTCCCATAGCCATTTACATGATAAACACAGTACAATATCTAGGAACATCATGTTGGTGTTTGGCCATGACAGTCACTGTGAGTGGTACCTGGATGTGGTGTTTGGAAACGGCATTACAGCTTATATCTGGATGTTCCTTGAACATCATACACAGTGGGAAATAGCCTAAAGACAGGAGGGGGATGTGCCAGACATGGCTACTGCATGTAAGTGTAGTTATGCTTCATTGAGACTACTGCCTGTTTAACATGTTGTGTGTGGTAATGGCTATTCTGCATGTTTTATAACAGACACGACAGTGCTCTGTTCATGAGGGACCCACATCTGTAGGGCCATCTGTGAACTGGTCAGTGTGTGGAACCATTTGTTCCCTGTGTTACACACTGAACACACATCTGTGCACAGCAAGAGCATATTGTGAGGATTGCTGCCAGTACATGGTGACAGGGATGTTTTACTGCCATCGCATCCCTGACTGGACATATGTCACATGACACAGTGGCATGACAGACACTGTCTGGGGTTCTCAGTGGCAAGCCAATAATTGGCCACTGTTCAGAGCTGCAGTCACACGTCTTCTACACTTTGTACAGATGTCATGCAGTATATATGCATGTGTTGCGCTCCCTCTGCAAATGTATAACATCTGTTGTGCTGGGTTGATGGTCATATTTATGCATACTGTTGTAAGTAATCCTGAATGCTGTTGTCTATTACTAAGCCATATCTGTGTTTAAACTGCAACACCATAGGTTGTATGGGTTTGTCGGTCCTGGCAGAACCTCTTGTCCCACTTCAGCTGACCATGGCACCAGGCACCAGCACATCTGGGGCCCAGCCTTGGACCTCAACCTCTGTTGGCTCTGCACCCCCTTCTGGTGGTACCACCACTGAGGATGGGGACTGTCCACCCTGGGAGCAGGGCCAGGCAGGAACATGTCTGCTGTTGTGCAGTCCTGGAAATGGTGCGTTGGGGGCTCAATAAAGGGTTTTGAGGCCAGATACACAAGCTCAAGGGTGGAGTGTCACATTTACAGGGTGAGATTGCCCCTCCTGGACAGCCCCCAGCACTGCCTCTTTTGTAGCTGTTTTAGTGCAGTGGTGGCTGCCCATGGCTGGGGACCTCTGTCCCACTGGTCCCATGGCCTTGTGAATGTCGAACACCCCTCCCCATCTGAGGTGTATCCCCCCACATGTGTCATATACCCTGTATGCTGTCTTGTGTGTGATCCTACCCTACCTATCCTCCACGGGCATACCTATTCTCCTTCCCCCACATCCCACACTCACCCTACCGAAACATAAGGCCAGTCGGTTTCTAGGACAACATTTGCCCCATACCATTTCACACATGTACCTACTGGACACATGTAACCCTTGTAATACGCATCACAACATACTCCTGTTATCTTCACCCCTGTCCCTCAGGTGCATGATCCTGGTATGCACATCACTCCTAAATGTTCCAGGTACACATGATGCGGACGACCCCATTGTACACCCAACACTACTGGTCCCTCTCTGGTTACTCCATTTACCTTTATCATGATGATGATGTTGCACACAGCACCTTGCAAGAGTACTGTTCTCACATAATGATTGGACAGGTACTGTTTGGTTAATGTACATTACATGCACAGAGTGATGTATACAACCAATGTACAACTGTTTTGCGTGTATGACTGACACATGTCTGTCTGAGGGAGTCTTGATATTACATAGGACAACACCACTGCATAATACAGGCATCGCTGGTGTTTCCCTTTTCATTTGTTTGTAATGCTTTGTTGTCACATGGTATGTTCCTGATATATCTCTATATATGTATATACCTATATGCTGGACATAAACACTCATGCATACATCTACATGATGGAATACATTCCTATACTGTTGAATGACTGCTCTGTATGATATGTTTGTGGTAATGTCCGATGTCTGCATATATGCCATGGCGTATTGGTAAATCACATTAGCTGTGTGTGCAGGCTCCTGGTTCAGAGCCTTGCAGAGGCCATTTATTTTGTTGCAGGGCAGAACAAGGCCATTGGAAATGGAGGGATTAAGGCACATTAAAGCAGTTGTGAGCGGGTGTGCGTGGGTTTGCGCGGTGTTATGTAATGCTAACCTCTGGTTACAACTTCTTACACTCAATTAGCCTCTACATTGTTTTACCAGTGTAATACTCACATACTGCCGGCCAGACAGGCTTACACCTGCTTGCTCCCGCACTTGCAAAGGCACTGACATTGGTGCTTGCATCTGACACTCACACCCCTGTGTAGGAGTGAGGGCCACAGTATTACCTTGTGATGCCTATTACATCGGAATACATGCTTACATTATCAGGAATGGCTGCCTATTAGGCGATGGCATGCTGTTCGACTGTACGGAATCAGCGGCCTGTCCAGTGTTTTATTCATATTATTTGTGTGTTCCTCTTACAATCTGCACCCGTCTGGCAGATACATGGGAACTGAGATTCTTCAATACAGACAAGTAATTGGGTTTTGGGACCCACATCCATCAGATGAGTCATTGCTACTGCATACCTATTATTCTGTCATCTTTCTAAGGTAGTCAGTGGAATATGTGCTTTCTGTCCCTATCAGACCTCTCATACAAATGGGGAAAAATGAAGAATGAATCAGGGACACAGCATAACAACATCAGGGACACATTAAATTATTGGTGCTATCAACCTGACACATTGACAGACTCAGAGCATATGTATTCATACACATTGTCTGAGGTACATGCTGTTTATGACTCTTAATTGTTGTCGTTATTCATTACATGTAACCCACCACCTTTCCTCCTAATATCACTAGTTCTAGGAGGGTTTAGGTGGGACAGAGTTCAAATCTGAGTCGAAATCAGGGACGTCCCTGGTAATCGGGGACAGTTCAATTGTATGGTCCCTATGTGTTCCCCCAGTGGTTTACAGCCTATCCAGTGGATGTGCTCTTAGGGTTTTGGAGGTATGGGCATCAGCTATGCCCATATCGGAATATTACTTACATCCTCGGGACGGCTCTAATATGGCTCTGCCAGCCAACACCTGCATGCCTAGGCCCATAATCGCATACCCATAGTTCCCCCAACTGCCACTCCACTACAGCAGTCACCCTTACTCTGGGTGCAGGTGGGGTATAAACACACCACTACACACTGCCCACTCTCCCTGTGTTGGGACACATGTCATACATTGTGTTGACTCATGGGTTATCAGGCTTGCACAACCTACTGGTCCGTGTACATCTACAGCCTGGTTTGATAAATCGTTACCAGGACTGGCCCTGATCATTAATTTTTGGTGTCTCACAAGGGACATAGATGTCTATGTTTCAAGATTAGACCTTGCAGGTCTCTCCCACTGGCAGTATCCTGCTGGTGGTCTGGGAAGCAGTGGTGTGTTTACCTTAATTGTGTGTCTGTATGTCACACCGGCCTAGCTGGGGGGGGGGGTGATGCTTATTGGACCTCCCACCACCATATGCATGGCCTGTGAACATATGTTACTCGTAACTGCTGTATCATATCCTAGCTATATATATGTGTATATTTACTGTTATATATATATATATATATATATATATATATATATATATATATGTATATTTACATTAATGTATACAGCTATATCTGTATATGTATGCATACATGTATATTTATATTTTGCTGTATATGTATATATATATATATATATATATATATATATATATATATATATATATATATATATATATATATATATATATATATATATATATATATATATAAATAATCTAACGACATATGGGTCGATGGTTGCCTGCATATGTATATGTTTATATGTGGGTATGCATCTGTATTCTTTCTCAGTATGTATACATTCATACTACGGTGAGGGAGAGGCATATCTCTATGTTGCTATGGGTTGATATACACACACATACCTCTGCATATATATGTCTACATCTGGTTATTCCATTCCTTGCCATATAGATTACACTTTGCTTTAGTGGGTCTCGCAGTGGGTGTGGCTGCTCATTGGCCGACGCCTTTGCCCAATGAACACATTCGCTTGCATCCCTAGGGCTGTCCATATAGGCCCACATCAGCCAACACCTGCACACCTAGAACCATAAGTAGCTACCCATACTTCCCCAACCCTCGCCTGCTCAACAGCACCCATCCTTACTCTGGGTCCTGGTCTGTTCTCGACACACAACTACACGCTGCCCACTCTCCACTTCATGGGACCCATTTCACAAATTGTCTTGGCCCATGGGGCCTCAGGGTAAGCCACCCTTGTATTCCAAGTCTGTATACACCACGGATAAAATGGCCGGTCTATCGCCTTTATTTGGTTTGTGCAAATTAAGGGGTGTCCCACAAGGGACGCTCCAGTCTGCGTTCCAAGATTACAATCCATGGGTGCACTGTGTACCCCCTCTGGTTGTGTGGTCTGGGGAGCAGTGGACTCTTTACATTGTTTGTGTGTATGTTTCCCGTGTCCGGCTGGGGTGGTGGTGGAAGGGCATGCTATGTGTTTCATGCCTTTGGAGCTTTTCTCCCCGGGCCACCACTGAAAATGGGTACTTCTTGGCCCAGTGGACTTCCCTGGTAATCAAACTGAAATAAATAAATGTTTCATGCATGGGCTCTTCACTTCCATTGGCATAGCCTGTGAACATATGTCATTCCTGTGTGCTGTTTCCTATCATAGCTGTATATCTCTGTATATCTACGCACACACACACACACACACACACACACATACACACACACACACACACACACACACACACACACACACACACACACACACACATATATATATATATATATATATATATATATATATATTTGTTAGATAAAAAATGGCAAGACACCTTGGCAGAGCAACAGTCACTATTCCAGTTTCAGTTTTTTATTTACAGTTAGTGGAAAGCGAATTGGAATAAACGCCTCAGATAATTGATGGTAACCATCCAAATTGATAGCCAAAAGCAAGTTTATGTTGGACAATAACTGTCTGTTAAGATAGCAGCTGTTAGAGTTTCACGCCTTCTGCAAACGGTTTACTGTAAAATAGTCAGCGAAACACACCGGCTGTTTAGATCCCAGTAAATTTTTGAGTTAACAGGTCGGTTTTCACCTCACCAAACAGAAACTTGTTCCACAGTTAAACAACACAAGCTATTATGTGTTGAAGTTCGGTCTTCACCTCATTACAAATGGAAACAGCTGTCCAAAATACACTTTTGAAAGGATCACAGCGATATAATCTCGTAAATACGAACACTTTATTGACAAAAAACTGGCAAGCGCTTTCACCTTGTAGGCTTCCTCAGGCCAAACACATCACAGAGCTTTTAACATATATATATATATACTTTAGGTCTGTGTGACATCACTTCCCTTGTGCTTGACTCACATTCAAATATTTAAAGCAACACTAACTATATAAAAAATAAATAAAAAATGTGTATAAAATGCAGAGTATAATGTTGGTCGACTATGATCAGCTCAACATATACTACTTAAAATCAATTGTATAATAATAATAAATAAAAATATAAATACGAATGTCATACTTTTATTCTAAATTTGAACACTCTATGCTATGCTAAGATGGATTATTTAAGATGACATCAAATAAGCGTTTTTTTAAAAATAAAACCTTATAAAACAAAATAAAAGCCTACAATTAAACTTATACCAAGTAGGAGTAGCTGTGCCAAGCAAACAATCTCAAGCTTATAAAACCATTCAATGTTAATGGATAGATGACTAAAATACTTCTCTAGGCATAACATGTCAGTACAAACCCTGCTCTCAGTTGCATTTTAGGAAATATAAAGCTTAAAAATGATCAGGACTAACGTTAAACACTTCAGTCGAACATGTATTAAATACCCAAGTACAAATAAAGGCACTTCAGTTGAACATATATTAGATACCCAAATTCAAGTGATGGCACTTAATTGTGCTTCTGATGAGAAAAACAAAAATAGTTCGCTGGAAATAACTTATCAAAGCAATGCCTAGATTCTAGGTTATATCTCAAAAATAAAGTGATACAGCTTTCTTTAAAACTAATATAGCAGCATTAATCGCTTTTATGTTAGATGCACAAATTCAAGTAAGAGTACACACATATAATTCAAAACGTCATACAAAAATCTAAAGACTAAATTGCAGACATGACCAGCTAATCTCTGTTGAACATATATTATATGGTAAATAATGTAGGTTCGCTGGATCAACATAAAATGAACCTTGTAACCTCAGCGTCAATATGATTAGAGCAAGTGCAAAATATGAGGTGTTGTGTCTTTTGTTGTTAATGACAAGACACAACTTCAAGATTACATTTTCCATGCACAACAGCCCTACTGTTATTGAGGCTAGCTTTTTAACATCAACCAGCCTCTAATTAAATCCACAATTTCAAGTATAGACTTTTAAGTATACTTTTAAACATTATGAAAAGCTAAAAGACAAACTTAAATGGTTGCTCACATTCTAGTACATTTTATATTATAAAAGATATAAAGCCATATGATCTGTATAAGCTACTTAACTCATCTAGTACCATTTACTACTTCCTAAGGTCTTTGCCTTTCAGTATTGGTTTAATAGGAATCCTGTCATTTAAACCAGGTTCATGATCAGCTCTTAGTCTAATGATCCACTTAGTTTCATTTTGTTCTGTTCTGTTGCAAATATCCCCCCTTCTAATGTTGGGATGATTAACTTGCATGACTAGAAATTTAAATCAAAAATTCGCATAGCACCATGGCTAACTAAGGAAACTAAATCAAAAATTAAGCTTAGAGACTAAGCTTGGGAAAAGTGGCGATCCACGAAACTGCCCTTAGATCGTACTAAATTCCAGCAGCTAAGGAATATTACTAAGTCACATATCATCCAAGATAAAAAAAACTACTATTGCCACCTACAGGATAAACATCAGAATAACCCTAAAAAGTTTTGGGCTGGTTTTAATAACCTTCTTCATTCTGGGGAACCCTCTACTCCTACCCCTTCTAAACTTACTGGTAAAGACCCAGATGAAGTAGCCAATAAGTTTAACTCATTTTTTACTGAGACCATCCAGTCCCTAGCGGCAAGTTACCTTCCTTCTCACCTTCCTCTACTAATCCTACCCCCCTCACAGCCAATTCAGCTGGTCAATCTCCACCTGCCTTTCATCTTCAACCAATCTCAACCTCCCATATTTGCTCCCTATTAAAGAAACTTAAACCATCCAGCCTATCAGCCGATCGACTCCCAGCTGAATACCTTCAAATAGCATCAGAGGTTATAGCCTATCCTATCTCCATTCTGATAAATAGAAGTATTACTGAGTCTAAAATCCCCACAATGTGGAAGATATCATATGTCATCCCACTTCACAAGGGCGGTACCTCCATGGAAATATCCAATTTTAGACCTATAGCAATAATGTCCCCGATAGCAAAAATCTTGGAAAGATATGTTCATAAGCAACTCCTCCACCATCTAACCATAAATAATCTTTTGTCTAACACCCAACATGGCTTTCGCCCCACATCACAGTACAACCACTGCCCTTCTCTCCTTTGTTAACTCAGTCAACTGTAACGTAATAATAAACTGATTACCTCTGCTCTTTCTGGACTTATCAAAGCTTTTGATATGGTTAATCACCAAGCACTGCTCCATACCCTGAAAATATTTCACCTTGACTACTCAGCCCTAAGCTGGTTTGAAGACTACCTGTCAGGAGACAACAAGCTGTTCAGTGGCAAAGCAAGCTATCTCAGTTACTACCAAACACCATAGGAGTTCCCCAAGGGTCTATACTTGGTCCCCTTCTTTTTCTGTATTTATAAATGAGCTTTATTCTGTAATCCCCAATTCAACATGCATTCAATATGCAGATGGCTCCACCCTGATCTGCTCCGGCCTCCTCCATAATCTCCAAGTAATTACCCAAAACTGCTTTGCTGCAATAGAAACATGGTTTATTGAGAAGAAACTTATCCTGAATCCAACAAAACTAAGCTACTACTAATTTTCCTCAGCCTCTACCTTAGCACAACACCCTACACTCACTAATAATATGACCTTCGAGTTCAGTCCACAAATGGTACCATAATAGAGCCAGACACTAATGCCAAACTACTTGGAGTAACTATCGATCACAAGCTCAAATTTGACATGCACATTAGCCAAACTATTAAAATGTAAACAAAAACTAGGCTCTATGTATAGAATTAAAACTTTCTAACCCTACTACTAAACTAACCATTGCGTACCCATCTTCTCCACCCTACTGTATGCCTCCCTGTATTCTCCTTCCTTAATAAAGCTGAGCTCAATAAACTCTCTAAAACTTATAATCATATTGCCAAATTCGTAACAGGAGAACCATACCATACTCATCACTGTCTTAACCTAAAAAAACTAGCCTGGTTAGAACTCCCAAATCTTCTTAAACTTAATCAACTTACTGAAGCATTTAAAATTATCAAGGAACCACATAAAACCCCCTCTTTAAACAAACTATTCATCCCCTATTCTAATCTCAGCTGCCTTAGATCCTCCAACAGTGAACTAATACAAACAATCAAAACTAATAACTTGGGTGGGGATGCTCTTACGCCAATTCCATTGAAACTATGGAACTCTCTTCCCAGTGACCTAAGGCTAACTACCTCCCTGAGTAAGTTCAAAAGCAACCTCAAATCTTTCCTAAAAGAACATTGGCTATGTTCCTGTACCAAACCTGACTAATCCTAAAAATACCATTACTACCCATACTATCCTGCTTTTTTCTCTCTCTTCTTTACTACTACTTTTCTAAACTATAGTACAGGATCTCCTCACTGTAACAACCATAGCTATGAACTTCCACGAGCATATTTACTTGATATTTCTTTACCGACATATGGAGCCTATAATATCAGCATTGATAATGTCCTAAAATCATATGTTTTTATTAATCTACTTGTCATAAAGGAAAAAACTTTTTTTTTTTTTTTTTTTTTTTTTTTTTTTTTTGTTTTTTTTCTTTTTTTTTTTTTTTTTTTTTTTTTTTTTTTTTTTTTTTTTTGGTTTTTAAATAGATTAAACAAAATGAAAAAAAGTTTTTTCTTTCAAATTAAAGAAAAAAATTTTCAAAAAACCTTTTAGTAACTCAAACCCCTAAACAACCTTTTGTCTTTCATATGTTAAAAAATGTTTTTTCCCCTTTTTTTTTCCCT